>NC_050580.1:215713183-216313183 GCF_011100635.1 Trichosurus vulpecula | reverse complement strand
CTCAATAGAAAAAAAAATCCCTATCTCAAGAATGGAATTCTATGAGGTGGGGTAAAGATGGACCGAATATTTGAAAGCGTATTAAATTTTGTGGTTCTAAAATGCCATGAACTATACCTCCTTCAGTGCTTTCTACTTCTAGATGAGGACCCTATTTTGACTGTACTTGTGCTAAATTTAACCTACAAATCCTGTCTTCTTCAAAGACTCATAAAATTACAATCTGAAATATCAGCCAATCATATATATTGTTCTTTTCTAAGGATTAAGATGCAGGTGGTGAAAAGCATGATATGCACAGTTTCCTTGGGAATATAAAGTCCTCAGCTCTTATAGCTTCTCTCTAAGAAAGAAATAAGACTCTATTGCCCTGACAGCTCTTCTCAGGGAGCTGCCAAGGAGCACCCCACTCTTTCCAAATGATAACCAGGAAAGGTGTAAAAGCTCTCTCTGTGTTCCATTTAATCCTTGGCCTTGTTGTAAACATCGATGTTAACAAGGAGCACAAAAGGGTGTGTGTGCCAAGTTTTATGTAGAATTAGTCTGACATAATAACTCACAACTCACATAAGGTTCTTAATGACTTGAAGAACAAAAGAACTTTCATCAATCATTTCCCAAATCACTTAAGTCTGCAACATTATATTCAGAATCCTTTTTTTAACCTATGTCACACACACACACACACACACACACACGGCCAAAAGCTATGATTTTATCAACGTGGGAAACTAAGCAGATTCCATCAAAGCAGATCAATCACTCATCTATAATACAGTCTTAAAGAACTCCCTAGGGCTCTGAAGGGTTAGGTGATTTACCTACAGTCACACAACTACTATGTATTAGAAATGTCTTCAATCTGGGTCTCGACTCCAGCGCCGACGATCTATTCACTAATACATCCTGTTTCTCATATTTATATGAAGTCAAACTAAAGAATATCTGGTTTTCAAGCTGATAAAATAAAATGTATGAAATCTAGACTTTATTTACTGTATTTTGTCTAAAGCATAGTTACATAAAATTAATTAAGAAAACTGGGCAATTAGTGCAAATTAATTTCCCTAAAAAATTATAGAGGTAGACAAAATTCTTAGATGGAATAGAACTATATTTCCAATGCTTTGATTTAAATTCATGACTGAGCAACTATTAATATTTGTTTCTTCAGGCAAAGCCTCTATAATGAAGACTAATTGACTGGTCTCCAAAAGTGAAGTCTGTGAGATATTGGGGAAAGGATTACAGAGGAAGACTAGTAAGGATAAATAAATAAGATTATATACTTAATCTTCCTTTTTCAATTGATTGATAAACCTTTGTTCACTTTGGCTAAAATGACATACAGAATGAATCAATACTTAAAGGTATGAGAAAGAGAAGATCAACTTTTTCATGATTTTTATATTAGCCACTGTATTAAAATATAAGCTAGAAGATAAAACTTTTTTTTCTATAGATAAGCAACTGCTTTAAATCAGGTTCCATTAACTAATAATGAATTTTCTGGTTCTGATAAGCTGCAAAGGTTTTGAATAACAGGCTCAAATTATATGATTATTGTTTGAGTGTCAGCCTAACTAATTTAGGAGAGGCTCATCAACCACAGAGTTGGCCACTAGAAAATAATTTTTTTTTATAAATAGCTTAAAAAACCTACTGAGAAATAAAAGAAACTTATTTTAATCTACAGCAGGGGAAGGAGTGAAATAAAAAATTTTCCAGGTAAAAAGTAATGTTTAATTAAGATGATTTTGTTACATATATAAAGAAATAACATAAAGACCATATTGATCCACATATAGTCTATCCCCAAATACAGGAAGCACTCCTAAAATGAGATCAGGACAATGGCCAAGTCTCTTTAATTTATTTTGGCCAGTATCTGACAGTCTTATATAAATGAACCTGTAATTATTAATGACAACAAAAGCAAGAAAAAGAACACTTACCTAAATACAATAATACCTGTATTGGCCATAATATAGGCTAGACCAAGGATGCTACTTCCCGTGATGGCATTCATTAAGTTGAATACCGAGAAACTAAAAGAAACTCTTGAGCTTTCATCATTCTGAGGCCCCTATAAGCAAAAAAAAATTAACAGTTTAAGTACTAACTTATAGAAGTCAAATCTATCCAAGGAACTATTTGTACAAGTATCCTAATTTATTCTTCCAAATATTTTCCCCAAACTGAAAAGGATATTATGGTACTTGGTAAAAAATATGAAAAAGAATGTATGTTTTCTCTTCTGTGGATACTGCTGTACTGATAAAAATTTTGAACAATATTGAAACTGTTTCTCCTAGTCTCTCAAGACACCCCAATTCTATCCTGCCTGACATGACCATCTGAAAGTGGTTACATTTCCCTGTTTCTCTCCTCATTCCAACTCTTTGGACTAATGCCCCAATGTAGCTCCAGGAGTATGGCTATGATTATTCTTTTAATTACTGGGGGTCCTGAGAGTCTGTGGTAGGAGATGGAGGACAATCACCTAAAACCAGTTTGCTTCAAAATCAATTATTTCTTGGTGCCAGTTCACCAAATATATACTGGTTTTGTTGCTTGCTTTCTTCTCACCAATTTTGAGGGATGGATAAATGAAAAAGCATTCAGTAAGTATTTACTATATGCCAAGCACTGTCCTAAGCACTGGGGATATAAATAGAAAAAACAAGACAGTCTCTGCTGTCAAGAAGTTCACATTCCAACTGGATAAGACAACACATAAAGGAGGCTTCAGTTTCATGGCAGATGGAAAAGCCAAGTGGTACTAAGTGTTTGGCAGGCAAAATGGTATGGCAGATGTTCTCTGACCAATGAGTGTTGGGAAAAGGGCAGTGGGTCCAAAGATCAGAGTAGGGTGGGGCTTTGGGCTACCTTCAGAAAAGGTAGATATGAGGGAGTCAGCATTAGCTGAAAAGGGGTATTCAGTGTCTGGTGGGATATATGCAATTAATGTTTGGCTAGGAAAAGGGAAGACCCCTTGGCTTCCAATCTTGGCAAGTTGCTCGTGGTACTGTTCTTGAATCATCAGATTACCAGTTGTTTCAGAGGAATTGGTTTTAGGCAAACCATTTTGAGGGCATCCATAAAAATGGAATGTGGGTCACATTAAGGACTAGTGGCCCAAAGGCAATAAGCATCTCAGACAAACAAAAAAAAATCAATACAATCCATGTTTAAAAACAATGAAGTCCACCTTATTTACCAGAAGATATGCTATAAATAATTGCTAATATTATCTTGAACCGACATCTCAAAACCTAAGTAAATCTAAGGGAAGATAGTTAAGAGAATCAAACAATTTCAATTGTTCAGATCTGGTGCAGGCCAACTTGAAAGTGCATTCTCCCAAAAAGGGTTTGGGTAATAAATTCCCAGAAGCCAAATATAACTTTTTTTGCAGGGACTTGAGATGACACGGCAATGTCTTTATCCTAAACTTGAGGGACTGGGAACTGTTAATGTTTCCATCAAGACTTTATTTTTTTCAGAGATACCTGTCTTTCGGTAAACTGTTTCTGTGCCTGCCTGTCTCATGTGTGCATTTACCACGTGTGTGAACCTGTATGTAACAGCGCTGGACTTTGGATAAGATGAGTTTGAGCCCCATTTCCACTGCCTACTATCATACAGGCAAGCTACTCTCTCCCAGCCTCAGTGTCCTCATCTGTGAAAATGAATATAACATTACTTATTCTACTTACCTCACAAAGTTGTTCTGAGAAAAGCATTTTGCAAAATGTTAAGTGATATACAAATGTGAGCTACTAATAGTATTATCATGACATAAGAACTCTCCGAGCCATCACATACAAGTCAGCTGGGGAAAAAAAAAACTATTCCATGATACTACTTTAAGAGGCATACTTTGGGGAAATGGAAAGGGGAAGATGATGGGAATCGTAACAAATAACAATGAATCACTGAACCCTAGCCTCCAGCTTCCTTCTTAGTACTATAAGTATTGAACCTAAAGGAGCAAAAGCCTTTATTATGCAATGGAGTATGCTGAGTTGCTGAAAAAAAAAATGGTTTCTTTGGTCTAACCTTGGTGCCGCTAGGTCACTTGTTCACTCCCCCTCTCTGTCTTTCTGGCTGTTTGAGGAAGAAGACCCTCCACCTTTCAGCTTCAGACATTCTCTCTGGCCGTCCCCTACGCCTGGAATACTCTTCCTCTCCACCTTCTGGCCTCCTTCAAGTCCCAGCAAAAATTCCACCTTCTGCAGGAAGCCTTTCTCAATCCCTCTTAATACTAGTGCCTTCCCTTTGTTAATTATTTTCTTATTATTCTAAATATTGCTTGTCCATATGTTATTTGTTTGCTAGTTGACTTCTCTCCATCCTCCCCACCCCCATTAGACTGTGAGGTTCTTGAGGGCAGGGACTATCTTTTGCCTTTCTTTGTATCCCCAGGGTTTAGACACAGATTACAGATTTGTTCCCTGGTTCACTCCTTTTCTGTCATATGACTCTCCCTCAAGCCCAATTTTAAGTCACACAACTAGCTATTAGGTGGCCTCTCAACATTCCTAGAGTTCAAATTCCAAATCATAATGATCTCATCTTTCTTAATTCTATTTAAATAGGATTGTCAAATACCTATAACCCTGGCCCTGTAACTTTGGGACTGAGAAGGAATTAAATAGAACAGGATCAAACTTTAGCGCTGAAAGGTATCTTATAATAGGCAATCCAATCCAATTCCCTCATTTTACAGATGTGGAAACTGGGACCCAAAGTGGTAAAAATAACTTGTCCACAGTAACATAGCTACTTCTGGTTTCCTCACTCCTGATCCAGTGCCTTTCTCACTTAATAATTCCAGGACCAAACATTCACTCAATACCGCACCCCAACTCCCCGATTTAGAATGGAGGAGAGATTTCTAGGCCTGCTTAAACTATTATCATTAGAGAACTTCTGAATTGGAAAAAAATGGAAGACTATCTGATCTGGAGGGGTTTAACCTTTTCTATGTCATAGATCTTTTGGCAGTATAGTGAAGCCTTCGGACATCATCTCAAAATTTTAAATGCATAAAATACGATACAAAGATTTACAAAGGAAAACAATTCTATTAAAGATGTGTGTTCTTTTCCCCTTCCAAGATCATCTCCTGAATCCTAGGTTATGAACCTCCGATCTAGACTAATATGTACCTGAACAAGGATGATCTTTACAACATCAATGAATCGATAATCATTTATTAAGCATCTACTATGTGTGCCAAGCACTGCGCTAAGCACTGGGAATAAAAAAAAAAGGCAAAAGACAATCCCCACCCTCAAGCAGCTCACAGTCTAGTGGGGGAGACAACATGCAGACAAATATATACAAAGCAAGCTATATACAGGATAAATATGGAAGAATTAAAAGGGAAAAAGAATTAAGAGGGGCTGAGGAGGGTGAGATTTTAGTTGGGACTTGGAGGTTAGTAGTTGGAGTGGAGGAGAAAGAGCATTCCAGGCATGGGAGAGAGCCAGCGAGAAATGCCTCCAGCAGAAAAGATAAGCGGCTAGTTCCTAGAACAGCATGGAAGCAGGTGTCACTGGATCAAAGCATTTGTGTGAGTGTGGAGGGAGTCATTTCAAAGTCTGTTTGAAGGCCTAGCTCTGGTGATGTGGAATTGACTAATCAAGCCAACAAACATTTATTAAATCGCCTACTGTGTGCCAAGCAAAGAAAGTCAAAAAGAGGCCCTGCGCTCAAGGAGCCTGGGGTCTAAAGGAGGGAAAGAATATAAAAGACCTATAAGCGCTAAAGTCCGGGCAGTCTCAGAGGGAAGGCACTATGATTAAGGACTGGGGGGCGGGGGGTGTCGGGAAGACCATCTTTAAGAAGGTGGCATTTTTCTGGGACCTTAAGTCGAGGAAGCCAGGGGAGGGGATGCCAGGAATGGGGCGGGGGCAGGCGGCTGTTGAAAATGCTCTGTCAGGGGATGGATGAAGTGTCCATCGAGGGGGCCGGTGTCCCCGAATCGCTAAATATTTGCAGGGGAGGGAAGGCATCAGCGTGTGAAGAGCTTTAAATGCCAAACGGAGGCTTTTCTATTTGACGCTAGGGGAAAGGAATAGGGATCCCCTGGAGTTTACTGAATTGGGGATGGGCAGTGCTTTCCACCTGCGGTAGCTCCAAGGGGCTTCCCTTCCACCAGTGACACTTGTGGCTAAGCTGAAGGCGGAGTCCCGGGGCCTGGAGGAAATCTTAGAGAGCCCCTCACTTTGCGCAAGAACTGGGAGCTGAGGGGCTTGTCAAAGGGCCCCGCCGGGAGCGGGGGTCAGAACCCCCGGGTGGGGGCCAGAACCCCCGGGTGGGGACTGACTCTCCTGCACCCAGGGCTCTTTCCGCCACCCAGCCGCCACTCACGTTGCGGAGCAAAGGGCTCGACTCCTCTTGCTCCTTCTCTTCCTGCGTCTCCTCTCCCTGCTCCTGACGCGCGGAGACATACCAGCCCCGGCCGGCGGCGTTGATGCTCCCCCAGGTCCTCTCCATGCTGCCTCAGCCTCCTCCTTCTCCTCCTCCTTCAGTCTCAGCGCCTGCCCCGCCTCCAGCTCCATTGAGGGACTGCACACCCTCGTCGCGCGCATGCTCGCGATTCCAGCCGCGGCCGCTGCGGGGCGATCCTCGGAGCCCAGCCTCGTTTCGGAGTGGGGGGCGGGGTGAAAGAGGGAGGAGAGAGAAGTAAGCGCGGTTTGATGACGTTTTTCTCCGGGTCTGCCCCTCCCCCCAGTAGAATGACGGTGCCATCGCGCCACGGCCTCCCCACGTGCTGGATTTCTCCCTCTACTCTGGATTATGAGGTGCGAGTGGTTTGTGTGAGTTGCTCCCGCCCGGAGCCAGAAGCGAAGAGCTGACGGGGTTGGGGGTGGTGACTGATGTAGGGACAAGGGGAAGGAATCAGGAGCAGTGACCACTAGGGTCTGGTTTCCTGGAGGTGGTGACAGGACCCGAATATAACAACCCTTTGGTGGAACCGGGAAGTGGCCACTGACAATTTCTTTGACCGGTCTTGCCTCACTTAAGGAAAATCTCGCGATATTAACTGGAGGGTCAGAGGTCACAGTTCTGCTTCTGCTGCTCGCGCCCTCTCACCCGGGGGCATCCCCGGGCCAGTTGTTCCGCGTCTTATTTAGGTCTTTGAAAGATGGGAGCTGTCCTTTTGGTTTAAGTATCCAAAGCTTTGGGGTCAAAGTGTCATCTGGATTTAGAGCTGGAAGGGGAGGCTAGCCCAGCCTCCTTATTTTTACGACCGAGGAAACTGAAGCTCAGAGAGGTTGAATGATTTGCTCGAGGTCACAACCAGTAAGTGGGAGATCTGGAGTTTGAATAAACCACCTTTCTTAGTCTACAAATCCTGCCCTCTTTCCATTTCAGTGTTACCGTTTGCTTGTCGCAATACACACTGGGTAGGGTGTCCGTGATGGTGGTTTGTACTTTTGGAAAGCTATTTTTAAAATTTTAGCCCCCAAATCCCAATTTTTCAGAATGCTTAGAATTGTGAATGCAAAATGTTACTTCCATTAAAGGTTGAGAACATTTTGTCAGGACTAATAAACAACACAGCTATTTAAACAGTTTGGAAGGATTGTTTAAGTCATTGTTAAAATTGTGTAACTGTTACTTAAGGAGCTAGGTTGTTTTTTATTATTATTCAAATGATTTTTAAACCTACCCTCTCTTAACAAGTCGTTCTGTTGATTTTTTTTCTTTTCTCTCTGGAGTTTATCCAATAGATAAATATTTGCACCTGCTTTTTGTACTGTTATTTGAGGGAAAATGAATTTTGCAAATACACATAATTGCGTACCATATTTATACAGTATATTATTCCCCTACTTAGTGAACTCCTGTTGCCTCCAGGATGAAATAGAAACTCTTCTTTTTTGGCTTTTAAATCTGTTCATGAGCTGGACCGGGCTTATCTTTCCAGCTTTATTATATATTACTCTTCTTTGATCCAATTTCTCCTGTGCATACTTGCATGTACTTTTTTGCATCTTGCCTCTCCCATCAGACTGTGAGCTCCTTGAGAAGAGGGATTGGTTTTTTGCCTTTGTATCCCTAGCACTTGGAACAGTACCTGGCACATAGTAGATGCTTATTAAATGCTTATTGACTTTGATCCTGCCAGACTGGCTGCCTCTGTTCCTCACAAAAGGCACTCCATCTCCTGGCCAATATGCATTTGGTCTGACTATACTGCATACCTGAAATGTACTTCTTCCTCACCTCTGCCTCAGAATCTCTTCGTTTAAAATGCATGAAGCCTTTCCTGTTCCCCCAACTATTAGGGCCCTCCCTTTCAAACAATTTTGTATTTATTCAGGCTTTTTGAATAGGAGTTTTTTCACTTTTTTGCTTGTATTCTTAACTATTTGTGAAGTAGCTCCCTGAGCAGCATCTGACCCATTGTGAATTATTTCATACTTGAATATTTCATTCTTGACTTTTATTTTCAGAAACTGGTATTACTGAATATTTTGCATTTTGATTTATAATTTTTTAAATTTTTTTTTTTAGGATTTTGTGGACATTACTTGGATACTCAGGATTTCTGAAAACATTTCATTATAGAATAATTACATCAGATTCCCAGATTCCTTTCACTTGGATATCGCTGGCACAGAATCTTCATAAAACACTGGCATTTTCCTTGTACAGTCAAAGAAACAGATTCTCTACAATGCCAGAAATAGACAGGAACAAAATTGACCCTGAATTGTATTTCCCACCTTCTCAAGTTCGTGGAATGACAAAACTTGATAGAACTGCATTCAAAAAAGTAGTTACTATTCCAGTACTTAAAGTGAGGAAAGAAATGGTAAATAAATTAGTGAGATCCCTAAAAAAGGTGCTGCTACAGCGTCCAGGCATAAAACGTGTGATTGATGATCCAGAGGATGAAGGAAATAAACTTGTTATGTTGGATCCTTATAAGATAGTTTCTGATAATTCCTTTGAAGAATCTGAACGTCTTCTTTTAAAAGAGTTTAATGTTAACCCCCAGATCTCTTCGCATAGTTTGGAATTAACTTATGAAAACTTTAAGACAGAAGAAATCTTGAGAGCTGTGCTTCCTGAAGGTCAAGATGTAACTTCAGGATTTAGCCGAATTGGACATATAGCCCATCTGAACCTTCGAGATCATCAGCTACCATTCAAACAGTTAATCGGTAGGTACAACACAGAAGAACTTGGGTTCATTGTGTATGTTCTAATTTTAGTTCTGTGAAGTCTAGAGAGGCAGCAGGACAGTGAACAGAGGACTCTTCTCAGGAAGACACGGGTTCAAGTGCTGCTTAGGACATAGACTAGTTATGTCATGGGCAAGTTATGTAATCTTTATGTCTTAGGAAGTTTTCTAAGCTTATAATTTACAAATGAATTGATGATCTGTATCTGTAGAGGGAGTTTGCACACTGGGAGTGCAGTCCCATTTCTCTCCTCTAACATAGGTCCCCTCCTCTTTGGACAACTAATGAAATCAAAAGTCTGTACCAAAAACAAGAGTTTTATTTTGCAACTGTCAGGTCATAGGAGGAGGAAATTTTCCCATTTTAAGTTTAGGTCATGTTCTGAGCTGTAATCCACCTTATTTAAAAAGCCATTTAGAACATCCAGAGAGGAAGATATATATATATGAACAAGCTTAATTGTCTGCGTAGGCTTTTGTGGCCCTCACTACATAAGAGAAAGTATAGACTTAAAAATTCAGAATTATTTGCTGTGTCAAAATTCACTGGTTGGCATATTGCAACAAGGGCATTGTTGGTACTTAGTGATTATTGATCTTTAAGTATAAATTTAGATCCTGGCTTTTGTGAATTTTTGATTTAGATCTGAATACAAATATAGTTTATTTTTCTATACCTATAGATCTAGATTTTTGACTGGGTTTATTATTCCTCGGCTACTTATCATGAATACTCTTGTAATTAGCATAACACTAATTTGTTGGAGAAGGGGGCAAAGAATTAATAGTATAAATATTAAGTATCATTAGCATTCCCCAGGCAAATTAATGTTTTTTAGATGTAGAATAATTATTAATAGGCTTAGGTGCCATGCTCATCTTTAAAACATAATTCCAGCATTTTGTTCAGGTAAGACTTGTGAATTCTCTTTTATGTTATTCTTTTCCTTTATTTTTTAAATTTATTTAATTTATTTAATATATTTCGTTTTCAGCATTGATTTTCACAAGAGTTTGAATTATGAATTTTCTCCCCATTTCTACCCTCCCCCCCACTCCAAGATGGCATATATTCTGGTTGCTCTGTTCCCCAGTCAGCCCTTCCTTCTGTCATCCCACTCCCCTCCCATCCTGTTTTCCTTTCCTTTCTTGTAGGGCAAGATAAATTTCTACACCCCATTGCCTGTGTATCTTATTTCCTAGTTGCATGCAAAAACTTTTTTTTTTCAACATCTGTTTTTAAAACTTTGAGTTCCAAATTCTCTCCCCTCTTCCCTTCCCACCCACCCTCCCTAAGAAGTCAAGCAATTCAACATAGGCCACATGTGTATCATTATGTATAACCCTTCCACAATACTCATGTTGTGAAAGACTAAATATATTTTGTTCCTTCCTAACCTATACCCCTGTATCCAATTTTCTCCCTTGACCCTGTTCCTTTTTGAAAGTGTTTGTTTTTGATTACCTCCTCCCCCATCTGCCTTCCCTTCTGTCATCCCCCCTTTTTTATCTTCTTCCTCCTTCTTTCCTGTAGGGTAAGATACCCAGTTGAGTGTGTATGGTATTTCCTCCTCAGGTCAAATCTGATCAGAGCAAGATTCACTCATTCCCCCTTACCTGCCTCCTCTTCCCTTCCTACAGAACTGCTTTTTCTTGCCACTTTTATGCGAGATAATTTACCCCATTCTATTTCTCCCTTTCTCCCTCTCTCAATATATTCCTCTCTCATCCCTTAAATTGATTTTATTTTTTTTGAGATATCATCCCTTCATATTCAACTCACCCTGTGCCCTCTGTCTATACATATATATATATTTTTATATATATATGTATGTATGTATATGTATATGTATATTTATATATATATATATGTATGTATGTATATGTATATGTATATGTATATACATGTGTATATATATATATGTAAATACACACACACACACACACACGTATACATGCACACATATTTATATGCATATTCCCTTCAGCTGCCCTAATACTGAGGTCTCATGAATCATACACATCATCTTTCCATGTAGGAATATAAACAAAAAAGTTCAACTTTAGTAAGTCCCTTGCGAGTTCTTTTCCTTGTTCTTTTTCTTCATTACCTTTTCATACTTCTCTTGATTCTTGTGTTTGAAAGTCAAATTTTCTGTTCAGCTCTGATCTTTAAACTGAGAAAGCTTGAAAGTCCTCTATTTTATTGAAGGCCATATTTTGCCTTGGAGCATGATACTCAGTTTTGCTGGGTAGGGGATTCTTGGTTTTAATCCTAGCTCCACTGACCTCCGGAATATCATATTCCAAGCCCTTCGATCTCTTAATGTAGAAGCTGCTAGATGTTGTATTATCCTGATTGTGTTTCCACAATATTCAAGTTATTTCTTTCTGGCTGCTTGCAGTATTTTCTCCTTGATCTGGGAGGTCTGGAATTTGGTGACAATATTCCTAGGAGTTTGCTTTTTGTGATCTATTTGAGGAGGCGATCTGTGGATTCTTTCAATTTCTATTTTGCCCTCTGCTTCTCAGGGTAGTTCTCCTTGATAATTTCTTGAAAGATGATATCTAGGCTCTTTTTTTGATCATGGCTTTCAGGTAGTCCAATAATTTTTAAATTATCTCTCCTGGATCTATTTTCCAGGTCAGTGGTTTCTCCAATGAGATATTTGACATTGTCTTCCACTTTTTCATACCTTTGGTTCTGTTTTATAATATCTTGTTTTCTCATCAAGTCACTAGCTTCCATTTGCTACAGTCTAATTTTAAGGTAGTATTTTCTTCAGTGGTCTTTTGGACCTCCTTTTCCATTTGGCTAATTCTGCCTTTCAAGGCATTCTTCTCCTCATTGGCTTTTTGGAGCTCTTTTGCCATTTGAGTTAGTCTATTTTTTAAGGTGTTCTTTTCTTCATTATTTTTTTCTGTATTTTTTGGGGGTCTCCTTTAGCAAGTCATTAACTTGTTTTTCATGGTTTTCTCACATCCTTCTCATTTCCCTTCCCAGTTTTTCCTCTACTTCTCTAACTTGCTTTTCCAAATCCTTTTTGAGCTCTTCCATGGCCTAAGACCAGTTCATGTTTTTCTTGGAGGCTTTTGTTGTAGGCTCTTTGACTTTGTTGACTTCTTCTGGCCATATGTTCTGGTCTTCTTTGTCACCAAAGAAAGATTCCAAAGTCTTAGACTGAATCTGAGTCCATTTTCACTTTGTGGCCATGTTTCCAGCCAACTCACTTGACCCTTGAGTTTTTCGTCAGGGTATGACTGCTTGTAGAGTAAAGAGTACTTTGTTCCAAGCTTGAGGGGATGCAGTGTTGTTTTCAGAGCTATTACACTCCGCTCTGCCACACCAGCACTCCTCCTTCCCCAAGAACCCCCAACCTGCACTAGACTCAGATCTTAAGCAGGCTCTGCACTCCTGCTCTGATCTGCCACTTAATTCCTCCCACCAGTTGGGCTTGGGGCTGGAAGCAACTGCAGCTGTAGTTCTGTAGCTGCACCAGCCCCGCTGTCTCCGGGGCAGTGTCCGAACTGCAAACTCCTTTCACTCCCAGCAGCTTTTCCCACCAATCTTCTCTGTTGTCTTTGGTGTTTGTGGGTTGAGAAGTCTGAACTGCCACAGTTCACTGATTCAGGGCGCTAGGGCCTGTTCCGCCCAGCTCCAGTCTGGTTGGTCCTGCCGCCATCCATGCTGGGCTCCGCTCCCCTCCGCTCCCAGTTCAATGCACGATAGACCTCACCCAGCGACCATCCAGGCTGTCCTGGGCTCTGCTATTTTGTGGGTTCTGCAGTTCTAGAATTTGTTCAAAGACATTTAGTATAGGTTTTTGGAGGGACTTGGCGGGGAGCTTAGGCAAGTCCCTGCTTTCCAGCTGCCATTTTGGCTCCGCCCCCCTCCTTTATTTTTAATGATAAAAAGGATTGCTGTTTGAATGATGTGATCATAATATTGAATGCTACAAGCAGATGTTATCTAATTATGCACAAACCTCTTCTGGCCTTCCTTCTCATGATGTTTCCTTTCCCTCGAATAGGAACTTTCACATTTTCAGAAATATTTTTAAGGAGTAAGCATAGCGGACAGAGAAGGCTGAAAGTCAGTTCAGATTGCAGCTGTGCTACATATTGGCTATTTGCCCCTGGTAGGATCACTTACCTTCTCAGTGCCCGGGATTGCTCCCTAAAACTAAGTTGTCAAAGTCTCCTTTTAGGCTCCATTATAAATTCCTTAACCATAGGTATTCTCCAGGGCTCTGTCTTAGGCTCTCTTATTTTATCTATATACTCTCTCAATGACTTCATCAACTCCCATAGGTTTAATTATTATCTCTATGCAAATGACTCATAGGTTTATGTCTAGCCTTAATCTCTCCCCCTTGAGTTATAGACCAGCTTCCCCAGCTGTTTGTTATTTCAAAAACTAGATGTTCTAGAGAAATCTCTATGCCCAAAACAGTATTCCTTTATTTTCCCTCCTTACCCCCCAACCCACTCCTCTTCCAAATTTCCCTGTTTCTGTTGAAGGTACCTTCTTTCTTGCCATATCTCAGGTTCATAATCTTGATGTCATCCTTCATTCATCACTCTTCTTTACCCAACACATTCAGTGAGTTGCCAAATATTACCAGTTCTACCTTTACGTAACCCATTTTTTCTTATAACATAGCTACCACTTTAGTTCAGGTCTCATAATTTCTCATCTAAATTATTGCAACAACTTTTTAGTCTCCATTCCACAATTCTCTTCCCACTATAATCTATCCTCCACCCAGTTGCCAAAGTGATTTCTTTACATGCAGATCCAATCATCTCATCCCCCCTATTCAGTCAACTACAGTGGTTTCCTTTTGCCTTGAGGATAAAATATAAACTTCACTTTTGAAGGCTTTCACAACCTGGCCTTAACCTATCTTTCTGTAGTGCCATTACTGTACATTACTCCTCTTCCTGTACTGTGCCAAACAGCTAAATTGGCCTGCTCTCTTTCATCTCCCATCTCTGGGCCTTTGCTCCAGCTCTCCCTCATGCCTAGAATATACTCCTTCTCTACCTACACCTCATAAGACTCATCTTCCTTCCAGGTGCAGCTCAAGTATCACCTTCCTTTTGAAATTTCTTTACACCCCAGCTGCTAGTGCCCTCCCTCCCTAATTACTTTGTATGTATTTGTAAGTTATTCTCTTTAAATTTATTCTTTATTTATGTACATTCTAAAGAGAAACGCCTTTAGATTGTAAAGTTGGAATTGTTCCATTCTTTATATCCCCAGGGCCTCACAAAAAGTAGGCACTAAATAAATGATGTTTGATTGCTATACATAAATAGATGAAGTGTCCTCACAGGGAACTGCCAACACCAGTGATATCAGAGGTTCTGCCCATCCCTACCCCACTGTCCACTCCCAAGGAAATTCAAAGCTTTAATCGTTGGTCTTTAGGTTTTGGGGTTTTTCCCCCCATAAATTTCATTTTTCATCTCATGCTAACTGTCTCACCTTGGGAATTTAGTTCTGATACCTAAGAAGAATGCAAAATCAGAGCTTTTTCCCATCTATATTATAGTACTGAAAAATTCCCAGGCAGGTTATTATAGAGAAAATATTTAATCTGAATTTCAGCTGCTTTATTGTTCATTTTCATTGTTGGTTATTTCTATTAGATTTTTAAATCAGATTCTCTTTCAAATCTCAGGATAGTCTCTTAGAGGTTTCTAGACTAATATTGAAAAAGAAACTAATTAAAAGAAAGGAAGGAGACATGCATGTATTAAATACCTACTGCGTGCCAGGAACTGTATTATCTCATTTGGTCCTCACAACAACCCTGGGAAGTATGTGCTATTATCATCTCCCATACGGAGGTGAAGTGACCTGCCCCAGTCATACAGCTCAGCAAGTGTCTGAGGTGGGATTTGAGCTCATCTTCCTGACTCCAAGCTTAGTGCTCTACCTGCTATACCATACTTCTTCTTTTATTGACCAAGAGGACTACAATCATCATACTAATTACAATTATAGTGTGTAATATTTAATTATAATTATTTTTAAATGGATATGTTTGTTGTTTGGCTTTTATATCATGGCAAAGTAAAGCATAATGGGGAAAAAGCAGCCCTTTGAATGAAGAATACCTGACTCCAAATTCTCAAATCCAGCATCTGACAAATAATTGTTTTGTGACCCTGAACAAGTAACTTACTGGTTTACCATTTCCTTCTGTAAGACTATGATTTGCAGATTTGCATTGCTGGATGGGGCAAGTTCTATATAACAATGGAGTCACAGATCTGGACAAAAAAAAATGATAGAGGTGGAGAGCCAAAGACTTATTTCTTTTATTTGGGAGCATTTGTTTTCTTCAAAATATTTCCAAAATGAACATTTGCCTATCCCCATGGCTTGAAGCCCAACTGTTTTTGTTGATATTTTCAAAGCCCTCTCTTCTACCCTTTCACCTCATGCTTACCTGTTAAATAAACACACTCAAGGGGCTTCAACTATGAAGAAAACTTTTTAATTACTGAGACCATCAGATAGCCCAGTGGCATTAGATTTCTATGATTACATTCCTTCACCACATTCTAGATGCAGTTTTAAGGAAAATATGTTTACACACACATGCATATACAATTTCAGGCTTTAGTTTAGTAAACATTAAAGAAAACTTACAAAAACTTTTTCCCCATTTTTTTCAGGCCAAGTTATAATCGACAAAAACCAAGGCATCACTTCAGTAGTAAATAAGATCAATACTATTGACAATGTTTATAGAAATTTTCAAATGGAAGTGCTATCTGGAGAGGAGAACATGATAACCAAGGTACAGTATGTCTTTTCATGTATTGTGTTGAGTCAAAGTAGCTAATTTAAAGGAATAAACTGGGGCAACTAGGTGGCACAGTGAGTAGAGCACCAGCCCTGGAATCAGGAGGACCTGAGTTCAAATCCAGCCTCAGACACTTGACATACTTACTAGCTGTGTGACCCTGGGCAAGTCACTTAAGCCCAATTGCCCTGCCTTCCCCCCTCAAAAAAAAAAGGAAAGAAAAAAAAGGAATAAGCTAAGTTTTTAAAAATAATAATATATTTATTCATTCTTTTAACCATTTACTCTTTATTTCAACACCCTGCAATATTGAATAAATTTCATCTTGCCCCTTCTAGCATTAAAACAGCTTATGTTTACTAAAACTCTTATGCTACATTTGTAAGTAAATTTTAGTCAGTTATTTGTTGTTCAATCGTCTCACTCTTGGTGACCCCATTTGGGGTTTTCTTGGCAAAGATATTGGAATGGTTTGCCATTTCCTTCTCCAGCTCATTTTACGGATGAGGAAACTGAGGCAAACAGCAATTCAGTCAGCAAGCATTTATTAACTGCTCACTATATGCCAGACCTGTGCTAAGCCCTGGGAATACACATACCAACCCAAAGATAAGTCTTTGCCTTCAAGACACTTATGTTTTAATAGGGGGAGACAACGCATAAAAGGAAACTGAATAGGGTAATGGGGTAAAGTGAGGAAAAGATGAAAGCGGTAAGAAGAAGCCTTATAGAATAAGCCCTGGGGAACCAGGAGTACAGCCTGTGGTGGAGTTCTCAAAGTGGTCTACCTAAGCTACAAAACAAGTTAAAGGCACTCCCTTAGAGAACAAGCTTTTAAAAGTCCTATATTGTCAGAATGTTAGGAAAGTAGAGGCAATAAAGTAGCCAGAAAGATGGATGCAAAATACATATTATTCTTGTTAGCTACTGAAAACTTTATAGTTTTCTTGAATATTTGAGTATAGCAACACAGTGCCCTCTAAATTATTGATACTCTTTTAATATTGTTCAGATCAGTCATTTAAAGGTTTCCCTGTACTTTAAGAAACCCAGACTGCTCTCACTTTGGGGACACAGCATTATATAAAGGCAAGCAGTGATGAATTTTATCCTGTAGGAGAAAATCTATGCCTGGTTTTAAAAAATAGAATATTTTACATGAGGATGTTGATAGTTTTTCAATTGACATTGTAAAGGTTCTAGGCTATCAATTACAGGTTAACCTGAAATTTTACCACCCTTTGGTGATGGCATTGAATAGCAGTTATGAGGTATAGGGGATACTTAGTAGTGGCTTCCTATCTGAAAACACATTTTAACCAGTTTTGAGTACTAAGTGTGTATATTTTTATTTTTTCTTGACTCCTTAAGGTAATGAGCAATTTTGTCTCAACAACTATACTTCTGGGAAGGCTTTTTGTATTTACAGGTGGCACTTAATGGTTTTCTGTTTTTATGTTTTTAAAACAATTTTATGTGGGAAAATGCTTGAGTTTAAATCATATTTATATTCATTTGAAGTATATTTACTTTTCCTTTAAATGCTGAAATTATTTTGATGTTAACCCTTGAATGCTTGATTATAGACTTGTTAGCTCTTTGCCATGGAATCTCATGGAATAAAATCACACTTGTATTTCCTATTGTCATATCTTTGTAAGACGATTCCTTAAAATGAGAGAGCAAAAGTTAGATTTTATAAAAGTTGACTAAAACAGAAACTTAGAAAAATGAGACATCAATGCAAGAATACTAAGCATTTAATAGGGAATTTTTATGGTTTTGACATTTCATGTCTGTGACAACCACAAAGTAGTGTCACAAGCTGTTCAATTAACTTTTTCTCAGGTCTTAATATCACTTGCATTTTAATTTATTTACCCAAGATAAATTAAATTTGGCAAAAGGGAGAGAGCATAAGAAAAATTAGTTCATTTGCCCAATTCATTACATTGATTGGCTGTCATCTTCTTAAATTTGGTATATCACCAATTTCCAGCTCTGTGTCCCAGCCACACAGATTTCTAGACTTGAAACCAGCAAAGCTCCAAAGTAGCAAAGTCTGAAAACTGCCGAATGGCTCTGAATTTAGAGTCTTTCCATTTCCATCATTGTTCCCACTCATGCTTCCTTCTTATAGACAAAAATCCAAACTGTGGAGATGACTTTGTTTTCTGGGGTTGATGACTGCAAAATAACTGTCAGCCCAGAAAATGTGTGTGGTATGTTGTTTCAAGTTATAGATTTTCTCCTTCCATCTGGTGGTATGTAAGAACATAATTAAGCCAGTCTATTGGCCTATCTAAGAAATTCCTTATGTGATGGGGGAAGCACTTTATGGTCCTTAAGGATAAGGTGGAAAAACCATTTGGCTTTGAAGAGATGGCTTTTCTCAGGAAAGTCTAATACAAGAAATTAACTAGTCTCAAGGAAATTATAAACACTGGGTCACCAATTAAATTTGTTTTGAATGTATTGCTCTTTGCTCTTAGCTTTAACATTTAAGAATACCTATAAATGACGAGTCTTATGCATATTTACATATTAGTGTCAGGAATTTAGAAATAACCGAATTGACCAAAGCATACCTTTTTCAGGTTCGAGAAAACAACTACACGTATGAATTTGATTTTTCAAAAGTTTATTGGAATCCTCGTCTCAGCACAGAACACAACCGTATCACAGAACTTCTCAAGCCTGGAGATGTTTTGTTTGATGTTTTTGCTGGAGTTGGGCCGTTTGCCATCCCAGTAGCAAAGAAGGACTGCATGGTATTTGCCAACGATCTCAATCCTGAATCCTATAAATGGCTATTCCACAATTGTAAACTAAACAAAGTGGACCAAAAAGTAAAAATCTTTAACCTGGATGGTAAAGACTTCCTTCAAGGACCAGTAAGAGAAGAGTTAATGAAGCTGGTGAGACAACCATCAAAGGAGAGAAAGCCATCTGTGCACATAATTATGAATTTACCAGCAATGGCTATTGAGTTGCTCAGTACTTTTCATTGTCTTTTAGATGGACAATCCAAAAGCAGGGAGCTTCTTCCCACAGTGCACTGTTACAGTTTTTCCAAAGCCGATGATCCTGCCAAAGATGTTCAGCAACGAGCGGAAGCTTTGTTAGGTGCTTCTTTAAAAGGTTGCAGTTCAGTTCATCTTGTAAGAAATGTGGCTCCTAATAAGGAAATGATATGTATCACTTTCCAGGTTCCAGCTTCTGTGCTGTATGAGAACCAGCTGATAAACCAAGAGGAACAATTTTTGAAAGCTGGTAAGACTAAGTTTACATGTTTACACTTAACTTTTCTAGCAGCCTTCTCTTTAATTTGGGAATAGAGAATGAGGTTAAATAAACTGGTATGATATTTAAGGTCCAGTTGTGTTTTAGTTTTATTGTGACTGAGAGAAGCAACTGTGCATCTGTTACACTGTTGCTAGGTAAATGACATTTGAACATAGGATCATAGATTTAGAGTTGGACAGGATGTCAGAAATCATTTAATTTAATTTTCTCATTTTACAGATGAAGAAACAGGTTCAGAGAAGTATGTGACTCACCCAGTGTCACAGAAATAATAAGTAGCACAGGGAGTATTTAAAAGCAGGTCCTCTTGACTCCAAATCTAGCAGTCTTTCCATTGCATCATACTTGGACTCTATCACTTACTTCTAAAGCTCTTATCTTAACACATATGATTTAAGAATCTTAAGGTTCCTGTGGTGTTTCTATTAATTTTTGTAAGAAAGATTTTAATAGCTTTTGTTTTCACATCGTCTTTGAATTCCCTTTATATTCTTCCTTTCTCCCAAAAGAGAGGAAAAAATTTTAGCAAAAATGATCATCACATTGAAAAAAATTTGATATTATATGCATTACTGCATGCTCAAGGACCCTGACCTCTGCACCAAGGAGCAGGAGAAGCCAAGTTCTTTCTCTGTTATCTCACAACCTTCATTTTTGATTGTTTTTTGTTGCTATTCTTTTCGTCTGCATTGTTGTTCATCTTTTTTATTGTTTCTTGAAGCATAGTAATATTATATTTATATGCCACAATTTGTTTAGTTATTCCCCAGTCAATAGAAATATATTTTGTTTTCATTTGTTACCACAAAAAAAAATGCTGCTACACGTCATTTAAAGTATATAGAATTTTTCTTCTTGTCAGTGACCTGCAGGGGGCGGGGGAGCCGCCCCCTTTGGTATATGTTTTTAGCATCTTTGAGTCAAAAGGTTTGGATATTTTAGTCACTTTATGTGCATAATTTAAATTGCCTTCGGGAATCGATATACCAATTCACAGCTCTACCAACAATGCATTAGTGTTCCTGTCTTTCCACAGTCCCTCCAACATTGACTGTTTGCATTTCTCATCATCTATTAATCTTGAGGTTAGTTATTTGAAATACTACCTAACATAAGTCTGTTTGGTTTTGTTACAGAAAACCTAGAGGGACCTCCTTTTAAACGCCAAAGAACAGATAAAGCCTCATTGGAAGAACAGTCATAAAATGGTTCATAAACATGATCAGAAATGTTTTCTACCTCCCTATTTATCCTTTGTGGTACTGAAAGCAATTTGTAATTCCCTGAAGCTCATGTATTATATCACTGTGGTATGGAACTAGATAGTTGTTTCTTGCCTTTTATAGTTCTGTTGAAGATTATCAGAATGACATCTCTGTTGCTGAATTATAAAGGTGATTAAATTTACTTTCACAAGCTACTGAAGAAACATTTTCCTTTTCTTTTGGGGAGACCATGACTACTTTCTTCTCTTTCATAAACTCTAGGAGTCATCATTTTCCTCCAAAGTTCAAATAAGTTCAAGTCACACTTGTGAGAATCACATCCAATAATAGGATTTCCCCTAATTATGAAGATCAAAGCAGTAGTTTCACATGGCACAGAAAGGTTAGATTTCTATAGCTAAATGGTCCATAGCTTTAGTAATTAGTGGGTCATTAATGAGCTTGAAGAAAGCTGTTTCAGAACAATGGTATAAATGGAGGATATCAAGGGACAGAGGTGTGAGTATAGAGAGAAAGCAGTTAATATAGAGGACTCTAAAAGTTAAGCAATGAAAGGAGAGAAGTGAAAAGCTGTAGTTAAGGAATAGGGTCAAGGGAATGTCTTTTAGCCTAGGGGAGACTTGAGCATGATGTAAATTGAAGGGAAGTACTCAGAAGAGAGCGAGAGATTGAAGATTAATAAGAAAAGGGGGATAATTGCTAAAACTATCACAGAAAAGAAGGCAGGAAATGGGATCAAAGGTACAGATGAATAGCATGGCAATGGCTAGGAGGACCACCTCTTGAGAATACGGGATACTGAGAGTAGGAAAGCTGTAGTTCATATCTGTAACGTCAATCTTTAGAAGCTATCTGCTAAGGGGATGGGATATACTTGGGGAACTTAGGGCTTGAAAAAGACAAGAATTGGAATAGCTGCTGTGCAAAATATGATAGTAAGGACTAAAAGCAATGTCTAGCACTGAGGGTCCAGTTGAGAGTACATAGTAAAAGTAGTAGTAAAAGGGTTCATGATTTCCTCTTTATTGTTCTTTTCACCATTTAGGAATATAGGCCAAAGAAGCAAATGGTGTAAATTACCAAGGCATGTAGGTTACTGGCACAGGAATGGTCTAAGGTCAATGGAGCATGAGATTTGAAGGTGAATACATCATTGAAATGGCTGAAAGAAGAGTTAATTCAACAGAACAGTAAACATTGTATCTCCTACATGTGAGGTACTGTTGAAAGGGTTAATGAAGAAAGTGAGGCCAGAACCAGAGGAAGGAATAAAGCAAAGGTCACCATTAGGTAAAGAACAGATTTAGCTCAAGGGGAATTAAAGAGACAGAAGGACTGAAAATTATAGTGAGGGAAGAGAATTTCAGAATTCAGAATCTTGGAGAAGAAGCAATTTAGTAAAGTGTAAGATTACCTTTATGAATGGCTGAAATACAATGAAGATAGAGGTCACAGAACTGTCAGAATGGGTTAGGAGAGACATGGAGATATAAAGTTTGAAAGAATAATAGAGCAAGGAGTTAAAAGAGTATGAACTAGATGTTAAAGTTATAGAGGTAAGCAACCAACTCATTTGAAAGGGTTTATGAAATTATACGCCTGATATTAATATTTTTAATCAGTTAAGAGGTTAGCAGACATGAAAAGGGGCAAGAAGCTGTGAATGTGGACAGAAAACTGGGTTTGGAAAACAGAAATACAAGCCTTACTTTTCATTTGTCATTAATTAAGTTGTGTGACCCTGATGAGCAAACTTTGTGCCTTAGCTTCCTCACAGACATGACATGAAATTATTAACTGATACATGTTGAATATGTGTTCTTCCCACCTTAAAGGGTTGTGAATGTATGTGAAAGCACAGAAACAGTTAGGATGACCCTTTGAGATCAATTCAGGGGTGGGGAACTTGAGGCCATGTGGCCCTCAAGGTCCTCAAGTGCAGCCTTTTGACTGAGTTCAAAATTCATAGAATTAATACCCTTAACAAAAAGATTTGTTCTGTAAAACTTGACTTAGTCAAAAGGCTGCACCTGAGGACCTAGAAGGCCATGTGTGGCCTCAAGGCCACAGTTTCCCTACCTGAATACAGCCCCCTCATTTTTACACTGAGGTAAGTAGCAAAGGTGGAAATCTGACTCAGGTGCTGGGACTCAAAAATCCAGCACCCTATTCACCATACAGTGTATTCCACAACTGGAACATTTGACAAATTGTTTGACGTTAGAATTTGACCAGTTATACCTGTTAGTATCTATTTTAATGACAATTTAATAAGAATTCTTTCAGTTTTCTTAAGAAACCACAGGAAACATTCACTGACATTAAGAAAGGCAATATGATGCAGTGGAAATAGAAATAGCAGTCGATTTTAATAGGAAAATTTGTCTCAGATCCTCCAGTTACTAGTTGTATAATATGGTCAGTTCAGTTTGCTTTTCTGGGCCTTAGTTTCCTTATCTAAAAATTATTATTCTTTTTATTATTGTTACTAATAGGATGGTTATGAGGAGTATGTTTTATAAACTATGAAAGTGCTGGAAAAATTCAGCTATTGTTATTTGTTCAGATGCTTCAAATATTTTTTTCTTATCTATGGCCAAAGAAAGCCCTTATAAATAATTCTACATATTACAAAATCTCTTGTAGAATGAAAACTTTTTAAGGTCTATAAGAAAACACCTGATGCTCAGTGCAATGCTCAAAAGGTAAAATTTCACTTAAAACAAATCCAGTCTCTTGGGATTTGTCATGAGATTGTGTCGCATGTTAGTTGAATGGTGCTATTTATGTGTTAAATGTTAAGATACGGCTTTAATTTTACCATTGCTAAAAAGCTGTGTCTGGTCTGGATCATCCTGTTTAAGCCATAGTTCATAGCTGGGGGACTAACTGTAACACCTTAATCAAACTTAGCCTCACTTTCCATAGTAGAATAGGCATTAAGGCTTTAAGTTTGGAGAGAGTGACATTATTACAGCTCAGGTTTTACTTGCCACATCTTGCTGGTAGAAGGAAATAAAACTCACTTGTCTGGACTCGTACTGAGAAGACACAGGAGAAAAAAAAAATTTATGAGCCGAAAGAATAGGATTGAATATTGACTTAATGTTGTAATCAAAATGGCATTTAAATACTTGTTCAAATAAAATGCTATAATAAGAGTGAAACTATAAAACTTAATATAAAGTCTAGCTTTATTTTTTAAAAATTTACAAGTCTGTCTTTAAACTTCAAGTATACATAGCTGAATTATTCACATCTTCCATTAGATGTGGCTTATTGCTTCAATTCCTCTAAGGAAAATACAAGAAAAAATGAATTTTCTTCCACAAAAAAATCTTCCAATTACATGACACTGTGTTCTGACTTTACTTCACATAGCTACCCTGAGTGGCAACAGTCAGATTGAGTTGTACTGGGTGTGGTGATCATTTGGTCATTTCATGTATGTTTTACTTGGGCTAGATTCTGGTTCTACTCCAGTGTCTAAGCCTCACAAACTGGTAAATAGTGCAGGTTAACTGTAGGGCCAGAAAAGTCCACTGAAGGCATCTTGTAAGGCTCGGTGGCATGCAAGAGAAGAAGTATAGCCTCCAGCGAGATCCTGTGGTGAAGCAGCTCGGACATGATTTAGATACCTAGGAGAAAAAATGATAGGTTTATATAAAAAGTACAACACAATAGGTAAAGACATTTTTAAAAGCAACTAATTAAAATAAATACTGAGTTACTAACTGAATCTTCAAAATGTTATAATTTTTTACATTTCTATTCAGAAATGCTAAATCCTTTAGTTATGCCACTTGTCTTTCTTGGGTCTGACACAGGGTAGAAAAAAAAAGACGCTCCCATTAAAAGAGCTGATCTAGTCATTATTAAGTATAACTACTTAAAATAATATTTTTCAGCTCCATTGTTATTCTTTTAGTAATTTATTTTATTCTCTTTGGCAAATCAAACACTTAAAGACTAGAGGTATGATAGATATGGCACCTAGTTTGGTTAATATTTTAACCCAGTCCAGAGAATTTGCAACTTCACTTCTAGTGAATAAGGAACTAGTTAATTCTATGATTACAACTTCTAGTGTGTCTGGTTTTCATGTGTCAGTGTTTATGAAACTTACCCAAACTGTTAAACCAAAACAATACAACAAAAAGAAATGGAGAGAAAAAGAGACAGAATCTTGAACCTATGTCATGTTTTGCTTCAAGAAGAGCAAATGCTAATCAATAAATAAATAAATAAATAAATGGAAATTTAAAAAAAGAAGAAGAGCAAATGCTTCAAGGTCACTATCTAATGGAAGATTCATCTTCCTGAGTTCAAATCTGGCCTCAAACACTTAATAGCTATGTGACCCTGGGCAAATCACTTCACCCTGTTTGCTTCAGTTTTCTCATTGGTAAAATGAGCTAGAGAAGGAAATGGCAAACCACTCTAGTATCTTTGCCAAAAAAACAAACAAATATAAATCGACAACAACAAAAGAAACCCACAAATGGGGTCACTAAGAGTTAGACACGACTAAAGTGACTGAACAACTGGTCCTTTGCCTCTGTTAAATCACCAACAGATTCAAATATGTCTTCTAAAGTCCACAAAACCCTAGGTTCTATGAGACTTGTAGAGGGATTCCCTCAAAGTAAGTATGTTCATGTGAGATATGTTTAAATTGTATCTGCTAAATACCTCCAAGGTCTGTCACAACAAAATTTACAGGGGATAATGGTATTACAGGGAGTCTGATGCTTGAGAAATGATGGAAGTGTTTCCAGTCTCAGAAAGTTTAAAGACTTCCCCATGGAGCAGGATAAACCAGCGCAGGTAGGCTACCAAACCGCTAGCAAGCAAATAAAAGCTTTACCACATCTGAAACAGTACCTTTGAAATGTTACCTATTTGTATTTCTTCATATGTTCCAAACTGTTTGCATCTAGTCACTAGCCCAAGCTGTATCACCTTCCTTTTCCTTTCTCTAGCTCTTCAACGAGAAAAGCATTATCTCACCTTCAATAGTTGTAGAGTCATAGACAGACTCAAGCACTCCAATAGAATACTTGTTAACCTTTAGAAGCCAGCTATCACAAATGAGAACTGGTTTCACAGTTATAATGCAAACCACCGAGCTTAAACTCACTATTTTGACTCACCACATTTTGGTCTAACCTACTCCTGGGAAAGTTGAGTCATTCTACCTCTGGCTTGGCAATTCAAGCACTGTGCACACGGTTTTTTATGTTATCCTGAGAAACCTAAAACAGCTGCACTGCTGGCAGGAAAACACAAGATCACCAGTAAAATATCCAAAACAGTTGCATCTTTTAATTTATGACTGTGCACTGTTTCCATAAAGAGCATATAAAACACTTCAGCTTTTATAGGTAAAATGTAATAAACAGTCATACTCATTTATGCCATCAATGTAAAAAAGTTTATTTTAAGATGATTAATTATAGTTTGAAAATAGTATTTCTTGCTTAATAACTGTACCAGGGAAATGAACAATATTTATTTCTATGTATGAATTGGTCCTAAGACACTTGATTCTTACTGCCAGATTCAGGTAGACTGAGAATTGCTCTTTTGCTTATCAAAGAATATTAACTTCCCCCTTTTAAAAATGTACATTAGCCATGTCTGAAAATGGAATAAAAGAATAACTTTTTTTTACAAGAATTAGGATGATTATAGTTAAAGTTTATTATGCTCTTGAACAGCAGAGTGATTACTTTTGAAGCTTTCAACCTATTTTCACCATAGCTACTTAATTTTAGTCCAGTTTTTTAAAAAACAAAACAGTTCATTGTTGATATTCAGCTGTGTTCTTTTATTTTTTAAGTAGCTAATTTTTTTAAATCTGTCTTTCACAGAATAATTTACGTGGAAATTTGTTTTGTGTAACTACACATGTATAACCTATGTCAAACTGCTTTGCCTTCTCAATGGTGGCGGGGAAGGAGAGAATTTGGAACTCAAAATTTGAAGGAGAAAAAAGAATGTTAAAATTGTTTTTACATGTAATTGGGAAAAAATAAAATATTAAATAAGATTACAAAAATAAAGTAGCTAACCTTAATGTTCTTAAACCTTTAATTATTGTGGTATACCAAAGCATTTTAAAGGATCAGCCACACTAAAACCACACAATGAGAATTTAGTGTTTTGCCTACTTTTCCACATTAATCCACATCTGTGTTGTTTTAATGCCTTCATGACTGTTACACAAGTACATCTCTGAACTGAATTCCTGGGGTTTCTGGCAGAGGTCAGTATCGTTTCATGTACACCTTTACAAAAGCACCAGGAAGAAGTCTCTGCCAAGTCTTTCCAAAAGTCAAGCTCAGTTGAGTTCTGGAATCTGTAGATAATTGCTCTGACTGGTTAGCAAATTCTAACATACACTATTTTTCATGGCCTTATTTTAGGTACCTGTAAATCTTATAAGCAGAAACCAGGAAAAAGAAGTTTGCTTATTTTGGTGTATAATTTTTCACATACCTTATTTTTTACTAAAAGTAGCCAAAATAAAAGATACTTTATTATTTCCGAACAGGGCAAAATGAACCATCTGTTCTCAAAATCTTTGCTTCAGACACTTCTGATTTAGAGGGCATTGTTGTCCTGAGTTATACTCTAATGAATATTTTTTTTCTTAGTTTCTGCCCCCAGAAGATTATCCTTCAACTAAGTGCATTTTTTTTTCCATTGAGGGAATCTTAGAGAGGAGGCAGTGGATTTTCCTTGAACTGAGATTTCTCACATTGTCATTTCTTGTTAAAATTAACAGTCTTTCCTCCCAAGTGAGGCATTATAATTTACGCTTAAAGCCTTAACTCTATTCTGTAACATAAAAGATTTCTCTAATATTTGTTTTACCATTTGCCTTTCTTTAAACACTTCACTTTTTAGACATAAAGGATGAGATAGGAAAATTAGGGAAGCATGAAAAAATTATTGGTTAGATCTACAGATAGGAGAAGAGTTCATAACCAAACAAGATATAGAGAAGATCATGGGAAGTGAAATGGATAATTTTAATTATATGAAATTAAAAAGGTTTTTGCACAAACAAAACCAATGCAGCCAAAGTTAGAAAAACAGGGAAGCATAAAAAAAATTTACAGTAAGTTTCTCTGATAAAGGTCTAATTTCCCAAATATATAGAAAAGAGACAAATTTATAAAAACAAGCCATTCCTCAGTTGATAAATGGTCAAAGGTTATGAACAGTTTTTAGAAGAAATCAAAGCTATCAAGAGTTATGACAAAAGTGCTCTAAATCACTCATAATTAAAGAAATGCAAATGAAAACAACTCTGAGATAGATACCATCTCACACCCATCAGATTGGCTAACATGACAAAAACAGAAAATGACAAATGCTGGAGGGGATGTAGGAAAATAGGTACACTAATGCACTGTTGGTGAAGCTATGAAATAGTCCATTCTGGGGAACAAATATGGAACAATAAAGTGTTATAAAACCGCATACCCTTCAACCCAACAATACCACTACTAGTTCTGTATGCTAAGGAGATCCAAGAAAAGGCCCTATATATAACTTCTTTTTGTGGTGACAAAGAATAGGAAATTCTTTGCCCATCAATTTGGGAATGGTTGAACAAGCTGTGGTATATGGTTGTGAAGGAATACAACTGTACTCTTAGAAATACTAAAGAGAATGGTTTCAAAAAAAACCCGGGAAGACTTACATGCATTGATGCAGAATGAAGTTAGCAGAACCAGAAGAACAATCTACATAGTAACAATAGCAATATTGTAAAGATAATCAATATAGCTATTCTAAACAATACAATGACCCATGTCAGTTACAAAGGAATCATAATAAAAAATGCTATCTACCAAAAAAAATGCTATCTATCTCCAGATAAATTGATGAATAAAGAAATGATGAACTCTTGAGTGCAGACTGAAGCATTTTTTTCCTTTCATTTTTCTTGCTCCTTTTTTTGAAATATGGCTAATGTGGAAATGTTTTGCATGATTTCACATGTATCTTGGGTATCATTTCTTGCTTAATAATTAGGGGAAGGAGAGAATTTGGAACTGAAAATAAAAATGAATACATACACATGCCTTACACTACAACAGGGCTGAAACTTTGAACTTAAGTTCAATTAGAAACTGGTGAAGAAAGCTAGAAAGCTCTCTACTGGGAAAAGAGCAAGGGTGTTACTCAAGAACAAGAAAAATACTCTATATTATTCTTCCTCACCTGTGACAATGAAGCATTTCAGTTCCACATAACAAGGAAATTTTATAATATAACATCAGATATAACATGCTGGATCCCCTTACCACTGGCCTAGCTAAAAATTAAATAAGAAATAATATTGAACAATTTGTTTTTAAAGATGAGTTTTACGTGCAGACTAACTTTTATTTCATATTAAGCTTTATAGTAGCATCTTTTACCAAAACAAAAGGGTTCCAAAAATGTGGTTCAAGAGATCATGAAAAGTTAACTCTTGAGGCCTAGGACTTTCTTTTTATAAGGTAAAAGTCGCTATTTACAACTATATTTCATTAAAGAGGCCAGTGTCTCTTGGAAAAAATACTTGTTTTAATTAGTAAAGATCAGCTTTCTCAGCCTCCTACCCCACCCCCCACAACCGAAAAGACAAGAAAAATAAAATCTATTACAAACATGCATAATAAATCAACTACAAATTTCCACATTGGATATGTCCAAAAAAAAAAAAAACTGGTTTCATTCTGCATTCTTAGTCCTTCACCTCTCTATCGGGAGGTGGGTATTGTATTTCTTCATTAGTCCTTTAGAATTTTAGTTGGTCAGTATGCTGGTAAGAATTCAGCACAATAGTATTCCATCATATTTATATGCCATAACTTCTTTATTCCCCAATTTATGGGCACCCCCTCACATTCCCATTCTTTACCACCTCAAAAAGATCCTTAGAGTTGATTTTGCTTAGGACTAAATTTCACTGTTAAAAGTATTTCTGTGCCCAATTGTGTGAATATATTCTTCCTTCTTTTGACCAGTTCAGATAAGGGGGAGGTTCAAGTGTCATCTGCCCTTTTACACTCCCTCCCTCGTTTGTATAAATGTCCATTTGTGCACCCTGATTATGTGAGTTAATTTTTCCTAGCCTTCCTTTCCCTCCACAGTCCTCAGGGTTTTCTTTTTCTTTTTTTTTGTGCCTCTTTTACCAATTTTTTTACTTTTTTCCCCTGGTTTTCTTGTATCACTCTCACTTCTCTTCCTAATTTTTCTTCTACCTCTCTTACTTGATTTTAAAAATTCTTTTTGAGCTATTCCATAGCCTGAGACCAATTCATATTCTTTGAGGCTTTGGATGAAGCAGTTTTGACTTTGTTGATTTCTTCTGTGTTTGCGTTTTCATCTTCCTTAACAGAGTAGTAACTTTCTCAAGTCAGAAATTTTTTCTCTTGTAAAGTGGGGCTCTGCTTCTGCAGTGGAGGGCGCACTGTCCCAAACATCAGGGTTTTTGTGCAGCTGTTTTCAATGATAACTTTCAATTCTTCCTAGGTGGTAATGACCTAAGGAAAGGTGTATTTATGTGGCTTGTGACCACAAGCACTCTTTTCTGTGCTAGAACTGTGACCAAGGTCCAAGCTCAAGCTCCCCTGTAGCTGCAAGCTCTGGTGTGCTAGTGCTCCTCCTCACCCTGGGACTAAGACCCAGGGCTATGACCCGGATCCAAGTATAGGCAATACAAGAGAGTCTTCCCAGTGCCAGCAAGGGGACTGCTGTGATTACAGTCTCCTTCTGACTAGTTGTCTGACCTCATTAGCCTCTGTGGGCTGAGAGCTCCCCCCACCCCCATCCTGCAACTCCCCATATCTCCAAGCCTTTCTTTTTCCCTTAAGATCATCAGAACATAATAGACTGTCTTCCAGGCATTAGCTAATCAGACTCCCTCTATAGACCCTGTTGATGGGACACATCTATCATCTCTATATCTGAATGTAAGAAATTTATCCTCATTTAGTCTTTTATCATTGTTCACTCATGTTTACCTTTTTCTGTTGCTCTTTACTCATAGGGCAAGGTTTTGTAAGTTGTCAATTCCTTTTTCTAATTATTTCTTCCAGAGCTCTCATCTTTTTTCCAGTCTTTTCCTTAAGCACCCTCATTCCAATTATTAAAACATTTAAAAAGAATTTTTTAAGCTGATCTCTTCCAGGCATTCTAGTTGGGTTTGTCCCCAAGCTATTTTTCTCTGAGGCACTGCTTCTAGATGTTTCGTAGTCATTGTCATCCTTTGTCACCATGATAGTTCATTATGGTAGGATGCTTTTTTTGTTTACCCATTCTTCCAGCCTACTTCTTGACTTTGGACTTGATGCTAGAGCTGGGCAGTGCCATGCTTCTGGAGAGAAGGTCTGGGCAGCTCCTATTGCTGCTTTCTTGGAGGTACTGAGTATTGTGTTATTCCAGGATCTTAGGGGCAGGCTGGGGAACTGCAAGCTTTCAGTGCTCCTAAAGTGGACTGATCCACAGCAGCTCTGATTTCTGCTCCCCTGGTGTGGGCTCTGCAAGTTTCTGACCTGCGTTTGGGTCTTTACAAGTACAGATTGCTGCTGGATTTCATCACTGTAAGCCACCTAGAAAGCTCTGTTCATTCAGAGTGATAGAACTGTAGGCTCCTCTTTGGTCTGGGATTGTTGCTTTGGTTATTCCTCTGCAAGCTGGGTTACATGCTGGAGGTGAGTCCCTTCTCTGAGTCTGGGATTTAAGCCAAACACTGCTGCTGCTAGCTTCTGAACTTTCTTGCCCTTTCTTGCCCTCCCTTCACAGAAATACCACCACCTTTAGCAGGTCCCTTCTCACACTACCCTGAATCTGTGAACCAGAAATGAATAGTGGGCTACACAACTGCCAATCCACACCTGTTCCTGTGGCAGTGTCCTGGTATGAGTTTGGAGTTGACCCCTGGGTTTAGGACCTGCTATTACCTTGGTACCTCCACCAGATTCGCCAGGGTCTGCATACCTTCCTATCTTTCTCCCTATGCCATGCTGGCCTGGATAATCAGGATCTGATTAATTTTCTAGATCTATTTGTAGGAGTTTGTGGACAGGAGCTTTACCACACTGCTTCCTAAAACTGCCATCTTGGCTTTGCCTAAACAGGCCAGTTGCAAACAGCCCTAGTTCACAAATATAAAATTTGTGTACTCCTAGGAGACAGATGTAAATTGAACTCAAATAATTAAAGAAAAGCGTTAAAAGGGTCACAGAATTTAGAGTTGGAAGGGACTCTTTCAGCTATTTAGTTCAACCCAATACCAAAAGGAATTTGCACCAACTGTTGAAGTGGTCTACAGCCTGTGTTTGAAGAGCATCAATGAAAGGGAAACCACTGCTTCTAGAAGCTATCTAATCTACTTTTGGACAGCTCCATTTAATATGAAGTTTTTCCTGACATCAACGAATAATTTACCTTTTTATAACTTCTACCTTTTCAAAGCTTGTTTTTTGGTTCTCTGAGGCCAAAGAGAATGAATTCTGTAGGAAAGCCAGGCCAAAACTGATAGCAGTGTGATTTAAAATGACACATGGGCATTTCTGAACTCTAGTTTGAAATCACAAAAAATTTCCTAAACAATGGATGAATTAAACTTTACACTGTCCTTTAACCAAAAACCTAAATAAACTCAGCATTAAAGCTGAATATGCAATACTTGAGTAAAAAAAGTCATGAAGAAAATCTGAAGCTGGATCAAAAAGTGAAGCTAAGTTGGAAAATAAAAGCTACATACTATCCACAGTTATCATAACAGTACAAGTTATATAGTCAAAATTTTTTTAAATTGTGGAAAAGGTAATCTTGACATTCTGTAATACTGAAGGATTGTTTTAAAGATTTAAGATGAGGTGATTGGCATTAAAAAGAAATAATAAACACAAAAATCCACAATCTGCCAAGACAAACCCAGGGACTACCTGAACGCAATTACAAAATGCTTTTCACACAAATAAAAACAGATCTAAACAACTGGAGAAATGTTCATTGCTTGTGGGTAGGCAGAGCCAATAGAATAAAAATGACAATTCCACTTAAGTTAATTTACATATTCAGTGCCATACCAATCAAAATACAAAAGAATTATTTTATAGAGCTAGAAAAAATAACAAAATTCATGTGGAAGAACAAAAATCAAGAATACCAAGGGAATCAATGAAAAAAAAAAACCATGAAGGAAGGCAGCCTACCCATACCAGATTTCAAACTATAGTATATAGTACAAAGCAGTAATCATCAAAACAACGTGGTACTAGTTAAGAAATAAAGTGGTGGATCAGCAGAACAGATTAGGTACACAATACACAATGACCACAGTAATCTAGTATTTCATAAACCCAAAGACCCAATTTTCAGCGAAATGACACACCATTTGACAAAAATTTCTGAGAAAACTGGAAAGCAATTTTGCAGAAACTAGGCATAGACCAACATCTCACACTGCATGCCAAGATAAGGTCAAAACAGATAAGTGATACAGACATAAAGAGTAATACCAAAACTAAATTGGGGGAAAATGTACTTGTCAGATCTACGGATAAAGGAAGAGTTTAAGACCAAACGAGATAGAGACGATCACAGGCAATAAAAGGGATAATTTTGAGTACATGAAATTAAAAAACTTCTGCACCAACAAAACTAATGCAGCCAAAATTAACAAAAAAACAGAAAATGGGAGGGGGTGGATTTGCACCAAGTTTTTCTGATAAAGGCCTCATTTCTGAAATATAAAGGGAACTGAGCCAAATTTATGGAAAAATAAAGGCCATTCCCCAGTTGATAAATGGTCAAATGACAGGACTAGGTGGTTTTCAAAAGAAGGTAACAAAGCTATCTATAGTCATATGAAAAAATGCTCTAATTCACTACTGGTTAGAGAAATGCAAATTAAAATAACTCTTAAGATATCACCGCACAACTATCAGATTTGCTAACATGAGAGAAAATGAAAAAAAAAACAAATGCTAGAGAGACTGTAGAAAAATTGGGACAATAATGCACTATTGGTGGAGTTGTGAACTAGTCTAGCCACTCTGGAAAACAATTTAGAACAATACCCAAAAGGCTATAAAACTGTGTATACCCTTTGACCCAGCAATACCACTACTAAGTGTTTACCCCCAAGAGATAATTTTTTAAAAAGAGAAAAAAAGGACATGTATTATACAAAAATATTTCTAGCAACTCTTTTTATGGTGGCAAAGAATTGCCAAATTGAAGGGGTACCCATCAACTGGGAAATGGTTAAACAAGTAAGATTGTGATGAAATCCTTTTGTGCCGTAAGAAATGACAAGTAGGAAGACTTAAATGAATTCGTGTAAATTGAAGTGAACAACACTGGGAGAACACTGTACATAGTAACAGCAATATCCTAAGGAGACAAGGACTTTGTACTCAGTGTGGCCTGGGGGATTTGATGCTTGAAAACTCTACTCCTCTGAGCTGTCAGGAGGAACAAAACTTTAGGAGGTGACTGACATCTGGGTGAGTGGGAGAAGATACAGACCAGGGAGGGAAATTTTGAGGTAAACTGAGGGTGGGGGAGAAGGTAACCAGCAGAGGGTATAGAACACTGCTGGTGGGCTACATACTCAGAGATCTGATAAGATAAGGGCCCTACCACAATGGGGTAGTGTCCACTATGACATCTGCAATAATTGGCATTATTCTGGGAGTGAGACCCAATGGAAAAGGGCAGACTTCTACAAGGAAGTGATAAAAACTGCCTAGAGAAGAGAGCCTAGAATACACAGATGTGCTGGAAGCTTTGAATGCATGAGCAATAAAGAAAAGAGATCAGATCACTGGAAGGGTCATGAATCAGAGAATGAAGTTGTTGTCCAGGTACTTTCAGTTGTGTCTAACTCCTCCTGACACCATTTGGGGTTTTCTTGCCAAAGATACTGAAGTGGTTTGCCATTTCTTTCTCCAGCTCATTTTACAGAGGAGGAAACTGAGGCAAACTGCGTTAAGTGACTTGCCCAGGGTCACACAGCTGGTAAGTGTCTTAGACCAGATCTGAATTCAGGAAGATGAACCTTCCTGACTCCAAACCAAGTGCTCTATCCACTGTATGACCTAGAAAAAGAGAATGGATAATGAGAATGAGAGAAGTCTTTTTTGGAATGGGGTGCAATAAAATCGACTAATGAACAGGACTAATTAAAGGAAAAGAGAGAAAGGGAGAAGCCATGGGGAGGGGGATTTATAAAAGAAGAGAAAAATAAATAAGCAATATCCCAAAAGGAAATCGGTAACAAATAAGATGGGGGGATCAAGGATTAGGAGAAGGGAGCCAGTGAGAATAAGGCCACCTTAAAAGATGTTATGGTAAAGTAACTGAAGGAACACAGTAATGTGTTTACAGCACTGGGGGTAGGGAAGTCATAAGTTGGAGGAAAAATATTAGAAACAAAGGAAGAAAATGGGAACCTAAATTATATAACTTCAAATGTGAATAGATAAGAATGTGAATAGATAAAGGTGAATAAGAGTTAAAAGACTGGTAGCATCTTTTAAATGGGTCAGCAAAAAATATAAATATATCTCAGCATCACAGGGAACTTTATACAAAAGTTATCTGTATACCAGGGTACAAAGATATTGGGGGGGAGGGGGAGAATAAAAAAAAAGCAGAAACAGTAAACTTTTAAGACCATAACACAATATAAACAGTAATTAGTTTAGTGACCACAAACAAAAGATACATATGCAAATGAAGACTTAACAATGAAATCCTAAATAATGTGTGGGTCAAAAAGCAAATCATAGAAACAACAAATATAGGAAAGAAAATGATAATGATAAAACATTAAAAAATTCTGAGATGCAACTAAGGCAGTCCTGGCTGGGGGTGGGGGATCATACCCTTACAAATTTACATTAAAGAAAGAGAGGATTAATGAAATGAATATTCATTTTATAAAATTAGAAAGCCAACAAATAAACAAACTGAAAATAAGTACTAAAGAGGAGATATTAAAAATTATTAACAGGACTTTTTGTGGTAGTTAAGAATTAGATTCATAGTACATGCTCAACAACTACAGAATGGCTAAAACAAACTGTGGTACATGAATGTAATGATATATTACTGTTCTGTAAGAAATGATGCATGTGATGAATACAAAGAAACATGGAAAGATCTATATGAATTGTTGCAGAAGTAAGATTATACTTAGTTTTTCTAGATAGGTGATTCGTGGTTGTAATCCTAACTCCTTCGCCTTCCAGAATTCTCATCATATTCTAAGCCCTCTGATCCCTTAATGTAGAAGCTGCTAAATCTTGTGTTATCTTGATCTAGCTCCACAATATGTGAACTGTTTCTTATTGGCTCCTTGCAGTATTTTCTCCTTGATCTGGGAGGTCTGGATTTTGGCTATAATATTCCTGGAAGTTTTCATTTTGGGATCTCTTTCAGAAGGTGATTGGTAGATTCTTTCAATTTCAATTTTACCATCTGGTTCTAGAATATAAGGGCAGTTTTCTTTGATAATTTCTTGACAGATGATGTCCAGCATCTTTTTTTTTTATTATGACTTTCAGGTAGTTCAATAATTCTTAAATTATCTCTCCTGGATCTATTTTCCAGGTCAGTTGTTTTTCCATTTTTTCATTCTTTTGATTTTGATTGTTTCTCAATATCTCATAAAATCATTAGCTTCCACTTGCCCAATTCTAACTTTTAAGGAATTATTTTCTTCAGTGAGCTTTGCTATCTCCTTTTTCATTGGCCAATCCTACTTTTTAAGATGTCCTCTTCAGTGAATTTTTGTGTATTTTTTTCCATTTGGGCAAGTCTGCTTTTCAAAGCATTCCTCTCTTCACCAGATTTTTGTGTCTCTTTACCATTTAGACTATTCTATTTTTTTTTAAATATTATTTTCTTCAGTATTTATTGAAGACTCTTTTTTTCATGATTTTCTTGTATCACTCACATTTCTTGTCCCAATTTTTCCTCTACCTCTCTTACTTGATTCTAAAAATCCTTTTTGAGCTCTTCCATGGCCTGATACCAATCAATATTTTTTTTGAGGCTTTGGACGCAGGAATGTTAACTTTGTTTTCTTCTGAGTGTGTTTTGATATTCCTTGTCACCATAGTAACTTTCTATGGTCAGAATTTTGTTCTGCTGTTTGCTCATTTTCAAGCCTATTTCTTGACTTTTAAATCTCTGCTAAAGTGGGACTCTGCTTCCCAAGTGGAGGGTCATGGTCCCAAGCTTCAGGTTTTTTGTGTAGCTGTTTTAAGATGTAATTCTGGGGATCTGTAAGTTTTTTGGCTCTTCCAAGGTGGTAAGAGCTAGGGAGAAGTGTGTTTGCTGCTCTCCTATACTGTGCACTGCCTTTACTCTGACTCTCTTGGTTTTGCCCCCAATAACATAACTTATGAATGTGAAGTAGAGGTGGTGAATAGATTTAAGGGATTGGAACTAGTAGGTATTGTACCTGAAGAACTATGGACAGATGTTCACAATATTGCACGGGAAGCAGCAACAAAAACATCCCAAAGAAAAAGAAAAGCAAGAAAGCAAAATGGCTGTCTGATGAGGCTTTACAAATAGGTGAAGAAAGAAGGAAAGCAAAAGGGAAAGTAGAAATCGAAAGATATATCCAACTGAATGCAGAATTTCAGAGAATAGGAAAGAGAGATAAGGTTTTCTTAGATGAACAATGCAAAGAAATAGAAGAAAACAACAGAATAGGAAAGACAAGAAATCTCTCGAATATCAGAGACATCAAGGGAATGTTCCATGCAAAACTGGACACGATAAAAGACAAAAATGGTAGAGATTTAAAGAAACAGAAGAGATTAAGAAGAGGTGGCAAAACTACATAGAAGACCTATACAAGAACTATCTTAACATCATAATGACAATGGAATGGTTACTGATCTAGAGCCAGATATCTTGGAAAATGAAGTCAAGTGGGTCTTAGGAAGCATTGCTAACAATAAGGCTAGTGGAGGTGATGCGATTTCAGTGGAGCTATTTAAAACCCTAAAAGATGGTGCTGTGAAACTGTTGCACTCAACATGAAAGCAAATTTGGAAAACACAACAGTGGCTATTGGATTGGAAAAGATCAGTTTACATCCTAAGCCCAAAGAAGGGCAATGCCAAAGATTATTCAAATTACTGAACAATTGCACTCATTGCACACACCATCAAGATTATGATTAAGATTCTGTAAGCTAGTCTATAGCAATATGTGAACTGAGAATTATCAGAAAGCTGGTTTTTCAAGGAGGCAGAGGAACTAGGGACCAAATTGCCAATATTCACTGGATTAAGTGTGAGAAAACAAAGGAGTTCCAGAAAAATATCTACTTCGGCATCACTGACTATACTAAAGACTATGACTGTGGATCACTGTGTGTGGATCACAACAAATGTGACAAGTCCTCAGAGATGGGAGTACTAGATCATCTTACTTGTCACTTAAGGAACCTGTATTCAGGTCAAGAAACAATGGTTAGAACCAAACATGGAACAAATGATAGGTTTAAGATTGAGGAAAGGAGTACAACAAGGCTGTATCAATTGTCACCTTATTTATTTACCTTACATGCAAAGTACATCATGTGAAATGCCAGAACAGATCAATCACAAGCCAGAATTAAGGTTGCTGGGAGAAATATCAAGTCTCAGATATGCAGATGATACCACTCTGATGGCAGAAAATGAAGAGGAATTAAAAAGTCTCTTGATGAGGTTGAAAGAAGAGAGTATAAAAGCTGGCTTGAAGGGGAAAAAAAAAAAACCAAACCTATCTTGGCAACTGGTCCCATCCCTTCCTGGCAAATAGAGGGAGAAAAAATGGAAGCAGTTGTCAGATTTTGTATTCTTGGGTTCCAAGATCACTGCAGACGTTGACTATAGCCATGAAATTAAAAGACACTTGCTCCTTGGAAGGAAAGCTATGGCAGATCTGGACAGCATACTAAAAAGATGAGACATCCCCCTTGCCAACAAAGGTCCATATAGTCAAAGCTTTGGTTTTGCCAGTAGTATTGTGTGGCTGTGAGAGTTGGACTATAAGGAAAGCTGAATGAGCGCTGCTGAGTGTTTCTAAATTGTTGTGATGGAGAAGACTTTTTCAGAGTCAAGGTCATGAATAGTCAGATACAACCGAACAAACTATGAGTCTGCCCTGTGGGGTTTCTGCATAAACCAGTCACAGTCCATGTTTTGGTGTCTTGGAATTCCTTCTCTATGGCTTCCAGGCCTGTACCTCTTCTCACAATGGGTTGCTTACAGCAGCTGATAGCATCCTTTCTTTCTTTTGGGCTTTCATGACCTTATTCTTTTGCATCCCCTGCAAGCTGTACTAACTCCTGCTGCTGATTCTGCCCTTCCCATTTAGGACTTAAGAAGGTTTATCAACGAAATCCAGTTGCATCAGTTCTGGGGTTCAGACTACCTTACTTAGGGGTAGAAGAGAACACAGGGGAGCTTTTCATCCCAACTAGCAAGCATACACCTTTAGTATCTATGTATATCTGGGTGTTACATCTATTTAAAGTTTTTATATAATTCTTTATATACTTCTGTAGCAATCTCAATAACATTTGACTTCCACTTAAGATGACAACATGAATGGCAGCAGAGGACTCCATCTTTCACACACATATTGAAATTATTTTGATGATTACTGTTCTGTAGCATAGTTTGAGACCTAGAACTCACTAGGCCCTATTACTTTCTACTTTTTTCTCCCCATTATTTCTTTTGGGAGTCGTTACCTTCTTTTTCTCCAGATGAATTTCATAATTATTTTTTCTAGTGCTATCAAGTAATATTTTGGTAGTCTGATTGGTATGAAAATTCAGAAGTATAATATTATAATTTTTACTATGTTGGCTCATTCTATCTTTGAGCAATTAATATTCTCTAATTATTTAGATTTACCTTTATTTATATAAAAAGTGTTTTGTGGTTGTGTTTATATAGTTCCTGTTTATGTTCTGGCAAACAGACTCTCCAGTATTTTATTCATGCTGAAGCTGTTTTAAATGGAATTTCTCTATTTTTTTACTGTTAGGTTTTGCTGGTACTATACAGAAATGCTAATGATTTGGGGGTGGGGGGGGTTATTATATGTTCTACAACTTTACTGAAGTTATTATTTTCAACTAGTTTTCAATTGACTCTCTAGGATTCTCTAAGTAAAACATCATATAATTTACAAAAATTGATAAATTTGTTTCTTCTTTGCTTATTCCCTCAATTTCCTTTTCTTGGTAGAGTTTCCAATACTGTACAAAACAGAAATGGTGATAATAGACATCCTTGCATTAATCCTGATTTTACTAGAAAAGTCTCTAGTTTATCCTCATTACACATTCGGTTTTAGATAGGTACTACTTACAACATTAAGGAACAATGTGTTTATTCTTACGTCTTCTAGTAATTTTTGAGAGAAATAAGTACCAATGTTTGTAAAAAGTTTTCTCTACATTTATTGAGATCATCACATGATTTTTGTTATTTGTGTTACTAAGATGATTATTATATTGATATTTTTTCTGACATTAAACCAGCCCTGCATTCCTAATATAAATCCAACTTGATCAAAGTATATAATCTTTATGGTATCTTGGTACAGTCACCTTGCTATTATTCCATATGAAATTTTTATAAATATTCACCCATTCATTTAGGTTGTCAGTTTTATTAGCATAAAATAAGGAAGAATAATATAAAAATCATGAGTCCCTGAAAACTATGATAAAAAATATCTTAGATATATTTAAAGAAATCAAAAAGGAAAACTGCCCAGATCTATTACAACCAGAAAGCAAAATGGAAATAGAAATAATACATTGATGATTACCATTAGAAAGAAATCTCTAAAATAAAAACTCCCAACAATGTCATACCCAAAATCTAAAGCTTCCAGGTCAAAGAAAAAATATTACAAGCAGCAAGAAGAGATTAAATATTTTGGAACTATAGTCATGATCACACAAGACTTAACAACTACTACTAAAAAGAGATCTTAGAACATGATATTCCAAAATGCAAACTATGAAGGCTCATTATGATTAAGAATAAGTTACCTGACAAAACTGCACGTAATACCATAGAGGAAAAAATCAAACATAAATGGAATAAAGGATGTCAAGCATTCCTGATGTAAAAAATTAAGTAGAAATTCTGAAAATGTAATCGCATCTGTTAAAAGGAAAATGGAAAGATATATACATTTAAGCATTTCAATGGCACTAAAAGATGAGTATATGCTAACATCTGAATAATGGAAAAGAGAACAAACATCTTAATATTTACCTCTATAAGAGAAGGAGTTAAATAACACAGAGGACATGAGGGTAGATTTGTCCTGCTTTGACAAGTCTTAAGAGAAGAAAGAAAATGGGGTGCGGTGGGGTAGGAGGATTAGGAATATACTAAGGAAGAAATGAGGAAGAAGGCAACATTTACAATTTTTCATAATCAGAGAGTAAAAGGAAAATACGCCTACTTGAACCCTCCTGTTTTGTGGAATAGACAAAGGAACACTGAATACACGCGTAGATGTTTACTGAATGTGTTAAACTCAAAACAAATGAAGCAGGCAAAAGAAAAGGGGAGAGAGGGGCTTAAGAGTTTCTATCAGGAAGGGAATAGTCATAAGCAGAGCAAATTTCAGTATCAGAGATGGATCATTAAAGGAGGAATAAAAGAGTTGGAAAAAAAGAAAGGTAAGAAGCAGATTATTTCAATTAGAGATCATGAATTCTGAAGATATTTCGTCTTTCTCTGTTTCTGTCACTGTCTCTCTATGTCTCCCTCCTCATCCCCCCATTAGAATTTGATGGAGGGAAATATACAATGAACAATCATAACCATGAAAGTCAACAGGAAGAACTCAACCATATAGTGGAAAAGGATGGTAGAACAGATTAGAAAGTAAAATCTAATAATGTTGTTTACAAGAAATACAAAAAATAAAGATTTATAGAGTTAAAATAAAGGTTTGAGCAGAATTTATTATACCTTGGTTGAACTCAAAAAAGCAGGGTTAAAAGAATTAAACAGGAAAACTATATGGTACTTAAAGACATAATGAACAACAAAAGCTCAGGACCTAATATATATGAACCAAATGGTATAACATCTTAGTAATTAAAGGGAAAATTAGTCAAAATACAGAAAAAAAAATAGAAAGCAATAATGTGAAATAAAGTACTCCCTTTAGAATTAGACAAATTCAACGAAAAGACAAACAAATTAAAGACCTGAAAAGAATTTCAGAATAGCTACATATGACAGATCATTGGCAATTATTATATTGGAAAGACAAAGAAATATAAACATTTCTTCACTCAGAATGGAGCTTTTACAAAAATTAACCATACATTAAGGCATATTCATAAACAAACTCACAAAACCCAAAATATTGAGATATTCTTCACTGAAAACAATGCAATAAAAACTGTAATCAATAAAGGATCTTTGAAAACAGATTAAAGCTTATATGGAGAAGAAATCATTTCATCCTAAAGAATTAATGAGTAAATGAACAAACATAGAAACAATACAAACCTTCATCAAAGAAAATGACAATGAGACAACATACTAAAAATATCTAATCAAACCCCTAACTAAACACAAAAACAGTAATTCTGAAAATCAAAGACATTAACAAAAGTAAATGAAAAACAATACAAAAATGCACTAAAGAAGCTGATTTCATTTAAAAAAAACTAGTAAGTAAAACATTAGCTAATTTGACTAAAAGAGGAAAACCAAATTGGTAGCATCAAAAATGAAAAAAAAAAGTATTTACAACAAATGAGTATGATATGAGGAAATTATAAAAACATCTTGCTCAATTATATACTTGCTTAAATATTGCAACTTAAATAGACTAATATTTATAAAAATGTAAAATGCTCAGAATTATAGTAATCCAATCTCAGAAAAAGAAATTGTACAAGCCATAAAGGAACTCCCAAAAACAGCTGTGGGGTGAGGAAGAGAGAACAATGCCAGATGAATTTACAAAATAATTTTATCAAACATTCAAAAACCAATTAATTTCAATATCCCACAAACTGTTTGCAACACAGGAAAAGGAGGGATTCTACAAAGTTTCTTTTGTAATAAAATTACAGTCTTAAGAAACAAGGCAAATGAATGTTGGTGAATATTCATATTGAATGTCAACAAAAAAATACTCAGTAAATTATTAGCAACAAACACCATCATATTTCAAAAGATTACACAATTATGACAAGGTTGGATTCATATCAGGAATGCAAGATCAGTTTAATATTAGGAAAATTATAAACACAATAGACTATATTAAATAACCAAAAAGCCCCAATAATTACATCAATAGGTGAGTGAAAAGAGTTAAAAGATTTGAAAAAACCTACATGTAGCCAAAGTTAAGTTTTTGGGTAGATATTTATTTGTTCACTCATGTGGACTCATCCTTATTAAAAACAACACCAACAAACCTCTGTTTTATATTCTGAAAAGTGGATCATCTCAACTACTTAGATAAATCTTTTGAGGAAAAAATGCCAAGCAAAGAAAAATGCCACTGGATAAAATAGCTTTTTTCCTTAATTATAAAAAATGCTGGGGCAGCTAGGTGCTGCAGTAGGTAGAGCACTGGCCCTGGAGTCAGGAGGACCTGAGTTAAAATCCGGCCTCAGACACTTGACACATGTACTAGCTGTGTGACATTGGGCAAGTCACTTAACCCCAATTGCCCTGCCTTCCCCCCTCAAAAAAAAAAAGAAGCTTGACACAATAATACAAGAAATAATTAAAGAAAATTAAAAAAAAATTAAAAAAGAATGCAAGCTCCTTAAGGGCAGGCACTCTATCATCGGGGCAGCGAGGTGACGCAGTGAGTAGAGCACTGGCCCTGAAGTCAGGAGGACCTGAATTCAAATCCAGCCTCAGACACTTGACACATGTACTAGCTGTGTGACCTTGGGCAAGTCACTTAACCCCAATTGCCCTGCCAAAAAAACAAAAAAAAAATGCTAAATTATGAAAGTGAAAACCAGTCACAAAATATTCAAAAACTCTAGCAATGATATTTGAAAGGAACCTGTGAATTTTGGCATAATATAGAGAAATTGTTTAAAAGGCAATTTTTAAATTTTTAAAAAGAACTTAGAAAATGTAAGCACTCACAAAACTTTACCCTCACTTCCAAAAACAAAACTAAAATACAACGTTCTATACATTAGCACAATATAATGCAAGCAACAGTACTAAGAAGGAGATGACACTGGAGGAGAATGTTTAATAAACTAGCAAGTTAGTTTATTAAAAGAATATTTGGACTAAGGGCCTTATGTATAAAGAAAACATTTTCCTCCTATTTGAAACATTATAACATTATTTTCAATATTCAACTCTATTTGCAGACTGCATTTTTTTGGCAGTGACTTGTAACGGCATGTGTTGGTAGACCATTTCAAGTAAAAACACATTCTAATGAGTTACATATGACTCAATTTTTTAAAAAGTTTTAAGAGTTTCATTTTATAAAATCTACTAGGATACCTTGCTAACAATTCTTTATTGATAAGTTGAGTTTTCCCTCATTTTTTTAAAAGCCCTATTATCTATTACTATTTCTTAAGAGAAATCATTTCCACCTGGCATTCCAAAGAAAATATTTCTCAAAATTCATAGAATATGCTAGAAATATGTTATTCTTAATGTTTTCCTATGTATTGCTTCAGAAAAGACTTGATCTTTGACTTGAAAAATATTCTGAATCTAAATTATATTTAATTCTCAAGGTACTTTGTTTATACATTGTCTCCACTGGCAACAACATAAACTTTTATGATGTTAGAAGTAAAGTTATTTTATTTAAACTGGTTATAAATTAATATTGGCAAGATAATAGATACCTTTTAAATAAATTCTTACTGACTGATGCCAATTGTGGCTATAAGTTTCTCTGTCTTAAAAAACAAAGTGAGAATTGTCACAACTTAGGAGGTTAGCAGTATAACTTCGCACTGGTTAAAGCACAGTCCTGGGAGATAAACTATCACTTTTGCCATTTAACTCATCAAAGGACATGATTTTTGTATATCTCAAATAGATATTAAATGTAACATTATGCTTTAAAACATTTTTAAAATAATGATAAAGTGCTATTAATATTACTTATAGCAGTCAAAATTGCTGTAACTAAACAGCCTCACTTTTTATTACATAGTTTCAACACAACTGTTTATATTCATATAAAAACTTAAAAAAAAATTTTAATGGAAATTTAAAAAGCCTAAAGAAAAAGCTGAAAAAACTTGGGTCAGAAAAAGTATCTGATATTTAAAAGTAAAACATTTTCAAACTGTTAGACAGCTAGCATTAATTATAATAGCCAACATTTACATAGCACTTTGAGGTTTGAAAAGTACTTTAAAACATATATTTTAGATTATTAGTTGCAATCACATATGTATACATGTACATATACATATATAATTACTGTATTTTATGGAAGCGAAAATAAGTATCAGGCTAAGTTTACAAGTAAAATCAGCAATGTATCAATGTTGATTTTAACACGCATTGATATTAAATTTTGATAACATACTGTTACTGGGGTGACACGTAATAAATGTTTGCTAATTGACCGCAAATAAAGATTATTTCTACTTAGTATAATATTTAAAAAGATGTTACTCATAATCAGCTCTAGGAAATTTGAGGGGTATTTTTCAATGGCTTTGAATTTCAAAAAATTCAAGCTCCTAAAGTTTGAAGCTGCTCCAAGCAAAATGTATTTGCAACAACTCTCCACAATGGATGTCTTACGTTTTCTCAACTGTCTACTGGACATCTTGAACTGGATGTCCAAAGACATCTTAAATTCAACAAATCCAAAATTGAATTCATTATCTTTCCCCCAGGAACCCTCCCTTCTTCCTCATTTTCCTGTTACTACAGATGGCACCACTATCCCCCCAATTATCCAGGCCCATAATCCAAGTATCATCCACTCCTTTCTCTCACCACAGCTATCCAATTAGTTGCCAAGTTCTGTCAATTCTGCCTTCATAACAGCTATGATATGGGTTGCCTTCTCTCCTCTGACACTAACACTTCTCCATACTTGCCAATCTTATGACTTTAGGTTCCTTTCTATTCCTCACCCAAGATACTCCATCTCCCAAATCTGGGCATTTCCACTGACTGTCCCTCTTCCCTGGAACTCTCCCTCATCTCCATCTTCTGCTCTCCCCAGATTCTTTCGTGTTCCAACTAAAATCCTACTTTCTATAAGAAGTTTTCCCGATTCCCCTTAACGCTAAGTGTCTTCCCTCTGATTACCTCCATTCTCTTCCATGGGGGAGAGGGGTTGCATATAATTGTTTACATGTTGATTCCCTCATTGTACTGTGATCATCTTGAGAGAAGAAATGGTTTTTGGCCTTTCTTTTCATCTCCACTGATTAGTAAAGTGTCTGGCACACCGTGGGTGCTTAATAGTTGGGTTTTTTGTTTTGTTTTGTTTTTTTATTGTTACATGACTCTCCTTTTTTGCACAATTGTCATGTGCAAAGATATGAAGATCCAAATTAAATTATGAGCTCGTGACGAAACAAAAAAAAACACACCAATTTTCCCCAGTTCTCCCCCAAACATTTTTCTAATTCTTATTATGTTTTAAAAAAGAATTGTTTACTCTTCCTTTGTTTAAAATTACAAGTGAAATTCCTCTGATGACCACTTTTCATGTCCCTTTGTATGCTCTTCTTTTCATACACCCCAATTAGGAGAAATAAATGTTATATCTCCTTTCTATCCCAGTATATTTCTCCTTTTTCCTTCCCTTTTCTTTTACCTTAGGTTCTAAAGGGACATTTGTTTCTCCTTCACCTACTGGAGTATTAGCATTATATCAGCATTATAATCCATGGGGTCACAAAGAGTAGGACATGAATGAGTCTTTCCAATTGCTGAACTAAATATATCTTTCTAGGTTTCTCTCAACTCTTGTGTTTGTGTTTCAAGGCTCCTTCTTGACTCTGGGGTCAAAATGTCTTCTATTCTCTTAAATATCTCTTTTTTTCCCTGTAGGATAATACTCAGTTTGTGCAATGTGAAACATGCTATTCCAAGATCATCTCTCATTTAGAAGGTACTGATCTTGACTGTGGTTCCTTAATACTTGAACTCTCACAATATTTGTAATTTGTACAACTCTGTTATGATATTTTTTCTTTGATGTGGAAGCTCTGGATTTTGGTTATGACCTTTGATTTTTCTCTAAGATTTCTTAACATCTATACTGTCTACCAGAGTGTTCAAGGACTCCATTACTTGGGTAAGGTTTACCACTTTTTTTTCCCCAGGCTATTTATTTTCCTTCCAATTCTTTCATTTCAATTTTTATTTCTCCCTTCATTTCTTCTAGGTATTCAAGTAGTACTTGTGAAAAATCCATTTTTTTCCTCTGCTTTCAGCCATTACAAAATCACTTTCTCTTACACTCTACTTTTGAGAATCTCTCAATCCACAGTAATTTTTTATACTGGTTGATCTCTTCTTTGATATTAATCAACATTAGTTGATGTCCAGCTTGAATTCCTAAATTTGGACTTGTGCCAGGGACAATCTCTGCCCCATGTTGTGCTTTAGGGTGCGGTAGTAGGCCCTTCTTGGTTTCATTCTCTATTACTCAATTTCCACATTGACTTCTACCTTCTAAGGTTGGCCTCAGAAATTTTAGGTTAAGGGTGCTAGGGACCTAGCACTATGAGCCCCTATGAACCTAGGGTGCCCCAGTATGAATTCTGCCTTGTCTTGCTGGTTGCTACTACTCTCCAGGGCTTCCAAGGATTCCTCCATACCCCAGGTTCTAATCACCTACATGCTTTCTGACCACCTTAGCCTTTCTGAGGGGATTCTTCCATTCTTCTTGTTGCCTCTGGACATAGAACCATGTGGACAAAGGATCCTTCTTTTCAAAACTGCTTAGCTTTATCATCTCTGATCTACCAAGTCCATTTAAGAACTTCTAAGTTTAAAGAAGAATTATCTATCAGTACAGAGACTATAAGCCAGGCTGCCCAGTTGCGGAGGTAAATGAGATTGACTTTATGAAGGTCTGCACTAGATTGGGAGTAGTGAAATACAAGTGTTACGTTGTTTATAGGGTATAAAGAAGAATGAGTTTAAAATGACACAAAGGTTTTGAGTCTTAGTGAACTAAAAAATGATGGTTCCAAAAATAAAGAGGAAACTAAGGATGAAGAAATTTTTGGGGAAAAAAAAGAATTTGTTGTTAGACAATCTGAATTTGAGATGACAGTGGAACATCAAATAGAAATATCTAGTAAGTATGTGGAGATACAGAACTAGAGCCCTGGTGAGAAGCCAAGAGTGAGATAGATTTGGGAATCATTAGTATAGAGATGATTAAAGATTAGTTACTAAAATTTGGAAGGGAATTTTGAGATCATTTGGTCCTTTATTATTACTTTATTTATTTATTATTATTATATATAGTTGAGGCTCAGATTTACTGACTTTTTCAAGGTTCAACAATCACTCCACTCAAATTTAGGACTATTTTTTCCACATCCAGTTATCTTTCCACTTCCCTAGCCTATGTTAAAACAAATAAAAGCCAGGGGTAAGGGTAGTAGAGATCTGAGAAGAAAAATATTTTTGTTTCAAAGTCTAGATTTATGATCCCATAGAGATGAGGCTAATTTCCAACACGTAAAGACTGTATCAGTAAAAAATTTAAAAGGAAAGAAAAGAAACATCTGAGGACAGAGACATAATTTTCAGCTGGAGGACAGCTAGGCAGATTTCATGGAGGAACTGGGCCATGAAGAAAAAAAGATTTTAACAGACAGAAATAAAAAGTAAATATATTCCAGGATTGGAGGTCTTAAAAAGGAGGAAGGAATTAGCTTGATGAATTTGAGACAATAAGTAGTGGGGACCTCCTAGAGTAGAGGATTCATGTTTGGAAACAGTGAACAATAATATTAGTTTGCACTCAAACTACAGAGAACCTTAAAGTGCAGAAAGAATCTAAACCTGATACTATAGACAATCAACAGCTACTGTAGTGGCTGGATCACAGTAAAGACATTGAATGTCAGAACTGAAAGGGTCCTTATATATCATCAAGGTCAATCTCTTTATTTTACAGATGATGAAGCGTGGGCACAAAAAGACTAAAGAAACTGCCCATATGAAGCTACATGGTGACAGAGCAAAGGCTAGAACCCAGATCTCCTGACCAGTGTTCTTGCTAAGAAAAGGCTTAAGATTTAGCCATGTAGCATCAGACAGGATAAAATGGGAGCAAGACTGAAGTCTCCTAAACTAGCTAAGAGGATGTTACATAGACTGAAGCATTAAATAATGATGAACTTGGATTCACATGGTGGCAGAAGGAATGGAGAGGAAGGGGAGAATCAGACACAATCCTGCAGTGATAAAAACTGTGTTACGCTGAGCAACCCATTTAACCTCAGTTTCTTTATCTCCAAATCAAGGATAATAATAATTACACTCCCTAACTCAAAGAGCTATTCTGAGGAAGGCACTTTGTAAAAGTTGAGGCACCAAATAAATATAAGTGATTGTTCCTAATGTGGATAATATGGACTATCCAAGTTTCCATATTCAGATAGCTGTTTGTCACAAATGACCTGAGGTATACCCTAAACTTTCTTATGTAAGAAGCACTTTTCATCAACTTTTACATAGTTCAGAACTTTTCTTCTTTTTTGTCCTCAGACTTACTTTCAAAGCTCAGGTTTCAGGGACTGGGATTATATCATTTGTTTATAAAGAACCAAACACATTAAAAAACTTTTTAGAAAAATCCTTATATAAATTATACTTTGTATAAAAAGATCATGCTCACATCCTGTCTAAACAGTAGTATGGAAGTATAAATGTAATCCCGATTCTCTAATGAAAATGGAATCTTTTGTTACACAGGAATTGTCAAAGGGACCCCCCAGGTGATTAGTTAAAGCCTCTTATGCTCTATGGCTGGAAAGGAGATGGCACAGATCAAAGCATTTTTACTTTGGAGCCAGGACCAAGGCTATTCATTCGTGCTTAAATGATATTTGAGCTGTAGTAGTATAACATCTGAAAGCTGAACTCTTTTCCCAACAGAAAGAAAGAAAGGGAATGGACATTGCTTAAACTGATTTCTATCTGTCTTTTTTCCTGGCAAAGAACTTCCTATTAACTAAAACCTTGTATACTTGATAAAAAGTTTTCCACTGAGATAGAAGGCAGACATTAGTGTCTCAATAATGCATTTCTCCCCCCCCAAAAAAAGCAAAAAAAAAATAATGCATTTCTATATACCACAGAATGAACACAATAGGAATTCATTCTATTAAGAAGTTAGAAAATGTTCTTACAAATTTTACCTTCAAATAGTGCACTGTAACACCTTGGAGAGTAGAAGCACTTGAGTCTGTATGATGATGGTAAATAGTACTTAGAAGCACTGAAGTTCTGATTAATGTCTTCACATTAGCTGCTTAATTGCATAAGCTGAATTTTTCATTAGCTGACCAAATACTTATTTTATTGTCTTTGGGAAACTGCTATAATCGTATTTACAGTAAGAAGTTTTCTAAACATGAAAATAATCAGCGCTAAACCAAGGTTACATGCCTTCACAGTTATGTTTGAACTAGAGCTTTAATCCTGTGGTATGGTATAGTGGACAGAGAGCTGGTCTTACAGCCAGTAAAACCTGGGTTCAAGTACTGCCTCTAACACAAACTATCTGTGTCACCCTGAGAAAGTCTTATGACTTTTCATTGCTCTAAGTCTATATATACACATATATACACACACATGCATATATACGTGTGTGTGTGTGTGTGTGTGTGTGTATTACAAAGAAGGTGTCACCCTAAACTGGTAAAGAGTGTTTCATCATTTGGGAGATCTCTATATCAAAAAAATACAAGTCCAGTTCTTATCTTTATCCTTATTAAAGTCATAAAATGGTTCTTGGTATTATATTAAAAAAGAGTAATTCCTTATGAAAAAAATTAAGATGCTAGAAAACAAAGCCCAACATTTTCAATATAAGCCTAAACTGCAGAAACTTATAATGGTCACATGATAAGCTGTCTACAAAGACTTGAAGAGACAATCTGTATCTCCAGAAGTATTCACATAGACACTACAGATTCTTTAAAAGCTGGCATCATTTAAAAATTTGTAATTATTACATAATATGTCCAAATCAGTATTTTCCAATTATGGTGTGAAACTCTAACCTTCTGTATTGAATGTTTTCTTTCATGTAGCCTAGGTTACAAATTCATGAGAAAATATTATCTTAGTTTAACCTTAAAAAACTTTCCTATACTGAAAAGTTAATCATGTATATATCTCTAATGGGCCAGGAAACTGTATAATGCAACCATATAGTAACAGTGGCAATATATTACCTATAAGTAATTCTAGACATGTTACAATAAATAACCATTAAATCTAGTAATAAATTATTATCTAGTTTAAGAACAACATAAAATGAAAAGTGTCTAAAGTATACAGAAAGTCACCTAACCTTTCTCAGTCCCAGTTTCCTCATTCATAAATGGGAATAACAACAACAATAATAACTATTGCACAGGGTTATTGTGAAGATCAAATCAGAAAAAAAAAATTAAGGGCCTTGCAAACCTAAGGTGAGGGAAACGAAGAAGGACAGGGGAGAAAGGAGGAAAGGGGAACAACCCTTCCTGTCCTGCTTCCTTTAAGGAGGTGAGGGCCCACAAAAATGGAATACTGCATAAAATACCAGATTTGGGTGATGTGTTTAACAGTTTTAATAAAGCAAAGCTTCACAGCAATAATATATATATATGCATATATATATATATGTGTGTGTGTGTGTGTATGTATACACATACATACACACACACACATACACACACACACACACACACACACACATATATCTTAAATTCAGAGCCTATCTCCTCAACTCAGTTTCATTTTCCCCTTAGAGGAGATTAATTACAAAGCATTCTTAGTATTTCTAGGTAGTGATGTAGACACAATATGTGTAAGTGAAAATTTGTATGTTAAAAGAAAGGGTTCCTTTCGACAGAGATTATATAATAGAGAAATCAAGACGTCAAGCTGCCATATTTCCTGCATCAAAATGAAAAATCTACATTCACTTCACTTGTCAATGTTCAAATTCAGATTCAATTCCAAAGGAACACACACGTCTGATGAGGCAAGTGGTTCCCCAAGTTTGCTTTCTTTTCAGTCCTTGGCTCAAGGACAAACAATTTAGACTTCAGCAATCCAAAAATGTGCATGCTTTGCTATAACTCTAATTTGCTGACAAGAGGAAGAGATTCACAGAGCTCCCAGTTTTACTCATGAATTCAGCAATTCTTAGTGTGATTCTGCTATTTAATGCTTTTGTGTGAAGCAAATTACTAAGATCATAGAATGTCAGCCCCTACCTTTGACCCAGAGATCCTTCTAGTTGTACAAGAAATACAAGGTAAAAAAGTCTCCATATATACCAAAACAATCATAGCACTTTTTAATGGTAGCAAAACAAAAACAAAACCCAGGAAACAAAAGGGGCACTCACCCATTGAGGCTGAACAAATTGTGACATAAACCTGACTTTCCTTTATCTGATCATAACCGTCTATTATCCATGTCTTACCTTCTACTTCTTTATTCACCAAGACCCTAAATCCTTCCACCCCCTACTTGGTACTTTCTCCTGCCATTACTCCTGCTCTGACTTCACTCTCTTCCCAATCTCAACCCTACTGTTAACCAATTAAACTCTACATTATCATTAACTATTAAGTCCCCTGCCCCCTTGTCCAATCAATGTTCATCCTTTGCCAAAACTCCAGCCCTGGACTATTCCTACCATCTACTTCCTCTGCTATAGGAAATCATATAATTACACTAACTGGATATGCTATAAATTGATGTTATCAAACTTTCACCTGGGTCCTCAGTGACACAGAAATTGATTCCCTGCCTCATTCCTCTCAGACTCTCTTCCAAACCTCTTTTCTTCTCAAGTTTCCCATGCAACTCCCTTTCCACACCCTCTCAGCTGAGGTTCTTCCACATTAGACTGAAAGCTCCTTTAGGGGTGGGATTATTTTTTGTTTTTAGCAATTTGCAATATCTGACACAGTGGGCACTCAGTAAATGCTTGCTGACTTGTTGTAAAGGCAATCAGTGAATGGGAAGATCTTCCTCGCCCATTTGAGTGGGCTTCAGGGGCGGGGATCTCAGGGTCTTGGGGGGAGTGGCTAGGACTGGAGCCAATGGTAGGCACCTGAGTTCTGGTCCATGTGATGACATGAAGCCTGTGGTGGGAGGAGCTTGCTGAAAGGTTGGAGCAGAGCTAAGAGGCAGTTGCTGAGGCAGCTGGTGAGAGCAGTTAAGAGCTGAAAGACAGGAAGCAGTCAGCTAGCTGGAATACAGCTTGGAGATTGTGGCGGAAGTGGCAGTGAAGGCGGCAGGTGCTACAAAAAAGCAGGACTGACCCTCGTGGAGACAGGAGAGTGCTGAGCAGGGGCTTGAGGCCAGTGGGAGGTCTTCTTGCTGGAGGGCCCTGGCATTGGGGGGGAAGCACCAGTATGGCTTGGTTTGTTCCCATAATGTTTTTCTGTGGCCTCCTGGTCACTACTGTGAGCTGGGCATACTGGTTTTGGAAGAATTCTTGCTAGGATGTCAAACTGGGGACACCGGTCCCTGGGTCTGCTACTTTTGAGTTTCAATAAATGCTTAAACTCCTCTGCCTTCTACTTAGAGAATTCCTTATATGCTGCAATTCTGGACCATTCAGGCATATTCATGGTTATCTCTGAATTCATGAATTCTGCCTTAATGATATACTTGTTTTGATGAGAAAACTACATCTATTTAAACTGAGTTCTTTTTATCTCCTCTGAACCTCAAAACCTGACTGTTGATGTCACATCTCACTCCTCCTTTCCTTTAGTCTCTGATGACGACCCTTCTACTTGCAAAGGTCAAACTCTCTATATGTGCCATTAATCTCAGCCCCCTCCCACCTTCTCTAACAGAGTGCCCACTCAATCATTCCTTCCCACTTGAATCTTTCCAATCTTTCTAGCTTCTGGTTCCTTCCTACTCTACTACCTTCATACATGCCCAAATAGCCCTTATCCTTTAAAAAAAAAAGCCCTTTATTAAACCCTATCAGCCCCTCAAGCTATTATCTTCTGTTTTACCTTCCTTTCTCAGACCCTATCTCCCAGAAACAGTTGTCTAAACCCAGTTGCTTCTATTTTCTCTCTAATCACTTGTCAAACTTTTGCAGTCTAGCTTCCAACTTCATCATTATCTCCAAAGTTATTAATGGTCTCTTAATAAACAAACCTGATATTCTTCTCCCAGTTCTTATCCTTCATGAACTCTCTGCTGTATTGACTTTGTGGACCACCCTCTCCTTCCTTGGTGCACTCCTGAATTTTGTGACACCACTTTCTCCTGGCTTTCTTCCTGACTGTTCCTCAGCATGCTTTGCTGTCTCATCATCTATATCACACCCCAAAACTGTGGGTGTCATTTGGAATCTGACCTAGGCCCTCTTATTTCTCTACTTTATGCTCTCTTAGTGACCTCATCAATTCTCATGGGTTTGTAGACATCTAATATAGATGGATTAAAAGATCCATTCCAGGTATCCCCATGAATTACAAGTCTACATTACCAAATGACTATTTGACATTCAAATTGGATGTCTAAGAGACACCTCAATCTCAATATATCCAAATTAGAACTCATTTACCTTTATCTTCCCCTAAGCCCAAACCTATTCTGAACCTCCCTATTTCTTTCAAAGTCACCACACCATACTTCCAGTCTCTCTTAGGTTCATAACCTTGATGTCAGCTGCCAAATATTGCCATTTCTATTTTTACGACAGCTTTCTTATTCCATCCCTTCTCTTTATTCACACAGTCACCACTTTATTTCAGGCCCTCATTACATCTTGCCTAGATTACTGCAACAGCCTCCTAATTAATAACTACAATAGCTAATCTTTTTGAGGTTACTATGGGCCAGGTGGTACACTAAGCACTTTACAATTATTATTTCCTTGGATCCTCACACCAGCCCTGGGAGGTAGGTACTATATTTATCACCATTATAATGATAAGTAAACTAAGGCAAAATAGGTTAAGTGACTTGCCCAGGGTCACACAGCTGGTAAGTGTTTGAGACCAGATATAAAGTCAGGTCTTCCTGAATCTAGGCCCAGCACTCTATCCATTACCTCAAATCTTTACTACTCCAGTTTATCCTCTACATATCTGTAAAAGTGGTTTTAAGTGAGTATTTCACGATGTCATTCTGATTTAAAAAAAAAAAAAACTTCAGGTGCTCCTCATTTCTTATTATTCCCCTTCCTATATTCTACAATCCAATCAAAACTAGTCTTCTCTCTTCATGTATGACACTCTATCACCCATTTCTGTGTCTTTGCATTGGTGGTTGTCTCCCATCCATTGAATGCACTGTCTTCACCTTTACCTCATAGACTCCTTCTCTTTCTTCAAGACACACCTTGTAAACCACTTTCTATAAAGACTTACTGGATCCACACCTTCTCTTCCTCCCCCCCATAAATGCTAATGCCTTTCCTGAATTTATTTGTATTTATTCTCTTTATATTTCATTTGTATATATTTATAGAAGTACTTCCTGTCTCTTGCATTAAAGTGTTTCATTTTCTGTATTTTTATCCTTAGTACATCAGAGGCACTTAACAAATGCTTACTGAATATGGTAAGAAAGGAGAAACACAGCAGATACTCATAGCCTGAATGATTGAATAAATTGTGATATACGAATGTAATGAAAGGCACCATAAAAAATGATGAATATGATAAATTCAGAAAAGCATAAGAAAACTTATTAATACAGAATGAAATAACCAGAATCAAGAAAATCATGTATATGACTAAAATGTAAATTGAACTAATAAAAATTAAATATAGCCTATAATTATAATCAGTCTATAATTATGCACCTCCCACCTTTCTTTGCAGAGGTAGAGGAAGATGTAGGTGTGAAGATATGGGTGTCTGAACTGTTGATAATACTGGCTTTTCTCAATTCTTTTTCATCTTTGTTATAAGGGTTAGTTTGCTGGGTAAGGCAGGGAAAGAGGCATATTCAGAAAGGAAAGTAATATAAAAACAAAAGATATCACTAAATGAGTTTTGAAAATCAAATAAAAAAATGTAAACTCCTTAGGGAAAGAAGTTGTTTCCGTTTTTGTTTGCCCAGTGCCTGGCACACGTGTAATCAGTATTTTGAAAATACTTGTTGAATGAATAAAGATTATAAGCTGATAGACTTAGATCTGGAAGGGATTTTAGATATCTAGTCCAACATTCTCATTTAACAGATGAGGAAACTGAGGCCCAGATAACTTAAGTGACCTTCCCCAAGGTCACACAACTAGTGAATAACACTATTAGAACTGAAGCCACAAGTCCCCCTCCCTAACTCCAAATCCAGTAATACACGGTTACCACTATAACACTTTGCCTTGTTTTATAAATCTTAAGATGCAATTTATATAAATGCCAGTTGCTACAGTTATTCTTTCTCAACAGAAACAATTGGCATAATCAATATAAAAGCCAGTTGTTACTGTTACTCTAAACAGTAACAAGTTGCATGTATATTGTTAACAATAAAGCCAGTGAAGCAGAAAGACTGGATACCATGGTATTACAGATAATAAATACCAAACAAAACCAAAGAGAAGCCCAACAGGGCAGGAAGAAGTGTTCATAAGAAAATCCCCTTTAGGGCTTTCTCATAGCTCATGTGCTAAATTTTTAAGCAGCAATTATTCCACATAAAAATAATCCACTGTTACATATTGTCACATATTCACTAATTCTGCATTTACTTGTTTCTAATTTTTTGTCATTTACATATAATTTCTATGAGGTAACTCATATATACCTTTCCTTACAAAGAATGGGCACTTCTAAAATATAGCTGAGTAAAGAAAACAAAAGTCAAAGAATAACATACCAAATAACTATAACAATGAAAAGGAAGACAACAGTAAAAGGCAATAAGCCTCAAAGCTAAACACAGTATGTAACATTAGTTTCAAATTATTAAAACAAACATCCTGTCTGTTAACAAATAGCAAGGAAAGAAATGAAACTGCCTGGCAAAATCACTCTAGGTATGTCTTATTGATTGTGTCTGTGTGTGTATTTAATGGGAAAGTACTATGGCAGAGAAGAGCTTGTTTGTCAAGACAAAATACAGCAAATGGAGATGCTTATGAAGTTTCTGTGGTATTTCTCTCAATCTTTTCCCAGACCAATCTTCCCACATTCCCAACCTGAAACCATCCAAATCCAGAGCGAAACATTTATCCAACAGTAAGAGGATTCTTTGGCACCTTCTGTGCACTAAACCATAGAGCCCTCAAATATTTATTCAAACACACAGAGGATTAGGAGGTTTCTCTAATCCTTACAACTTCTCAAAATAGGAATCATACAACAGAAATAAAGCACAAGAACCCAAATAAGGTAAAAACTCAATGAACTAACAACAATGAAGGCCGATCTCTAACCCCTAACATGCTTCCTTAAGCACTCCCTCACCTACCACCCCACCGTGTTCCCAGCAACAGGATTATACAAGATGTTTTGCACTTGCAAAACAACTCAACTCTATACCCCATTCCATTCTCCTAGTGCCTTAGAGATCAAAATGGCAGAAGTAGCAGCAAGAAGTACAACAGCAGCACGGAATGAAAGCACTGTCTGCTGCAATGGAGCTTGGCCAGAGAATGAAGGAACAGTGGAACAGAGACAGTGAGGAAAGACACATGTCCACACTTGCAACAGACCTTAACTCCATATCTCAACCACCCTCACCCCCAATCTAGTGCTGCAGAAATCCAAACAGCAGAAATTTACTTAGGCTGTTGGTAGCAGCAGTGCTCTGAGATGCAGCCAGAGAATTGAAAAAGGAAGGGAAGAGGGGCAGGATACACAAATATAGCTATGGGGTATTCCACTAAAGGTGAAATACCCCAGCATGGGCCAAGGCCAGTTCTGTTCTCCTAGTGAAGTCACTTGGGGCAGAGTCCAATACTGTTGAAATGCAAATTAGCAAGCATGGAAAGAAGCTGAGACTCTGTGATCTATCCCCTAGGGGAATGGCCATCAAAGGAGAGGGAATCAGAAAGTGAATAATAGGGGAATATAAGGGAAAAGACTAAAATTACCAAACATTTCAGAAAAAAGAAATCTCAAAACCTTGAGTATAAGCAGATAAACCAACAGGGAAGATATTAATAGCAAAAGGAAATATGGCTTCTAGGTTAGGTAAAAGTGTTCTGGCATCTATGAAAAAATATTTCAAGGCAAAAGAAAATTAATCAAGAGCAATGAGGGAAAGAACCCTGTGGATTCCCAAAAGAGCATGGAATTACAGAAGGATGTTCCTAATTAGTTAAAGAGAAATAAGAATTGTGAAAAGAGAATTTATGATCTGCACAGCCAAAATAATTAGCAGAAGAGAAAAACTTGAATCCATAGTGCAAGTTTCATCAAATAAGCAGAAGAGTGAATAGCTGATTGGGAACATAAATACACATGGAAGGGAAAGATAATCTAGAAGAAAAACAAAAAGCAATTAACATTAAAAGAAAACATGAGCCCCATTACAGGCAAAGCAATGATCCTGAAGACAGCATATAAGGATTATAGATCTCCCAGATGAACACAAATCAAAAACCAGAATATCATAATGCAAGAAATAACAGAAAACTTCCCAGATCTTTTACACATAGAAAACAAAGTGCCATTATAAAAAATCCTTAGATTGGGGGGGGGGGGGCGGTGCAGGTGGGGAGGAGGCATGGAACCTGTGCAACAACCTCCAAGACATAGTGGTTAAATTTAACAATTCCACTGACAAACAATAAACTGCAAGAAAAGAGGAGAAAGACCTTCAAATATAAAGGAAAGGAAACTTCAGTAAGACAAGACTATTCTACAGCCATAAGAAACCACAAGAGGAAATGGAATAATGTGTTCTGAAGAGCAAAGAAGTTATCAAAGTTACCCAGCCTGCAAATATGAGTCCAACTATAAATGAAAAAAGGTAGACATTTCAACCTTTATTAAAAGGCATTCAAAACATTCCTAGAAAACATGACCTGAAGAAATTTACTTCTCAAACACAAGAACATCGATAAGTTCATTTTGGATATCTATCTTGCCAGGCATTCCAACCAAGCAGCTCCTTCAGCAATCCCAGCTGTCTATCCTGCGATCTGTTCTCTTCTCCCTCTATACTACCTTACTTAGTGGCCTCATCAGCTCCTAGGGGTTCATTTATCATCTCTTCACACATAATTCTGAGGTTTATCCAATCGTAACCTCTCTGACCTCTAGCCTCATATGACCAACTGCCTAGTACACATTTCGAGTTTGATGTACCAAACATGTTAAACTCAACATGTCCAAAACCAGACTTTATTATTTTCTATTTCCAAATCTTCCTGTCTTCTTAAGTTTCCTATTTTATCTAGGGCACTAGAATTATCCCAATGACCAAGACTAACAATCTCAGTGTCATCCTCAACTAGACTCCAAGTCTACAGGAACCCTATGGCTTTGGTCAATTTCCAGGAAAGATGCTTTTTTATCATATATGCTACATTCCAGACCAATTGGTTTTATTTGTTGATCATCAAACACATCTACCATCTATCTCTCCTTGTTTCTGCACAAGCTGTCATCCCCCAAAGCTTGGAACTCCATTTTCACCTCTGCCTCTTGGAAATTCTATCTCCCTTTAAGGTTCAGCCCAAATGTCACTTCCTAGGAAAGGCCTTTCCTGATTCCCTAGTTCTCCCCTGTCCCTAAAAAATTATTTTGTATTTATTTTGTATATATTTTGTATTTATCTGTGAATACATTGTTTCTCTCTGTCAACAGAACCAGGTCCTTGGGGATAGACACTGTTTTGTTTTTGTATCCCCAGTGCCTAGCATGGTGTTCAATATGCATTAGCGGCTTTATAAGTGCTTGATAAATTAAATGGAATTGGTATTAAGGTTTTAAACTGAAAGTTCAATTTACCCCTTATCTCTCATCCTATTCCCAACTGAAAATGCTTAAACTACTTAAGTTCAAATTTCCCATAAATGTTCACTTTTTTTCTAACTAAACCCTAATAAGTAAATAAACTGAAAAGATAACATTTTAAGGTTTATGAACAAATTTAAGTGGCGACTAATAAAAGAAAATGGTCTTAAATTTGAATTATGGTTTTAGCTGTGAATATAATATATATGTATATGTGCATACATATTTATATTTGAAGTCTGTAAAAATAAGCATTTGACATGAAAACAGTATTCCTGATGTTAACACTTTAGACTTTTCTTAACTCAAGATTTCTCAGTTTTGCAAAATACAAAAGCAACGAGTCACACAGAACTCATTTTTAAAGACTTAGTATAAAATATCCTTTAAAAACAAAATTGCAGAAATTACCTAAAAGTTTTATACTTATTAAATAAGGGAGAAAATATCCATAGAAATGAGAAATGAAAAAGAACTTAAATAGTATTGAGTAACTAAAAAGAAAAGCTGAAAACTTTAAACTCGAAATAACATTTATAAGAATTTTTCTACTTCTTGCTTTTTGTAGTTTGCTTTAATCATTTGTCTGCTATTTTAAAGAGACATTTATCTAATTAGGGTGCTACATATCCTGGAACCTTTAAATAAATCAATTTAACTGCATTCAAATATAACTAGTGGATAGAGAGCATGGGTTGAATCTTATTAAAGATTTTAGCAACAATAACATACATTTAAGTAATGTAGATTTTATATAAAATAATGGTTATGATGCTTTTACAATATCAGAGAGCAAGAGAGACTTTTAAAACCCCTACTAAATTATACTGTAATTCATTTCTTATGAAAAGTTAATGCTTATTTCTAGAAGTGTTACTCTATGTCACAAGACATAATAGGACTGTATAAGCTGAATGTTTGAAGATAATCTCTGATGGGCAGGACATATGGCTGACCATTTGTCATTTTCCTGAGGTCAATAGCCCACTGTCAGTATTTGTGACACTGTTCTCCTTTACTTCAAAGTGAGCACATTTTGCTTCACTGAAATCTCTAAGTTCAAACCACTAGAAATAGCAACTCATGTGTTTATCATAGAAACTCCAGAAACAACTGCACACAAGCATTTTAACACCCTTGAGCAACACTGAAAAGCAAGGGCACTGCAGTTCTAGCTAGTACTCAGCAAACAGTTCATTCTGAATGACTAGGAGAGATTACAATTTAGAGTTCTGAAAAACTGTCCATTAAATTAGCCAATGACTAAGTCTCCAGTTATACTTGACTGAAAAAGAATGCCACTGAATTCTAAGAGAAGTACATCTATATTGAATTTTCTTCTTTAAAAAAACCCATATCTACTAAAATTTTTAGATGTCTTAGATGTAATATTTTAATGTTTCAGACTAAATACACATATTTAGGCTTATATTCCTAATTATTTAATAGCATGTTAAATTATACTACTTATTTACAATGAATTTTATTTCTTTGTTAGAAACTAAAAACAAACGGCCATTGTGAATTTATTACTTGTGACTACATAGTAAATCCTTTATAAGTGATTAGCTCATCTGAGTCACTGTGTTGTCAATTATTTCTTTCATCAATAATTTGTTAAATCAATAGCAGTCAGTTAACAACCATGTATTAAGCAATTACTATGTGCCAGAAACTAAGTGCTGCAGGATTCAAAGAAAGGCAAAAAATATGATCCCTGCCCTCATCAAGGAGATCACATTTTAATAGGGAAGACAAGATACAATCAATTATGTACATAAAACATATATATATACATACATATATATATACATATATATATATATATATATATACACACACACACATATGTATATGTATACGTATATAGTAGATGGAAGGTAATCTGGGAAAAGAGGAGGACCATAAAAGATCTTCCCTTTTACTAAAGGGAAGATTTAATCAATAGGCATTTATTAAGCATCTGGCTAGGCACTTTCTAAGCTCTGGAGATACAACAAAATGAAGGGTGTAATGGTGTAAGGGTGTGTGTGTGTATGTATATATACAAATATAATTAAATGTAAGATATATAGTATGTATATCTGAAGCACAAAACAAGACAAACAAAAATAAAACAGTACTTGCCCTCAAAGAGTTTAAAATCTAATTAAGAAGAGACAAACATATTAACTAATATGTCCCCAAAAAAGGTAAACATCAATACACCCATGATAAATTGGAGATAATCTCGGGGGTAGAAACTAGCATTTTAAGGAGGACCAAAAGATAGTATTTTATCTGAGATTTGAAGGACGCTAGAGACGTTTGGAGGCTAAGATGAGGATGGAGACCATGCAAAGTATGCGAGATAGCCACTGAAAATGCAAAGAGCAAGGAGGCCACTGTCATATCATATATGGAAGGAAGGTGGAAAAAGGCTGAAAGACATGGGGAACTGGGTTGAGAAGGGCTTTAAAGGTCAAAGAGAATATTTTATATGTGATCCTGGAGGTAATAAAGAACCACTGATGGGTTCTTTATTTGAATGGGAGGGCCAAGGATGCCATCTTTTCTACTCCAGTAATCTTTTTTTTGCAGGGGGTGGGAGGAGAGGAAGGGAGGGGGAAGGAGGTTAGGTAAAATCAAGTTCAGCATGACAGCTTCTCCTGCTGAAACCACCTCCTCTTGTTAATTATTTTATCAGTGAAACGAATAAAAAATTTATCATGGAGGAAAAGAATATGAGCACACTCTCTAGCAGATGTCCAGTTAGTAGAAAGCCTCCATCACTACATGTTATAGCTCTGTTCTGAGTTTGCACTCTGTTTCTCAAATTCCTTGCTTCCTTCTCCTTCTATCCAGGTGCTATGTTGTATACTCCCAGGACAATATTGTTCCTATTCTCTCTCAATTGATTCTCACCCAAAGGCTTCCCACTATGCTTCGCTCCTCCAATTCTTAGGATTTCTTGCATGAGAATACTGTGTAGATATAGAATACTACCCCCTTTACTATTATATTCTTTTTTAAAATAAATAATACCATCCCATAGAGGTATTTCACTCATGACTTCTAGAAGTTAGCAAATATAGTCCTAATAAGATAGGACCCCAAGATTTACCATTTCCTCTGCCACTGCATCTGAACATCCTCCAGTGATTACCATCAGCCCTCAAGCTACACCTTCCAGACCCTCAGACACTACTCTCTGACCTATCTTAAGGATCCCTGAGCTTTGCTATCTATTTACTTAAGACTTGTGCATCTTTTTTATCCACCATATAGCTAAACTCTCTTCTATGTGCTGTCTTCCTCAATTAAAGAGAAGGAGCTCCCCAAGAGGAGGGACTGGTCTTGCTTTTTCTATTTGTATACCAAGCATTCAGTACAGGGTTTGGCACATATTAAGTGTGTAAGAAGTCTTCTTTATTCATTTAATCACTCATAGATTCAATCTCATCAAGCCTCAGTAATACCTGTTAGGCCAAATATGCTTTATATTTGAGTTTCTAGGCACCTTGTTTATTAATACTACTTTCCATATTTGTAAATCAATAACTGAGGATCATTCCCTTTACTTCTATCTTCTTGTAACCTGTTTACTGTGAATTACTGATTCTCCCTACTAATATGTTGTACTTGCTATCCTATATAGTATATGGCTTTACACATCATATGTGAGCAGCTTTCTCTCCACACCCAACCCCCTTTGCCAATTTCAATTTCATTCTTGATCACACTCATAAGTCTCCAGATAAATATATTTTTCATTGGCTCTTGTTAGATATATTCAATCCCTGCCAAGGAGCCATTATTTCTGCATCATTTCAGCAAAGCATGTGTAAAAATGTGTCAGGCTATGCACAGATATGGGCTAGATGATAATGCATATAGGTAGATGTGGAGCTTGCTAAATGATTGCATCCAATTTAGTCGTTAATAGTCAGTGTCAGTTTGGAAGAAACAAGATCTGTCTTTGGTTCCTCTGGACACCACATTTTAGGAAGGCTTAGTGATAAGCTGGAGCATGCCCATGAAGACAACCAGGATGATGAGGAGGTAGAGATCATTCTACACAAGAATCAGGTGAAGTAATGAAATGTTTAGCCTAGAAAAGAGAAGACTGGGAGGTGCAAGTTGGGGATGGGTGACATGTATTCAACTACTTTCAACAATTTAAGGGTAGTCATACCGTGGAGGGGGGTTAGACTTTTTTCCACAGCTTGATTCGGGGAAAGAACTAGATATGCTGGGTAGCAGTTGCAGAAAGGCAGATTTTAGCCTGATTTGAGGGAAACAGTGAGAGCATAGAAGACAATGTGTATGGGATGTTATAGGGAGGATTCCTACTCTGGTATGGATTAAAATGAGGCATATTTAGATTCTAGGCCTCTGAAAAACATATCATCACACAATGGAAAAAAGAGGCCAGTCAAGGAACAAAAGCAAGATAAACACTGTATTGCCAAATATTAAAAGGCTCAGAGTTATCCAGCACTTTGTATAGAGAGCTCTTATGGAGGAAACATGGAAGTATATGAAAAGAATCAAAAAGGTTGAGAAGGTAGTCTCTGGTGGTCTTTGCTCACATTAGTGAGATCATATGTCCATCAAAATAGTTAATTTCACCTAATGTTATTCTCAAATTGTACCTCTGGAACAGTGTTACCAACCTGCCTTAACCATTAACTAACAAACTTGTATCTTGTTCCCTACATTTGCCCTGAACAGTATCAGTAAGAGAGGCAGTGTGGCCAAAACAGAGCTCATTAACTTTCTTCCCCAACCCTTCCCTTCTGAATTTACTGTTTCTGTCAAGGATACCACCATATTTCCACTCTCCCGGGTTTACACCTCTGCATAATTCCTCATTATCCTGACTCCTCTATCTCCTTCACCTCACATACAAAATCAATTAACAAATTTTATTGTTTTTACTTCCACAACGTCTCTTCCTTCTCACTACTCACAGTCACCACCTTAGTTCAGATTGCTATCATCTCTCACCGGGACTACTGCAATAGATTCCTAATCAGTCTCCAAATTCAAATATCTCCCTTCTGATGCACCCTCCAAGCTGCCAAAGTGATTTTTTCCTTAAGTTCAGGTCACTCCCCTACTCAGTGAATTCCAATGACTCCAAATTGCCTCCATGATCAAATGTAAACTCACTTCAGTATTTAAAGCCCTTCACAACCTGGTCCCAATCTATCCTTCTAGCCTGATCACACAATCTTCCCTTTCATATGGTACAAACTGGAACTCCATCTCCCATCACCATGGCTTTGCTCTGACACTGTCTCCAGTCCTAGAATGCACTCCCTCTTCACCTCTATCTATTAGCATTCCAGGCAGAAACATTAATGTTCAGCTCATGTACCACTTTCTACATGAAGTATTCCTCAAGCTGCTAAAGTATTTTCTCCCAAAACTACCTTGTCTTCATTTTGCATATACTGTGTACATACCTATAAATGTAGATCCTGTCTTCCCCAAAAAGACTGTGACTACCTTGAAAGCAAGAACTACTGTATTTCTGTCTTTGCCTCTCAGTGCAGCCCATGATCACATTAGCTTTGTTGATAGCTGTGTTGCATTGCTTATTAATTTTGAACTTGTAGTTCAATAAAACCCCCAGAACTTTTTTTTAACATGAACACTTAGGATATGTTAGACACTAAATAAATGTTTGTTTACTGACCAATTGTGGTGGCAAAGTAAGAGGTTCTTACCATACCCCAAACTAGTTTTTAGAAGATTGTTAAGTTGGAAACAAAAAACTATCAGGAGATCTCTGTAAAGGAAAGCACACACTAATTACAGCTTTGCAAATAGTTATGCTAACAAAAGACAAAGTAACAATTCTGATTTTAAGGACTCACACCTTGTAAGCAGACATACCAAGAAACTGGCCCTGAAAAATTTTTATAGCATTAATTCAACCTTTTGAGTTGAGAAATGAGACTAGAGGGTGGGTCCCTCTGGGTTTTTACATATTATAGTGTTTAGAAGTAGTTTGGGATGCTACTTATGACAGTTGTTGTTGAGTTTGGACCTTTGAAAACCAATTTGTTTCAGTAGGGCCCAAAATCAAAACCTGAGTTCACATGTAGCTGGAGATAAATTTTCAAGTGCTGGTCACTATTTTTCAAATGTCGTAATAGGTTAATTTTTCACATAGCCAATACTCTTTAAGTTTTTTTCACTTAGGCAAAATCTCTCAGAGTTTAAGTTACATAGCTTCTTAAAAATCAATGGGAACTTCTGCACTCCTATACTGAACACTATATTTAAGTTTCTATCACATTGAAATATGTTTAGGCTTGATATGATAAAATGGAAAGGGATCTGGATTTGGAGACAGAAAGCTTTAGTCTGAATCCCAGTTCTTCCACCTACTAACTTTGTGACCCAAGGGCAAGTCACTTAATCTCTGTGAGCCTCAGTTTCATCTATGAAATGAGGAGACTGGACGAGATGACTTCATAGGTCCCTTTTTGAATGGATATTATTCAGCAATATTATGATGCACTCTTTATATTTCTTAAATTGGCTTAAAAATATACTAGCCAGAGAAATAATTACATGTACATTACATTACATTAAATACATAAAAGGGAACTGACAAAATCTTTTGGGAGGTAAAAAATTATTGGCGTGTACAAAGTTGAATTCCTTTACCAAATCATCGGTACCTTATTGCATAGTTTGCACTAGACAAGGGTTATCTGAATTATCAGAACTGGAAAAAATGGAGCCTTGTGTGGCTAAAGAAGTTTTTTAAAAGTATAGATCCTATTGTTTCTTTTGAAAATTTCCTATAGATATAAAATTCCCTAGGGATGTAAAACTCTATAATTGAACTTATTCACATAGCTAATGTAGCATGAGACTTGAATCATGCTTCTCTTCCCTTTCTGATTTTCCTGACTTCTCTTTCTTGTATTTAATTAATGCACTTAGTATTCTTCACATTCTTCTTTCCCTCTTTAAATGTACCTGCATTTTTTTATCCTTTTCATCTTTTCAGTGTAACCTCTGCCCAGAGCTTGCTCTGTTCTTTAATATGACTTCTATTATTATTAGAAAATAACCATGATTCATAAATGACCAAAAAAGAAGTTGAAGAGATGAAAGCACATTTACTGCCTGGGCAATAAAAATGACCATAAGATCACAAGCTTAAAGAGGTCCTTGGAGGCAATCTAATCCAAACTCCCCTCATTTTATAGATAAGAAACTGAGGATCAGAGCATTTGTGACTTGCCCAAGTGACGAAGCCAGGTGGTCTGATTTAAAATTTAGCAAATTTTCCACTTGGTATACTGCCTTCCATGTGTTCTAAGTAAAAACAAAAGGGACAGACATCAAAAATACCAGAAAACAAGAAAAGAAACCTACCTCATCAGAAATCACTCATCATAGTTGGAGGCTGAGGAGAACAATTTCAATACATGAATGGACCCGTGACCTCATTAATGTCAGCATTCTATCTATGGGAATGATCACGAACTGTCCATTCCCTCCTATTCTGTATAATTGTTATAAGGAAAATAAAACAAAACATCTACAATTTCCTAAGGAATAAAGAAAAAGTCTAACAGAAATGACAACCTTTCAAATGGCACTGCCAAATATTACTTTTTTTAAGTACAAACATCTATAAATGCAGGTACTTTGATCTTTTTTCAATGTTTTTAAAAATTAAGTAGAAAGTCCCAAGATTGTAACCTCTTTCAGCATATGCTTATTTTAAAAAATCAATAACATACTGTTGTACTAGATCCCATAACAAGTATCTATCTGAAATAATCTAACCCAAACCTCTTCAATTTACATTTGAGAAAATTATATAATTTAGCTTGGATCACAACTTCAGTGGCAGAACTAAGATGAAAATGTTTATTTCTCAGTTCCTAGGATAGTATTCTTTCTACTGCACCATGGTGCTTTATTTTTTTTCCTATCCAAATGAAGGGGAGGAAAATAATAATTTGTGTCATTCATTTCTCAGTTTTTCAGGGAGTTCATTTTAATGTCCTCTAAAACATGCATGGTAACCTTGACTACCTAGTCCATAAAAATATATTGTACATTTTATCCCTGATGTATTGTTCACAGAGTTTATATCTGTAATTAGATATAATTTGAACAATTTAAAGAAACTGAGGTATTAATGTGCTTACAAACAACACACAGATAAACAACATAACAGCTTTATGCTATGTCAGAAAGCCAGTATTTCACATTATCATTATGTTGTTATGATTTAAGGATAATTTCACTCTTTTCAACATGTAAATTTTCTAAAAACTAACAATACTTGGCCTGTCAACGTACCTATAAAGCACCTCTAGTTTCATACTAAGAGGCTATCTTTACATAACAATGTATTTTCAAATTATCTCTTGCCACTGAAATAATACCTAAAAAAATACGTAATAAAACTCCAAGGAACTGATACTCTTAAGAGATCCATAAGTTCATGTAACAATATAAATTAATTAAGCTCCTAAAAGATCTTCCTGCCTTTCCATCCCTGGTAAGATAGAAGAAAAGAGAAGTTCATATGCCCAAAGGGCTATAAAAACCTGCATACCCTTTGACCCTGCAGTATCACTTTTAGGGCTGTATCCCAAAGAGATCACAAAAATGGGAAAAGGACCCACATGTACAAAAATACATATAACAGCTCTTCTTGTGGTGGCAAAGAATTGCAAATTGAGGTAATGTCCATAAATTGGGGAATAGCTGAACAAGTTCTGATGTATGAATGTAATGGAATACTATTGTGCTATAAGAAATGATGAGCAGGCAGACTTCTAAAGAATCTGAAAAGACTTATATGCACTGATGATGAGTGAGGGGAGAAGAACCAGGAGAACACTACACAGTTACAGCCACATCGTTCCATGACTAACTTCGACAGCCTTAGCTCTTCTCAGCAATGTAAGGTTCTAAGACAACTTCAAAAGGCTCATGATGGAAAATGCTATCCACATCCTGAGAAAGAATTATGGAGTCAATGCAGATGGAAGCATATTATTTGCTCTCTCTCTTTTTTGTTTTGTTTAGTTTTGTTTCTTCTTTCTTGTGATTCATTCCATTGTTTATAATTCTTCTTTACAATATGACTAATGTGAAAATATGTTTAATATGAATGTATATGTACAGCCTTTATCAGATTGCACGCTGTCTTGGGGATGGGAGAAGGGAGGGAGGGGGAGAAAATTTAAAACTCAAAAGCTTGTGGAACTGAATGTTGAAAACTAAAAATAAATAATTTTTAAAAAAAAAAGAAGTTCAGGAAAATTCATTAGCATGCCATCCCTCAGAGAATATGTGGTGTTTCAAATCTATAGTTCCCCTATTCAACAAACAAGGGAAGAGACAATTTCTCATTTCTTCTGCAGGTCAAGCTTTGTCATTGTAATTATACAATGTCTACTTTCTTTTTGGTTAGTATTCTTTCAATAAATGCTTGTTTCCTTACTGTGATAATTATGTGCATTGTTTCCTTGGTTCTGCTTTAGTTTATGCATCTTCCTTCTGTGCTTCTTTGAATTCTTCATGTTCACCATCACAACAAATCATTAGGTAATAGCCCTGTGTCTTAAAAGTCTAAGTGTGCAGCCATCTCCTGTCGTCCTGATCTATATCTGGCCACTAGATCCAGATGTCTTCGGAGGAGAAAGTGAGGCTGGTGACTCTGTACAGCCCTCCCTCACTTAAATCCAACTCACTTGCATGCCATAACAACAACAACAATGATGATGATGGCAGAATAACCTTTTATTAATAACCTCTTTTTGGTATGTTATAATCATTTCTGAATTCCCACTGACCCATCCAGTGAGCAATTTTCCAACATAACTGGATTCAGGAAGAAGGGAGGGGTGCGGGGTACTTAAGCAAACCCATGACAATGTCTGACATGCATTCTACAGCCCCAGGATCCACTGCCTTTGGTCACTACAATTATAGAGCATTTGGATTTATTTTAGTGTTCTACATTGTTATTATCATTTGGTTTATTGTTCTGGTACTGGTTACTTTCATTCTCAGTTTCTTACATTTGTTGTTGTAATGGCAATCAAAGTAGGACTTTCTGTTATCTTTTGTTCTGGAGTGCTTCTCAGCACTAAGGCAACCAAGTACCTTTGAGTCTTGCCTGTGTTTCAATCAAGAGTCTTTGATTGAATCAAGAGTCTTTGATGGCCTGCTTAAGTCACAGAAAGGCCTGGTTCACATGGATTTGCGTCACATGGTTGTGACGCCCTCTGACCCTGAAGTAGTCTACATATACTCTGAGGTTAACATTTTTCTTGGGGCACACTCATTGGAAGAATGTTGGTGTGGAGATTCTGGGTAGCCATTAAGGAGTCCCCTGGCTTTGAAAATCCAGATGTTAGTGCTTTTCTCCCTGGTAACTATGTAAGTGTATAGCTTTGCTCAGACAGCTAGAAGCCTGTCCATTGATTCGTGTTATTTGCTCTGTTTATATTTTCTCTGTTTGCAATTTCTGTTTGTATTTGCTCTGAAGTTCAGGGTGCTGAGTTTTAACCCTGAACTAAGTGAATAATGTATGTATGTTTAATTAAAGTAAGATTGTTAACCCCCTAAAGTTGCTTTCCTCAGAAAAGCAGATCAAAGAACCTGTACTAGCAGCCCTCCTGTGTGACAATGTTATTGGCCTTACACCTCCACGGCAGCTGCTAGCAGCATTGTTGTTACAGTTGTTTCTTACAATGTTATAAAATTATTTTAAATGAACGTATCACAATGTGTTCAGCCTGTTCCCCAAAGTTGATGTACATTCACCCTATGTCTAGTTTCTTTTTTATTACCACAAAAACGGTTTGAAATATAAACACACACACACACAAACACGCACAGGCCTTTTTTTTCTGTTTTGGACCTCATTGGAATATATGCTTAATATACCTATAATAGACCCATAACCTAAGTCGAACTTTCTAGGATCACAGAGATAGCTCAGGCTGGGGTCATACAAACTTCCAGTGTTCCCGAAAAGGTATGATTCAGGGCAAAAGTCCGATCAATACCTCCCTGTTGTAAGCTTTTCAAATTCCTGACCAGGACTTGGGTCTAAACAATAGTAGACTACTGTTGGACTCAGCCACTATCAGCTTCAAAGTGACAAAACTAGGGTTTCCTTTGGTCAAAGATTCCTACTCTGGTTGCCCTTCTGAAGGTTTCAGACTGGGCTAGAAATTAGAACCAAGACCTTGCTCTGCTTCTGGGGCCTGACACCCCTGCCTGCTGCTGCTTATTTCTGAATTTCCTCCTTGCTTGGTCCACAGCCCAGGACTTGCAACCAACTCATTACTCATGAACATCAACCCTCAAGCACAGGTCCCCTTTTCTATCTGCTCTGATCTGTGACCCAGAACTGGTTGGTGGGAGACAAAGCTGCTAGTTGGCACCTGCTCCTTGCCCCAGAATGGGGCTGGAACTTCCTAATGCCTGGTGCACAGCCTTTCCCTAGAATGTTCTATGAGTTTTTCCCTCCTGGTGAGACTCCTATACCCAGTGTTAGCAAACCTCTCTATCTTTCTCCATCTACTAACTGCTTTTTCCCCTCAATACCCCATAAGGATTATGTGTGCTTTCCAGCTCAGTTTGGAAAACTTAAGGTTTGGGAGGAGCTCACTATATTGGTACTTCACCATCTTTACTAGCCCCCCCCCCCCCATTTTCCAAAATGTTTAGATCAATTTAATGTTATCAGTGTATTAAAATGCCTGTGTTTCCCCAACCCCTCTAATATTATTTCTTATGCATAAATCTAATCAGGATACCTATGACCTCAAAAAAGCCACTGGCTCATTAATGTCTAATAAGGAAAATTTACACTTTTTTCCTGAAAATCAAATTCTTTCACAATCTGATTCTATCCTACCCTTCTAACCTTATCTCATATTATTGACTTTCACTCACTCTGTTCACTGACTCAGGACCCAGTACATACCCTATAATTTCCTACCAGTCAACAGCATTTGTTAAAAAGCCTAGTATGTGCCAAGTACTGAAGGCATGTACCCAAAAAGAGATCAGCAAAAGTATACACATAAATATCTATACCTAGGTATAATATACACATAAATATTTGTACAATGTGCAATATGCACAAAAATATTTATAGCAGCTCTTTTCATAATGTCGTACAACTGGAAACCAAGGGGTTACCTTCTTAGTGAAAAATAGCTAAATAAATCATTGTATATGAATTTAACTGAAAATTATTATGTCTTAAGAAAAGATAAAATGGATAATTTCAGAGGAAACTTGGCAGACTTTCTATGAACTGATGCAGAGTGAAGTTAGGAGAATTAAGAGAATGATTTATACGATGATGACATTATAAAAAAAAACAGTATTGAAAGAATGATTTCACAGGATGAAATATAAAACACAATACTCCTTCCTACTAGGGAAATGATGATCTTAAAATGCAGAATAAGACATACATACTTGTACACATCCTACGTAGGAAGTTTTGCTTTACTATGTATATTGTTATGAGGGTCTGATTTTTTATTTTTTATTGTTTAATCATACGGGGAGCATGGGAGGAAGAGAAAATGCTTGTAAAAAAAAAAGCATGAACTTGGGGGAAATGAATACAAGAAGCCTTTTTACTATTACTCCATTATTTACAAAATCAAAGAAGTATACTAACAAATATTTAAAATAACATCTTTCTCACTATTAAGAAAACACCATATTTAGTCACAGACCAAAATTGCAAAGCATAAATATGGCAATTATCTAGTATGTAGCCCCTTAGTGATTTCACACATTGTTACTGAACAAATAATTTTAAAATTTACCCTAGTTCAATAAGATTCACCATGATCACAAGACAAATGAATTACACTTCACATAGGTCAAATTATTTTAGTATTCCACTATTACCTATAAAATGAATTACCTATATTTACGAATATTTACTTGCACACAGTAGAGACTTAATTAATGTTTGCTGAATGAATTCAGTTTTTCTGCATTGCTGAATAAATTTAACTTTGAGTATATTCAAGGTAATAATGGAAGAAGTGAAGATATAATGGACTACAAAATTATACTTATAAAATACTAATATCTAACCACTCAAAATATGAGTCATATTCTATTTTAAGTGAATAATCTGACAACTGAAAAAATACCTGTCTTCTTTGATTGTAGAAAAAAAATGTTGAAACAGGTAGAAAAGCTAGACTACCAGCAAATGTAGAGCGATCCATTAAGACTTCAATGTCTCCTGAATTACTGACAATAACTGTACTCTTAAGTAAATGATGAAGAACATGAGTGCTCTAAAATGGTTCAGAATTTTCAATAGTCTGTTGTCTAAGGAGGAAAAAATTGAATGAATTTGATTTTTCAAAAAAGAATAAGAAATATTGGCAATTTATAACTGAAAGACCTAAACATACCAACTGAAATAGTCATGTAGACGCACTGTATAATAAACTCCCTGAAAAGATGAAAAAGATCTGGTTTAAAAAAAAATCTTATTTTTTAAAAAAAAAAAAAAACAGAAATGCGCAACACCACTGGCCGTGAAATATCCTCTCCAGAAGTTTGCAGCCCACACGTATGAACCGCGGCTTCTTGAACTTCCGGGAGCCTTAATGGCCAGGTAAACAGCTCTAATCCCTCCCCTCCCCACCCAGAGAATCCCTCGGGGGAAAAAAAAAAAGAACGCTGGAACTGAACAGAAAGTAGTGGGGCTTCAGTGGTCAAATAGCAGAAGTTCATTAGTCCCATAGGGGCAGAGTTGGCAGGGGTCAACGCCAGGAGCCCAGACGTAACCTTGCTCCCCCAGGGGAAGTGCCAGACATCAGCTCAAACAACAAACAGCTGAGACCATTGCTGAAAAGCAAGTGCTGGAGAGCACCCACAGGGAGTGAGACACCAGGGAGCCAGACCCCTCCCCCACACCTCAGGAAACTGAAGGTTATAATTCTAGACTCACGACCCCCAGAATAAGAAAGCTGGGACAGAAAGCCCTGAGGCCCACAGATAGAAATTCGTTGTAAAGCCAGCAAAAGGCAAACCAACATGAAGAAGAACACAAAAAAACCGAGGACAACAGATTCTTTTTATGGAGACAGGCAGGATCAAAATACAAATTTGGAAAGGGAAAGTAACGATACTGTAGATACATCAGATACCTCAAAAGGTAATATGAACTGGTCTCCAGCCCAAAAAGCACTGCTGGAAGAGCTAAAGGAGGATTTTAAAAACCAAATTAGGGAGCTAAAAGAAAATATGGAAAAAATGGAAAAAAGGGAAAAAAAATCCACTGATGAAATCAAGTCCCTAAAGAATAAGATTGGCGAAATGGCTACGGAGATTCAGAACCTAGAGAGAGAAAAGGACACCCTGAGAGGCAAAATCAACCAATTGGAAAAGGAGACTCAAAAGCAAAATGTAAACACTAACTCATTAAAAATTAGACTTGAGCAAGTGGAAGCTAATGAATCTATGAGGCACCAAGAAGTAATAAAACAAAATGTAAAGAATGAAAAAATAGAAAAAAATGTGAAATATCTGATTGGCAAAACAACTGACCTGGAAAACAGATCCAGGAGAGACAATTTAAGAATTACTGGTCTACCGGAAATCCATGATGAAAAAAAGAGCCTTGACAGTATCTTCGAAGAAATTATCAAAGACAACTGCCCAGAGGTCCTAGAACCAGAGGGCAAAATAGTCATTGAAAGAATTCACCGATCACCCCCTGAAAGAGATCTCAAACTGAAAACACCAAGAAATATTATAGCCAAATTTCAGAGCTATAAACTCAAGGAGAAAATACTGCAAGCAGCCAAAAAGAAGCAATTCAAATATCGTGGAATTACAGTCAGGATCACGCAGGATCTCTCAGCTTCCACATTAAAAGACAGGAGAAATTGGAATATGATATTCCGAAGGGCAAAGGAGCTGGGACTACAACCAAGAATCAACTACCCAGCAAAACTAAGCATAATTTTCCAGGCAAGGAGATGGACATTCAATGAAATAAGGGAATTCCAGACCTTCCTGATGAAAAGGCCAGAACTCAATGGAAAATTTGATCTCCAAATACAAAACTCAAGAGAGACATAAAAAGGTAACCAGGAGGAAAAACCCCACAAACCTTATTAACCAATAAGGGCAGGTTGTTTACATCTTTATGTGGGATTATATCATCTTATGTATGTTTATATATATATACATATATATATATATATATATATATATATATATACACATACACACACATATATAAGTCATTCTTGAGAATGGTACAGCTATTATGACAATTGAAAGGGATATGCCTGTATAAATTAACTGATGTAAAGATATAAAATATAAGTAAGAGATATAAAGGGAGGGTTATGAGGGAAGCAGTAAGGAGGTAGTAGAAAAGGGTAAATTACACCAAATGAAGTGGCACAAAAACATATTATAGTAGAGGGAAAGAAGGGAGGGAGAAGAGCAGTATTTGAGCTTTACTGTCATCTGATCTAGTTCAAGAAGGGAATAACATACTCTGATAAGTTTAGAAATCGAACTTGTCCTACGGGAAGTGGGAGGGTAAGGGGGGGAAAAGGGAGGGGGGTGGTCAGAAGGGAGAGGAGAAGTAGCAAGTGGGTAACGGTAAGATAAGGGAGGGGAATAAATAGGGAGGGTCAACTGAGGAAAGCGGCGGTCAAAAGCAAAACTTTGTTGAGGAGGAGAAGGGGAAAGGGAGAAATAAAAGTATAAACAGGGGGAACTAGGATGGAGAAAAAGACACAGATAGAAATCATAACCCTGAACGTGCAGGGGATGAACATTCTCACAAAACAGAAGCAGAGAGCAGAATGGATTAAAAACCATAATCCTACAATATGCTGTTTACAAGAAACGCATTTGAAACAGGGGGATACACATAGGGTAAAGGTAAACGGCTGGAGTAAAATATATTGTGCCTCAGCTAAAGTAAAAAAAGCAGGTGTAGCAATCCTAATCTCAGACAAAGCAAAAGTAAGGATAGATTTAATTAAAAGAGATAAGGAAGGACATTATATCCTGCTAAAAGGCACCATAAACAATGAAGCAATATCATTGCTTAACATTTATGCACCAAGTGGTAAGGCATACAAATTCTTAGAGGAGAGGTTAAGGGAGTTACAGGAAGAAATAGACGGCAAAACTATAATATTGGGAGACCTCAACCTCCCCCTTTCTGAACTTGATAAATCTAACCTCAAAATAAATAAGAAAAAAGTTAAGGAGGTAAACAGAATTTTAGAAAAGGCACATATGATAGACCTCTGGAGAAAACTGAATGGGGATAAAAAGGAATATACTTTCTTCTCAAAAGTACATGGCACATACTCAAAAACTGACCATGTACTAGGGCATAAAAACCTCACAATCCAGTGCAGAAAAGCAGAAATAGTCAATGCATCCTTTTCAGATCATGAGGCAATAAGAATCATTTTTAATAAAGTACCATGGAAAAATAAGCTAAAAACTAATTGGAAAGTAAATAATTTAATTCTAAAGAATGAGTGGGCCAAAGAACAAATCAGAGAAACAATTAATAACTTCATTCAAGAGAATGACAATAATGAAAAAACATACCAAAACTTATGGGATGCAGCAAAAGCAGTTCTTAGGGGAAGTTTTATATCCCTAAATGCCTACATGAATAAAATAGGGAAAAAGGAGATCAATGATCTGGGCATACAGCTTAAAAAGCTAGAAAAAGAGCAAATTGAAAACCCCCAATTAAATACCAAATTAGAAATAATGAAAATCAAAGGAGAGATTAATAAAATTGAAACCAAGAAAACTATTGAATTAATAAATGAAACAAAGAGCTGGTTTTATGAAAAAACCAATAAAATTGATAAACCTTTGGCCAATTTGATTAAAAAAAAGAAAGAAGAAAATCAAATTACCAGTATCAAAAATGAAAATGGTGGGGTCACATCTAATGAAGAGGAAATCAAAACAATAATTAGGAATTATTTTGCCCAACTGTATGCCCATAAATTTGACAACCTTAGAGATATGGATGAATATCTACAAAAACATAAACTGCCCAGGCTAACAGAGAAGGAAGTGAAATTTCTTAATAACCCCATATCAGAAAAAGAAATTGAGCATGCCATCAATGAACTCCCTAGGAAAAAATATCCAGGGCCAGATGGTTTTACATGTGAATTCTATCAAACATTTAAAGAACAATTAATTCCAATACTATGTAGACTATTTGGGAAAATAGGTGAAGGAGTCCTACCAAATTCTTTTTAAGACACAAATATGGTACTAATACCCAAACCAGGTAGAGTCAAAACAGAGAAAGAAAATTATAGACCAATTTCTGTAATGAATATTGATGCAAAAATTTTAAATAAAATATTAGCAAAAGGATTGCAGCAACTCATTACGAGAATAATACACTTTGACCAGGTAGGATTTATTCCAGGAATGCAAGGCTGGTTCAATATTAGGAAAACTATTAGCATAATTGACCATATCAACAACAAAACTAGCAGAAACCATATGATCATCTCAATAGATGCAGAAAAGGCCTTTGACAAAGTACAACACCCATTCCTATTAAAAACACTAAAAAGCATAGGAATAAGTGGAACCTTCCTTAAAATTATAAATAGCATCTACCTAAAACCATCGACAAGCATCATTTGTAATGGGGATAAACTAGATGCATTCCCAATAGGGGTGAAACAAGGATGTCCATTATCACCCCTATTATTCAATCTGGTACTAGAAACATTAGCTGTAGCAATAAGAGAAGAAAAAGAAATTGAAGGAATTAGAATAGGAAAAGAAGAAACTAAATTATCACTTTTTGCAGATGATATGACGATTTATCTAGAGAATCCTAGAGAATCAAGTAAAAAACTACTTGAAATAATAAACAACTTTAGTAAAGTTGCAGGATATAAAATAAACCCACATAAATCCTCAGCATTCCTATACATTACTGACAAAGCCCAACAGCAAGAGATAGAAAGAGAAATTCCATACAAAGTTACTGAAGGCACTATAAAATATTTGGGAGTCTATTTGCCAAGACAAACCCATGGCCTATATGAACATAACTATGACACACTTTTCACGCGAATAAAATCAGATCTAAATATTTAGGCCGAGCTAATATAATAAAAATGACAATTTTACCTAAATTAATCTACCTATTCAATGCCATACCAATCGAACTACCAAAAAATTATTTTACTGAGCTGGACAAAATAATAACAAAATTCATTTGGAAAAACAAGAGGTCTAGAGTATCTAGGGTATTAATGAAAAGACATGCTAGAAAAGGCGGCTTAGCCACACCAGATATTAAACTGTACTACACAGCAGCAGTCATCAAAACTGCCTGGTACTGGTTAAGAAACAGGGGTGTGGATCAGTGGAATAGGATAGGTACACAAGTAGGAGAAATCAACAAGTTTAGCAATCTACTCTTTGATAAACCCAAAGAGGCCAGCTTCTGGGCTAATAATTCACAATTTCACAAAAACTGTTGGGAAAATTGGAAAATGGTAGGGCAAAAACTGGGCATAGACCAATATCTTATAGACCATATACCAAAATAAAGTCAAAATGGGTTCATGATTTAGGAGTAAAAGCTGATACTATAAGTAATTTGGGAAAGCAAGGAATAGTTTACTTATCAGATTTATGGAAAAGTAAAGAATTCATGACCCAGCAAGAGATAGAGAGCATTACAAAATGCAAAATGGATAATTTTGATTATGTCAAATTGAAATGTTTTTGTTCAAAAAAAGCCAATGCAACAAGAATTAGGAGGGAAGCAGAAAATTGGGAGAAAATCTTTGCAACTAGTATCTCTGATAAGGCCTCATTTCTAAAATATACAGGGAACTGGGCCAAATATATAGGAATACAAGCCATTCCCCAATTGAGAAATGGTCAAAGGATATGAACAGGCAGTTTTCAGAGGAAGAAATTAAAGCTATCTATAGGCATATGAAAAAATGCTCTGGATCACTACTGATTAGAGAAATGCAAATCAAAACAACTCTTAGATACCACATCTCTCCTGTCAGATTGGCTAAAATAACAAAACAGGAAAATGATAAATGCTGGAAAGGATGTGGGGAAATTGGAACATTGTTGCATTGCTGGTGGAGTTGTGAGCTGATCCAGCCATTTTGGAGAGCAATTTGGAACTATGCCCAAAGGGCTGTAGATATGTTCATACCCTTTGACCCAGCAATACCACTTCTAGGGTGGTATCCCAAAGACATCACACAAGCGGGAAAAGGACCCATATGTACAAGGATATTTATAGCAGCTCTTTTTGTGGTAGCCAAGAATTGGAAATCAAAGGGATGCCCATCAATTGGGGAATGGCTGAACAAGCTGTGGTATATGAAGGTGATGGAATACTATCGTGCCATAAGAAACGGGGATGATGCAGACTTCGTAACAACCTGGAAAAACCTACACGACATAATGCTGAGTGAGCGGAGCAGAGCCAGGAGAACATTGTGCACAGCCACAGATATATGGATTCCGTGAGGACCAACCCTGACATACTGCGCTCTTCTCAGCAACCTAAGGTGCAAGGACAACTCCAGGGGACTCACGATGGAGAATGCTATCTTCATCCAGAGAAAGAACTGTGAAGTTTGAATACAGATTGAGGTGCACTACATGCTCGCCTTTTTTGCTTCTCTTTTGTTTTCTTTTTTGGGTTGGTTTTTTTTGTTTGGTTTTTTTTTGGTTCTGTTTCTTCTTTCTCAGGATTCATTCCATTGATCATAATTCTTCTCCACAACTTGACTAGTGCATAAATTAATTCAATGCGAAGTTATACATGATAGTTATATGAGATTCCATGCCATCTTGGGGAGGGAGGGGAGAGGGAGGGGAGAAAATCTGGAACTCAAGCTATGTAGAACTGTGTGGGGTAAACTAAAAATAAATAAATAAATAAATTTAAAAAAAAAAAACAGAAATGAAAAGCCAAAGCAAGTGATATTACAGCACTGGGATATAAGCCAATTTATGATGAAGAGACATTGAATACTTATGGTATACTATGGTATACTATGATTATTACCACAAAACCCTCTAAAAAAGCATGGGTATTTTTATTGTTGTTGTTGTTAAACTGAAACACATTCTCAGAAATATGTACAAGTTAAAAATCAATGTACCATTCAAACCCAAGTAAATTTACAATGAGAAAGGAAGAAAACTTGGCTTTTAAAAAATAAAGTACATTTAATAATAAACTAATTAATGAATGAACAAATGAATTTCAGTTAAATAATAATACATTGGGTGGCAAAGTCTTAATATCAAAATAAGAATGTCTAGGGAAGAAATCTCCCTTGTGCCTCTTAAGTGCAAGTAGAATATATATTAGGTCAATTTGAAAATATTTTTCCTAAGGAGCCAGAAATGGAAAAAAAATACTAGATTGTACATAATTTAAAAGAATTCTTTATCATTAAATATAACTCAGAATAGTTATGAAAAATAACGGTAAAAAGCAAATAAAAAGCCTAGCAAAACGACCAGTCAGGGGAAAAAAACATTAAAATAAATACTATTTAAGTAGACATTGAGCTCTTAAATAAAGACAGCAAATAAAAAATGGGATGAAAATACATACAAAGCAGAATTGTGTAAATGAAAAAGAACCATCTAGTTCAGTTGGAACCTCTCAATATATAAAAATACATAAAATAAATATATAAAATATATAAACGTACATATTTATATATAAATATATAAAGATTGCTCCAAGTCACACAATACCAACTCAATATTACCTCTAATAAGTTCTCCTCCACCCCTGACAAAGCAAAGGATTATCTTCCACAAATTAAAGATAAGAAGCATTTTGGAAAAGAATAAATCTGATATTTTGGAATATTTTAATGCTCTGGCTTTACAACCTACACAAAATCTACTTGAATGGCAAACCCAAAGAACTGGGTTGTGCTAAGACTGTAGGCCCCAGTGGCCAAATTCACCAATGGCAGAATCAAATATTTGAAGAAGCAGCAGAGTGAAAAAAGTTTAACATACAAGAGAACCAAATCCAAGGGGTTAAGTAATTCCAAATCAAAACAGAAATGAAGATAAAGAACAGAAATAAGCATGCTTGCTTATTGTTATTGCTTGAGTTAACTAAATGTAAAAATCTGCTGAAAAATAATATCCCTACAAAAAGAAAGTGTGAACCCCTAGAGAACTAGTAACAGTAAGAAACCTGTAAGTTCTGGAAATGCCAAATATTAAAGTACTAGGTATCCTACTTTTTATAAGAGATTTAACTCCTAAACTACTCAATTTAAACATTAAAACAGTTGGTTATATACTTAAGGGAAGAAATAATTATTTCAACCTGTAGGTACTACTTTTTCCTTCATAAAGTTCTCTGGCACTTGGGGTGACTGGGGAAAAAATTCTCTCACCTTGGCAACTTAACAACTATTTTCAATCAAAAATTTTCAGCACCACATCCATTATGTACTATGTCTAGAGTTTAAAGTAGCAGGGTATAACATTCATTTTTACTAACAACTGTGATTTTTTAAAATTACAATTACTTTAAAGGAAAAAAGGGTATATTTTAATAGGCATATAGATTTAAGAAATATAGGTCACAAAAACCTAAGTTGGAACAATGGTGATCAAGAGCACTTAAGTATATATAGCCCCAGTGTTGGGATGTTTGTTGTACCTAAAGATTTTTGTCATCTCCCTAGTGCTTTAGTACAATCTAGCAGCTGGGACAAGTGGTGATAGTGAATGGTATGGGAAACTGTGGCAGTTGGGTGTACATAACATCTATATAGATCATCACAATAATTTCTTCTTTATAAATGTTTTCATTCATTCATTCTCCTTTTCCCCAACTGAGAAAGTCTTTCCTTGCGAAGATTATGAAATAACAAAATGTTCAGCAAAACCAACCAAGACATATGCAATATCCTATACCCATCGATCCTCACCTTTGCCTTGCCACCATGGATATATACCCTTTTAGCTCATCATTCAACAGAAAATGCTCTCTCCAAAGTTACTGTTTTCTTAATTGTTAAAACCTAATTGCCTTTTCTCAATCCTATTCCTTCTTGTCATCCCTTTAGCCTTTGACACTGTTGAACACCCTTTTTTTAAAAAATTTATTTTATTTTTAGTTTGCAACAGACAGTTCTACGTAATTTTGAGTTCCAGATTTTCTCTCTTCCTCCCCCTCCCTCCCCATATAACTACCACGAATGACTTCGCATTGAATTAATTTATACACTAGTCAAGTTGCGGAGAAAAATTACGACCAATGGAATGAATAATGAGAAAGAAGAAACAGAACCAAAAAAAAAAAAAAACAACCCCAAAACAAAAACAAAAGAGAAGCGAAAAAGGCGAGCATGAAGTGTGCCTCAATCTGCATTCAAACTTCATAGTTTGATGTAGCTGGATGTAGACAGCATTCTCCACTGTGAGTCCTTTGGAGTTGTGCCTGCACCTTGTGTTACTGAGAAGAGCGAAGTCTGTCAGGGTTGGCCCTCATGGAATCCACACATCTGCAGTTGTGTACAGTTGAACACCCTCTTTTTCACGACAGTCTCACCTCTCTAGGTTTTCATGTCACTGTTTTCTCTTGGTTCTCCTATGTGACTACTCCTCAGTCTCAGCTACCTGTGGGTATCCCACTGGGCTCTGTCCCAGGTACTTTTCTCTTCCTCTACTATTTCACTTGGTGATCTCATTAGCTCCCATGAATTCAATTATCATCTCTGTACTAATGATTTTAAACCTACTTATACAGCCCCAAACTCTCTGTTGACCTCCAGTCTAGCATCTCCAACTGCCTATTGGATATCTCAAACCAGATAGGCTGCAGACATCTTAAATTCAATGTCAAAAACTGAACTCATTATCTTTTCACAAAACACTCTTCCCTATTGCTATTAAAGATACCACCATCATCCCAGTTCCTCAGGTTCTCAACCTAGATGACATCCTAGACTACTCACTCTTCCACCCACCATATCCAATTTGTTGCCAAAGTTAATTGATTTTACCTTAGTACTACCTCTCAAATATGCCCCCTTCTCTCCCTTTGACACTATCATTTCCCTCATCACCTCATGCTTGGACTATTTCAAAATCTTGTTTGTATGTGTACCTGCCACAATTCTCTCCCCACTCTAGTCCATTCTCCACTCAGCTATCAAAGTAGTCTTCTTAAAACCACAGGTCTGATCATGTTACCCTCCTTCCCCAACCCCCATCACCTCCATGACCAAATATTAAATCCTCTGTTTGGCATTCTAAGTCCTTCCTTCACAAGCTACCCCCACCTTAACTTGCCAGTCTTCTTGTACCTAACATCTTCCCAATCCCCATATTCTGTGATTCAGTGACACTGGCCTCCTTGCTATTCCTCAAACAAAACATTCTATCCCCTGACTCAAGCCATTTTCACTAGCAGTCCCCCATTCCTGGAATGTTCTCATTCCTTATCGACTGGTGGCTTCTCTGGCTTCCTTCAAGTCCCAGCTAAAACTCTACTTTCTATACAAAGTCTTTCTAGATTCTTCTTATTCTAGTGCCTTTCCTCTATTTATTATTTTGAAAAATGTATGTACATATACATACATACACACATATGTGTGTAGATAGATAATTTGTACATAGTTGCTTGCATATTGTCTCTCCCATTACACTATGAGTTCCTAGAGAGCAGGGATCGTCTTTTACTTTTCTTTGTATTCCCAGTGCTTAACATAGTGCCTCACACATAGTAGGTGCCTGATAAATGTTTATTGACTAATTGAAAAAAAAAAAGCAACTTGCAACAATGCTCAGACATTGTCTCATTCCCATCAAACCACCAAAGATGATGAAAGAAAAAAAAATTAGAATTGAAGGGGGTTGTAGGAAAACAAGTTCAGTACTAAGTGGTGCAATTTTTAAAAGTAATATGGAATCATGAAATAAAAATTATAAAACTATTACCTTTTGACTTCATAACTGTTTATATCTATTAAGTTTACTGGCAGGCAGAAACCAGTATAAAAATATTTAGAGCTGCATTAATTATAATATAAAAAATTGCAAATCTTGTGCTTACCAAATGGGGAAGGGCTGGATTAATTCTGGAATATTAAAGTAATGGAATAGTATTTTACCTTAAGGAACAACAAAAATAAAGAATTTGAAGAAACATGAGAAGACAAATGAAATAATACATAGAAAAGAAAGCAGAGACGAGAAAATATATTGGCTACAACTATGCAAAGGAAGACAGAATTAATTAGCAATGGCTCATAAAAGTTAAAACACATTCCTTTTTGTTCTTTTAACCAAAAATAAATTATAAGGATTTGTGGTATATGTACAATAAATGAGCAAGCAGTGATGATCACATATTTGTGTTACTTTGATTAATGGTTTTTAAGGAGTAAACTTTGTTTTTGGTTTGTGTATTTATGCTCTGCTTTAAAATTTTTGTCAAGAAAATAATGCATACAGACATGCACATACACATAGTCATAAAAATTAATTTATCCAAAGCTAATCAATAATCATTTATTTTAATTCAATTATATGTCACAAGAGAGTTAATCAATAAATCAACAAACATTCCTTAAGCGACTTCTTTTATCAGAAACAACCCCTAACCTCAGGGAGTTTCCATTCTACCATGGGAAACAACAGCACACACACAAGCAAGGGATTGTCAGAAAAGGCTTCATGTAGGAAGTGATATAAGTTGAAATTGATGGGTGCTAGGGAGCCTAAGAGGTGGGAGACAGGATGTGAGAAGGCAAAAAAGTAGGAGATGGAATACTATATACAACTAACATCAAGTGAGCCAATTCAAGTAGAAATAATAGCTATTAGGGAGTGCAAAAATCCTGAAAAGGACTTACACAGCATTTGGCACGTATTAGGTTCTTAATAAATGTTTATTGCCTGACAAGACTGAAAAGGTAGACTGGGTTCAGATTATGAAGGGCTTCAAATGTCAAATATGAGAGTTTATACTTTCTCCCAAAGGCAAATGTGAGAAACTTCTTGAGCAGGAGAAAGACATACTAATATCTGTGCTTTGTCAATGTTACTTTGGAATCTGTATATAGAATGGATTAGAATCAGGAGACTTGCTATAAGAGCTAACGAAGGCCTGAAATGGGCATTGGCTACGCAAGTGGAAAGTAGAGATTTCGTGTAAATTATGTTGTAGAGGTAAAACTGCCAAGACTTGGCAAATGAATGATATGTAGGGTGAGGGAGAGTGAAGAATTAAGGATAATTCCAAGGTTACAAACCTATGAGATTGGAAAGATGGGGCTACAGAAATAACAAAGTTAGGAGAAAGGGTATGTCTGGGAGAAATGGTTTTCTTTTAGGCATAGTGAGTTTGAGATACTTATGAGACAGATAATGAAAAATGTTCATCTGTTGGTGATATGGAATTTGGAATTTGAACCCAATGGGGCTTGATATAGAGATCGGAGAGTCATCTTCATAGAGATAATTGAACCCATGGGAGCTGATAAAGATACTTTAGAGCAGGAGTTCTTAACCTAGGATGCACAGATTCCCGAAATTTTAAGGGAAGTCTGTGAACCTGAATCAAGAAAAATAAAACTGCATCATTTGCTAATCTCTAAGAAATTTAGCATTTCCTTCAATTATGAATGTAGGCAACATACTATATTCTGTGAAGGGGTCCATAGGCTTCACCAGACTGCCATAGGGATCTATGAAACGAAAAAGTTTAAAAACCTCTCTCTTAGAGAGAAAACAGCCTGTTGGTTTAAACTTTTAAATTTTCAAGCTACAGAAGAGAATATATAAGATTTTGCTTTCATTACATACACATACGCGTGCACACACACACATCATCCTGGGGTTCAGTACTTCAAACACTAAATGCTGTTCATTTGTGTAACTGTAAAATTTCATCATTTACATGGGCTTCAAAGTTGATATAAACCTCTTTATATTTTTAGTTATCTTAATCGCCTACTACTGATTGGGGAAATTTTTAGTATTTAAAAAATAATTCTTATAATCACTGTTGCATTAGTCTTAAAGTTTTCCTCAAATCTAAGTAGGAAATGCTGTGTTAAAGGTTTCTAAGAGATGCTGTTTTGACATAATAGAGCACAAGTTGCAAAAGTAAGGAAGGTTGCTTGACCACTTTTTAATGCGAATGTGAGAAAAAGTTCATCAATCAAAAGTTCATAATGTATCTCTACAAGGATGGAGGGTAAAAGGGAAGGAGGGAGGGAGAAAGGTAGATAGACAAAGAAAGAGACAGAAAGAAGGGGGAAGAAGAAGTGGGGGAGAAATAGGAGGAGGGGGAAAAAGAGGGGGAAGAGAACGGAAAAAGGGAGAGAGACAGAGGGGGAAGGGGAGGGAGAAGGAGAGTTGGAGAGAGGAAGGGAGAGTTAGAGAGGGAAAGGGAGTGAGTGTGAGTGTGTGAGTGTGTGAGTGTGTGTGTGTGTGTGTGTGTGTGTGTGTGTGTGTGTGTGTGTAAGGATATGGACTAGACCTATGATTTCATTGGTAGAAGGAATTCCCAAGGGAGTTCTCTTCCACTCCTACTCTTACAAAGTAGCCTAGAGCACTGAGAGATTAGGAGCTTTGCCAGAGGTTCATAAAACTAGTGTGTTTTACATTTGAACCCAGGTCTTTCTGGCTTTGAAGCTGGCTCTCTTGCTCCCTTTCTCTCTCCCCCTTTTCCTTCATTTCTCTCTCTCTTCCTTTCTTTCTCCCCTTTTCCCTTCATTTCTCTCTTTCATATATATATGCATTATGTGTATATATGTAAAAGATGGTAGAATTTTTGAAAATTCAGTTTTTTTTCAAACTAATATTTATATTTCTCTGACAATTACACACAGTATATCATGTAATACTTAATGTCTAACTGCAAATCCTACGTTTGAGTTCAAACACCTTAACATTATTACACAAAAAATTTAATTTTTAAAAATGACTTACTGCATGCACACCTGCTGTTCTATCAATCTGAGCAGGAAATCATTTCACCCCTGCATCATAGCAATAGAAAAGTGCTTATTAAAACATTAATCACAGTCCATTATATTTTGACTCACTGCCAAAAGTTCCCATTACATCACTGAAAATATCTATTAACCAAAACCTGCTTCTGACAAGTTACAGAAGTGTGGGGTTTAGAATTTAGTAATGCGAAAGTCAGTTTTCAATTGATTTTGCAGTGGCAGTAAGAATAATTAATTTTTTTCCTGACATTTATTACTGTGAGAGAGTTGATTTAACTGGTGTTTCTACTGTAAAATTATTCAAAAACTGTTTAAACTTCACCTAGTATTATTAAACAAATTTATTGTGAAAGTATTAAATACTCGTGGCTGGATAAAAAAATGTTTTAAATGTGCTGTAGAGTAAAACTATATTGTCTTGTGTAAATATGGGCCTTGTTTAGAACCATGTCTCACAGGAAATTGTGGCAAATGAAAACCATCCCCCCTTTTCCACTCCTACTCTTTAGAATTTATGTTTTTACATTTAAAACTAGTTATGTAAAAGAAGCAAAAAAAAAAAAGACAGCATTACCTTCAAGTTAGAGTTATTTGAAGTATGGCTTGGCTAATATGTTTTTATTCTTTAGCACTAGAATAATCCTTATGAATTTACTTGGCCTGGTCTCTGATCTTCATTTTATTTAGTAAATGCACAGAGAAAATAGAACTAATGGAAACAAGGAAATGGAATGACAAGTAATTTAATGAGCCAGTTACACAAAGAGCTGGGTGGGGAAGTCTTGTAAAAAAGAAATGCAAAATTTGTAAATTTTAAAAAGCAAGCAACCTTGATAGATACTACCACGTACAATCAAACAAAGCAACTGAGGAGGAAAAAACATACAAATGTTAATTTGTTCTAATGCCTAATGGGTTAGTTTTCACAAGAAAAAAATCTTTTGATAGACCCTTTCTGAAGGTTCAATTTATTATAGTTCTCTTTTCATGTTCAAGGAAATTGGAAGAATGCTCCAGTAATTCATATGGAATAAAATAATATATAAGCTCTTCTTTTCCTTATTTTTTTGTGTAGCTGCAAAAAAAAATCATAATGGAACAATTCAAGAGTATTAAAAGCATGAGTTATATATATTGGTTAATAAGGAAACACAAAAAGAAAACAGACATGGCTTGCAATCACACAACATGATAACCATAAATTAGCAAATGCTTTTAAAACAACAACCAACATGTTTTATGTTTTAAAAGGTTAAAAGAGTCACCAGGCTACATATGTCTAATAATTTCTTAACAGCTCAATCTCCTGATTATTATAATTTTTTGCCTGTAATCTCTAGAATAAAACACACTACATGCCTAAAGAATAGAACTTTTCTTTACTTGGAAATAAGCTCCTAAAAAGGATATGAATCTTTTAGACCATGACACAACACAGAAAATTCTAAATTCTAGCCTGTGAGGCAGCGTTTAAGTCAAGAAGATGAAGAAATCAAAGAAGCTGTTGTCCACTTTATAATAACTCTAATCAATGAATGACTTTATATATCCATGAAACAAATGCTTTTTCTTGCCATTTTTTAAAAACCTGAATGATACCTGACCAAAAATATATGAATTGTTCTCACTAATATAAAATATAATTTTTCTTTAAGTGATTCAGATCTATGATGTATCACATAAACTATTACTAATATAATTCAAAGTAATAATTTAAAACATTTCTTTCATTTAATTTTATTAAATCACTGAAATGCCAAGATAGATGATTCAACAATCTCTGTCACTTAATTTTCTCTCTTTGGTGTCATGTTTGCACAATTAATATAAAAAGCAGTTTGAACAAAGACAATAATTTTATACCCTGTATAGTTTTTAAGTTATTATTACAAATAATAATAGTCATATATGTTTAGGCTCACTATAGAGTACATGGAAGCAAATAACCAGTCCAAATGTTTATCCTAGAGATAAAAGGGATTCATTGAAGTCTACTGAGTAGGGGGTAACATCTATACTTCAAGAAAACCAACTCAATGGAAGCTGGACTAAAGTGGGGAGATGTGAAAAAGGAAGTCCAATGCAGTAGTCCAGGTAAGAGGTGATGAGGGATTAAATTAGGATGATTGGCTATGTGAGTGTAAGAGGACCTATGGAAGCAATTGTTGTCGAGAAAGAAAGTACAAGATATGGCCAATGATTAGATATGAATGAGTGAAAGGAAGGAATCAAGAATGACACCACACAAAGGTTGCTGAGCTAGGTGCCCAGAAGGATGATGTTGTCTCTTCATCTTAAGAAGTTCAGAAGAGTGCTGAATTGGGGGCAGGGGAAAGTTAGTGATGTTTATTTTAGATGTGCTGTGCCTGGGATGCTTATGAGAAATCAAATTCATAATGTCCAACAGTTAGTTGCTGATACATGGTGAGTCCAAGAGAGAAACTAAGGACTAGATAAATCATTCTGAGTATCATCTGGATAGAGATAACTGAACTATTGAAGCTGATCAGATCAGCAAGTTAGACAGTATAGCAAGGTAGGGGAGCCTAAAAGAGAGCCCTAGAATCATCCATAGTGGATGTGACATGGATGAAGATACAACAAGAGAGACCGAGAAGAAGCAGTCGGACAGGCAGGAGATAAACCAAAGTTATAGATGTCAAGAAAGTATCCAGGAGAAGATAGTGAAAAGGTGCAGAACATTACAGAGAAGTAAGGCAAGATGAGAACTGAGAAAAATTGATTAGATTCCATAATTAAGAGATCATTGGTAACTTGGAGAGAACTATTTCAATAGAATAATGAGGTCATAAACCCAATTACAGCAATAAAATGATTCCAGCTATTAATTTGTCCAGTGTTATTTTTTCTTATGGTAGATTAAAAAATTATAGACCTAGAGCTAGAAGAGACCTCTGATTCAAGATTCATTTTATAGATAAGGAAACTGAGGCAGAAGGAAATTAAATGACTTGCTCATGGTCATATATGTAATAAGCATCAGAGGTGAAATTTAAACCCAGGTCCCTTTACTCCAGAATCAATGTACTTTCCAATAAAACTATGCTGCCTCTCTAAAAATAATTCTGATAGTAAAACTTAATGTATCCACAATAGGCAAACAAAGCATATACTTACTGATAGGACAGGGACTTGACCTGTTATTTCATTGGTAAAAAGAACAACTCCATGAGAAAACTACACACACATACCCTACCACCACCACCATCACCACCACCACCAATGCAGACTGGTACCTTCTCTGCAATTTAGTCTAAGAGAGTTGCCTAAAGCACTGAGTAGTTACAGTGACTTACCAAGGTCAAAGAGCCATATGTAGCAGAGATAAGATTGAACCCAGGTCTTCCTGGCTTTGAGGCTAACTTTCTAAACACTATGCCACAATGAGACACATTTTAAAAAATAGTTCAATGATCTCTGTTCATATCTGGACTCTGGCAACGTAATCTTTTTAAACAACTAGACCACCTCGATTCGTTTAAAATTTTAGCACTAGACCAAACTCTGAAAGTATGATATTACATAAGTAGAGAAAAAAAATTAAATTGCTTTGCAGGAACAAAAGGTCAAGAATTTAAAGGGAAAGATGTTAAAACCATAAAGGAACTTGGGAATAATGAACCTCTCCTATATGTGGTAAGTAGTAGCTATCTAAAATCAACAGCAAGGAATATTTTAATGGAGAAATGCTAGAGGCCTTTTTCATAAAATCAGTGGAAAGCAAGGATATCCACTGTCACCACAACCATTTAGTATACTGCTAGAAATATTGCTGGGACAAAAGTATGCACAATTGTTTAACTCTTTAGGGATGATTCCAGAATGCTCTCCAAAATGACTGGATCAGTTCCTCCAACAACGTATTACTGTTCCAATTTTTCCAAAACCCCTCCAACATTTTTTACTTTCACCTATCATTTTAGCTAATCTGGTAGGTATAAGATGATATCTCAAAGTTGTTTTAATTTGCATTCTCTGATCAATAATGACTTAGAACATTTTTCCCTATAACTATACATACGTTTCATTTCTTCACTGAAAAACTGCCTATTTATATCCTTTAACCATTTATCAATTGGGGAATGACACATATTCTTAAAAATTTGACAGTGTTCTCTATGTATTTGAGATAAGAGATCTTTATCTGAGAAATGGTCTATAAAACTTTTTCCCAATTTTCTTCTTTCCTTGTAATCCTAGCTATATAGGTATTATCTGCACAAAACCTTTTAAATTTAATGTAATCAAAATTATCTATTTTATACCTTCTCTCTCTATCTCTAATTTATAAATTCTTCTCCTATTCTGTAACAACAATGCTGCTAGCAGCTGCTGTGGGGGTGTAAGACCAATAACACCAGCACACAGGAGGGCTGCTTAGCACAGGTTCTTTGATCTGCTTTTCTAAGGAAAGTAACTTTAAGGGGTTAACAATCTCAGTTTAATTAAACATACATATATCATTCACTTAGTTTGGGGTGGGGGGGAAGCCAGCATTCTGAACTTCAGAGGAAACACAAACAGAAATTACAAGCATACATTATATAAACCAAGCAAATAACACAAACCAGTCTATAGCAATACATAGTTACCAAAGAAGCACCAACATCTGGGCTTTCAAAGCTGGAGGTGGGGGGAGGGAGAGGGAGGGACGGGACTCTGCTTCAACAGCTTGCCCAGAGTCTCGTACTCTTTCAATGAGTATGCCCCCAAAAGTCAAACGCTAACGTTCTGGTACATATACGCTGTTTAGGACCCTGAAGGCTCAGGGACCAGTCAGCATCCAGGGTATGGGAAAGTTCTTCAGTGACTGGTACCACATCACATACAAATCAATGACTCCCCATTGCCTTAGCTTTGAGAAACACTCCAAAACCAAAAAGGGGTCCACTTTACCTGTTCCATTCAAACAAAGGCAAGACTCATTAAAGGTACTTGATAGCCTTACTATCCCAAAAGAGAAGAACAGCAAAAAAGTCCTTCCCTGATTACCATTATATATCCATAAGTCTGACAAGTAATATATTCCACATTCTTCTAATTTTCTTATATCTCCCTTTATATCCAAGTCATATGTCCATTTTGACCTTATTTTGGTAAATGGTGTAAGTTACTGGTCTCTACTCAATTTCTGCCAGACTGCTTTCCAGTTTTCCCACAATTTTTAACCAAATAATGAATTCTTATCCCAAATGCTTAAATCTTTACATTTGTCATTTACTACTATGTATTGTATGTCTACTCTATTCCATTGATCTACCTTTCTATTTCTTAGTCAGTACCAGATACTATAGTTTAGTGCATTTAGTAAAGTTTAAGATTCAGTACTGCTAAATCTCTTTCCTTTACTTTTTTTTCATTAATTCCTTTGATATTCTTGACCTTTTCAAATTTTATTACTTTTTCTACCTCAACAAAATATTTTTTGGTAATTTAATTGGGATAGCATTGAATAAGTAGATTAGTTTAGGTAGAACTGTCATTTTTATTACATTGGTTCTGCCTATCCATGAACAATTAATATTTCTCCAATTATTTAAATCTAACTTTATTTGTATAAAAAGTGTTTTATACTTATGTTCATGTAGTTCCTGGGCTTGTCTGGGCAGGTATACTCCCAGGTATTTTATACTGTCTACAGTTATTTTAAATGGGGTATTTTTTTGCTATCTCTTCTTACAGGGTTTTGTTGCTGATATATAGAAATGCTGATGATTTATGTGGCTTTTTTATATACTACCACTTTACTAAAATTATTAGTTGTTTCAACTACCTTTTTAGTTGAATCTCTAGGACTTTTATCTGCCAAAAAAAAAAAGATAGTTTTATTACCTCCTTACCCATTCTGATTCCTTCAATTTCTTTTTCTTCACTTCTTCCTATAATTTACCTTCTCATTCAGGGTAATTTTCCTTAGTAATTCCTTGAAGTATATGGTGTCTAAATTTTTTTTATTATGACTTTCAAGTAGTCCAACAATTCCCATACTGTCTCTCCTCAATCTGTTCTCCAGATGAGTTGTTTTTCTTTTAAATTATCTCTCCAGGATCTATTCTCCAGGTCAGTGGTTTTTCCAATGAGGTATTTCACATTGTCTTTCATTTTTTCATTCTTTTGGTTCTGTTTCATAATTTTTTGATTTCTCATAAAGTCACTAGCTTCTACTTGCTCCATTCTAATTTTTAAGGTAGTATTTTCTTCAGTGGTCTTTCGGACCTCCTTTTCCATTTGGCTAATTCTGCCTTTGAAGGCATTCTTCTCCTTGTTGGCTTTTTGGAGCTCTTTTGCCATTTGGGTTAGTCCACTTTTTAAGGTGTTATTTTCTTCAGTATTTTTCTGGGTCTTCTTTAGCAAGTTCTTGACTTGTTTTTCATGATTTTCTTGCATCACTCTCTTTCTCTTCCCAATTTTTCCTCTGCTTCTCTTACTTGATTTTCCAAATCCTTTCTGAGCTCTTCCATGGCCTGAGACCAATTCATATTTTTCTTGGAGGCATTTGCTATGGGATCTTTGACTTTGTTGACTTCTTCTGGCTGTATATTTTCATCTTCTTTGTCACCAAAAAAGGTTCTATAGTCTGAGTCCTTTTATGCTTCTTGCTTCTGTTCCCAGCCAACTACTTGACCCTTGAGCTTTCTGTCAGAGTATAACCACCTCCAGAGAGGAGAGTGCTTTGTCCCAAGTTTCAGTGGTCTTGCACTGCTATTTTCAGAGCTACTTCTACACAACAAGCTCTGCCACACCAGCACTCCTCCTCCCCTAAGAACCGCCAACCAGGACCATGACCCAGATCCAAGAAGGGCAAAGCAACAGAACCTTGCCTCTGCACGAGGAAAGTGCTCCCTCCACTCCTGCTCTGATCTGCCGCTTGATTCCTCCCATCAGGTGGGCCTAGGGCCAGAAGCAGCTGCCACTGGAGCTCTGGAAGCAACTGCCAGAGCTTCCTGCTGCTGCCACCTCCACCTCTGCCACCCCAGGGCTGGGGCTGGACCAAACACTTCTCTCACCCAGATCTAGCAGTTTTCCCAATGTCCTGCTAAGTTGTCTTTGGCATTTGTGGATTGAGAAGTCTGGTAACTGCTACAGCTCAGTGATTCATGGCCCTAAGGCCTGCTTTGCCAGATCTATTCCCAGCCTGGTCACTCCTGGCACGGTCCACACTGGGCTGCACTCCACTCCAATACAATGTATAGACCCTTACCAGTGACCATCCAGGCAGTCCTGGGCTGGAGACCTGCTTCCCTCTGTTATTTTCATGAGTTCTATAGCTCTAAAATTTGTTCAAAGCCATTTTTTATAGGTGTTTTGAGGGATTTGGGGAAGAGCTTAAGTGAGTCCCTGTTTTCCAGCTGCCATTTTGGCTCTGCCCCCGAGTTGTTTTTCTAATGAGATGTTTCACATTCTCTTCTATTTTTCCTTCTTTTGGCTCTGTTTTATTATTTGTTGGTGTCAATAGCTTCCCTTGCCCAATTCTAATTTTGAAGGAGATATTTTCTTTCGTATGTTTCTGGATCTCTTTTTCCAACTGGTTGACTTTCTTTTCATATTTTTTTTTTATTTTCTTGGACTGCTCTTATTTTTTCCCCTTAATTTTTCCTCGACTCCTCTTATTTGATTTTTAAAGCCCTTTTTAAGCTCGTCTAAGAACTCACTTTGGGCTTGTAACCATTTGACATTTTTCTCTGATGTAGAAGTAGCTTTTTTAACTTCACTGTTTTCTGAGTATGAACCCAGATCTTCTCTATCACCATAGTAACTAGTTACGGTAGGGGTCTTTCTCTTTTGCTTACTCAAATATATTTCTTAAAGTGTCCTATTTCTGGGCTGTTAACTTTGTTTTGCAGTCAAGCTCTAGTCCCCAAGTATAGAAGACAATGTCTCAGGTTTCAGGTTTCTCACACTATTGTTTTCTGAGCTCTATCCTCAAGCATTCCTTTCCATCCCTGAGCCACAGCCAGGGGTCCCAGAAATGCTGTCACCACAAATGTTCTTGTTCCCTATGGTTCCTCCCACAGCTACAACCTTCAGGTCAGCCCTCTGCCCTGGAACCGAAATCAGGAACTCTGCTTTCCCACAAGTGCCCAAAGCCAGCAGGGTCCCTACCCCTTTGCTACCATACTCATTAGCATATGCTCCCTCCTTCTCACTCACAGTTACAACCTGGGATCATGTCTGGTCAGCACACTTAGACTCCTGACATCCAGCACTAGTAGAAGGCTCTTCAATGTTCCCCTGATCAACTGTTCAACCCCCAAACTTTATAAGGCAAAAGTTCCTGAAGCTGAGACTGCCATAAAACACAGCTGTGCCAGGGCTTGTTTATTTATTCAGCAGTATCTGCCTGGAGGTAGCTGTACTTCAATAGGGCCAAACCTTTGCCCTGGGAGGTCAGGTCTTTCCTAAAGTCCTTCCAAACTATCTTAGGTGAACAACTGCTTTACTGTGACTTTTAATTATTCCTGCTGCTCAGAGTTCATTTTGTGGCATTATTTCAGCTTGTTTATGGGGGAATTTGAAAGAACCAAGTAATTTCCTGTCTTATTCCACCATTTTTCCAGAATCTTCTCTCCACCTCTTTTTACCATCAACATTCTTCCAAGGATACTGTGTAGCTGTGTACCAGGGAATATCACAGTCTCTCAAGAATTAAAGATGGGTGGCAGCGAGAAGAGTCATCCAAAAGGCAATGGACAGATACACTGTGGGCAAGAGCAGATTAGAGCACATTTTAAGTAAACTACAGAGCAGGAAATGGATATCATCAGAGATATGTGTAATGGAGGGGAGGGGGAACTTCGAAGCTGGGCAGATCAACCAATGGACAGCCTTGCCTATTCTACCTAGTATCCAAGCATTATCAAGAAATCCAAAGAAAGGCCATCAGAACAATGAATCAAATAAGATTTATAGCAGAATGTCGATAAGAATAATGCAGGCATACATGAATTACAATCTATACCACTAGAAGGAATACCCCATATCTATGAGATTGTAGAACCACAAAAGTATCAAAACATAATTATTTCCACACTTCAAGTATTATATAATTTTTGAAATTATATTCGAGTTTTATGTTGCTGAAACCAAGTGAATTTAATTAAGCAATTTAAATCAAAATTTAATCAATTTATGACATGGCCCAAATATAGAATTCATCACAAAAAAAATCCTTCACAATTTGAATATTATATTTTAGCTTTCTCTTTTCCACGATTACCTCAACTTTCCTTATATACGCATTCTGTCTACTAAAATTATAATAATATAAAGAGCTATGGTACAATTTCTTATTAGATTTTACATGAGTACTTCATTAGTATTAAAATGAGTGGCAATAAACAATGCATAAAAAGCTAGCCAAAAAGTCAGAAAGACCCAGAATCAAGTTCTACCTCTGAATACATAACTGTCTGTGAGGTTATACTACTTGGTGTCCCAGATAACTCTCTAAGACTAAGTGAATGAACAGTGATCTGAACTGGTAGATGGCAGGAGATGGTAGGATGAGGTTCCTCATCCCTACAATGATGAAATCATAGGTTCAAAACAAAAACATTTTTGTTCAACACTGACTGTCACCATAGCACTAACACAAAAGCTTTAAAAGATAGCTAAGCAGTTCATTTTTTTCCCCACTTAGTGTGAGCCAACTTCTGTTATATGTTTCCCAAATGAGACAATTTTATTAAGATTAAAGAATTTACAACAATTGAAGGGGAAGGGTATTAAAAATCTATAGTAGGGTGTCCTGAAAATAATTCAAAGTTATGAGATTTAGAAATAAATTTATTAATAAAGTCAACAGTCTTCTTGGATTATTGTAACTTTTTAAGGAGACATAAATATCTTTAAATGGTTTGTTTTATTCAGTGTTAATTTGTCTTCAGAGTTTAAATTTGGAAATCTATTTGTTCATATGCATTTCAATAAATATTATGATTTAGTATTCCAAAAATCCACACTACAAAAACATATTCTGGAATAAAGTGTATAATTGTATTTCCTACAGTGACCTTGTACTCTCAAGTATTTATTCTAGACTAAACAGCCTCTTTCAGCTGCCCTGTGTCTGATTGTCGATGAAAGAAGGTTGTTTGACAACTGCTTAAAGCAGAAACATATTTTTTCCATGATTACATTAAGAAGTTTTTTTTAAATTACCAGACTAGAATCTTGAGCATGGAGGCTCCTGTCAGCGTGATGAGTTAATTTCTACTGCAAATGCCAACAAAAACAATTATTATAGATATTCTGTTGTCACAGCCAGCTTTTGAGGTTAATTTAATGATACTTCTTTAACTATACCCAAATATACATGCATATATATGCCATATGTATGTGTGCATGCATATATACAGAACAGATAAACATATAAACTACATGGAAGCATACAGGCTCTTTTTTTTTGTTTCATTTAATATTTCCCATATTCCTTACTCTTATGATGCTCCTGAGGCCTTTTCCAGTTATAGAATCCACACACTACCCACGGAAGGGCAGACACAAAATAAAACTCTTCTCTGTTCCCTAAGCAGTTCATTTTTAATATTCAATAGCTTATGACCTTGGCAGAAGAGCTCCATTCAAAACACCATATACTACAGGGTGCCATTTGAAACACTAGTACTTATGTGGATGCCAAAAACTAGATTTTTTTTTTAAAGCAGTAAGATTTCAAATGTTTTATGGACCACCTTGATTTTTAGATGGAAAACCTGGACTAATCCAATCCTAATATTTAAAACTATGTCAGTGAATTCTCTAAATATTACAAATAATGCATATTAAAACAATGAGAAGCAATAAATTTCTCAAGGTTAGTATTATTTGTAAATAGTTTTCTTTCTTGAGTAAAAAGATATGAACTTGAAAAGTAAGAGGGGTCAGCTGCAGTATACTATCCAAAATCATACTAAAATCGACAATTTCACAGGTCCTATTAAAAGTTTGAATAAAACTTTCTATCTACTGATGGGGGCAGTACGTAGGTGGTACAGGGGATAGAGTGCCCAGCCTAGAGTCAAGAAGACTGAATTCAAATCTGGCCACAGACACTTATACTTACTAGCTATGTGACTCTGGGCAACTCACTTAATCCTTTTTGCATCAATTTCCTCATCTATAAAATGAGCTGGAAAAGGAAATGGCTAACCACTCCAGTATCTTTGCCAAGAAAACCCCAAATGGGGTCATGAAGAGTTGAACACAACTGAAAATAATTAAACAACAACAAAATCTTCAGATGGCATATAACTACATGGCTTTTTTATAAAAAGAAGAATATTCAGATAATTAACTGCTCAGGTACAAATTTTAACATTAAAGTCTATTCTATCATATAAAAACAATGAACATTTTCCAGTTAGCGTTTATCCCTAATGGTCCCATTAGTGCTTTTAAGTTATCTGCCAAACATGTTAAATAATTGAATCTCTTGAAAACAAGGTGGTTTTTTTGCTTATTTTTCAGAATTTAGCTTGTGTGAAAAGCACTGCAAACCACTAAATTATTTAGACACGAACTATTCAGTCAAAATCTATTTAATGATAATTAAAGGCACCATAGTTCACAGGTCTGTTTCAAGGAGCTTATAATGTAACAGCAAAGACAAAATAAGTACACAAATATAACACAAAGCTACACAAGTGAGCCAATAGTCTTATAAACAAAATGTCACAAGAATTTATTTAGAGAAGAAAGAGATCACGGTGAGTAATGGCTTTGCAAGAAGGCTTTGAGAGAGGAAGCTATTTGAACAGCTCCTTAAAAAAGATAGGCTTTTTAAAATGGATGTGCTTTACTGAGGAAGGCACGAAGTATGAGGAAACAGCACAAATAAAGGCCCAGGAAGAGCAAAAGGTAAGATATTTTCAAGGTAGAGCAAGGAGTCCAGTTTGGCTTGAACATGGACAATACATAGGAGAACAGTGGGAAGTAAGGCTGGTAAATGGCCTTAAAAGGCCGGATACAGTTCTGTACTTTATTTGCTAGGCCATAGGACACTAATTAGCTAAATATCTCTACATGGAAAAGAATACCTGCCTCATTCCACCTTAAAGAATATAGCAAGCAGAGCATTCCGGGAAGATGGCGAAGTAGGGCAGAAAATTCCAAGCTCTCAAGATTTTTCCTCACGAAAGAGAAAAAGAGATAAAATAGCACTTTAGGGTGAAGGGGTGGAGGGGGAGGAGGTGTAAAATAAATAAGAATAGGGGCATAACAGGGGTCTTCCAGGGACAATTTGAGAAGATCAGAAGAAAAATCCCACGAAGAAGTTTGGCCCAAGTGAAGAGCAAACACCTCCAGGCTAGGGTCAGTTTTAACAACAAGCCGCAAGCCCTGAGGTTAGTTGGTTGGAGAGGATGCCTCAGCCCCAGCCACAGGAACTTTTATTCCCAGGGATGGTGAGGGGAGTTGGGAATCTGAGGCCCGGAAGATAGAGGAAAGCTCTGCTGACAAGGAATGCCAGACCCAGCTGTACTACGAAGAGTGGTGGGGGAGAGAAGGAACCAGCACACACACCTGGTGAATGCAGAAGCAGTAGGGCAGAAAGCCCCTGGCTGTGGGCACTTATTGGAGATTGGAGGTTTCCCTAGGTTCCAGGTTAGAGGGGAGAACTGAAGATCTGAGGCAAGAGGCACCATCCCCCATACCCCAGGGCTAGAGGTGATTACAAAAATTAAGCTATTACCACAAAAAAATGCACAGGCAAAGGAAAAAGAATCCAACCACAGAAAGCTACTATGGGAATACAGAAGACAGAGACTCATCTTCAGAGGAGGATACTGAAGTAAAGAAACCCCCAAAGAGTAACATCAAATGGTCACCTGCCCAAAAAAGAATTCATAGAAGATTTTTTAAAAGACTTTAAAAATCAAATGACAGAGACGGAGGAAAAACTAAAAAAAAAAAAAATAATAAGAATAAGAATAATCCAAGAAAAACAAGAAGATTATGAAAGCAAAGTCAACCAATTAGAAAAGGAGGTCCAGAATCTTAAGGAAGAAAATTACACCTTGAAAACTAAGATTGGGCAAGGTGAAGCCAGCGAAATTATAAGAAATCAAGAAATAATTTAACAAAATACGAATAATGAAAAAATGGAAGAGAAAGTGAAACATCTTATAAGAAAAACAACTGATTTGGAGAATAGATCAAGACAAGAAAACATAAATGTAATCGTGCAACTGAAAGCTATGATCAAAAAAAGAATCTTGATACAATAATACAAGACATAATTAAAGAAAATTGTCCTGGAGTACTAGAACAACGGGGGGAAAGTAGAAATAGAAAAAATCCATCGATTGCCACTTAAAAGAGATCCTATGAGGAAAACCCATAAGAATGCCAGTCAAATTCTGAAACCTCCAGCTCAAGGATAAAATATTAAAAGCAATAAGAATAAAACAGTTTAAATATGATGGTGCCACAATTATAATTACACAAGACCAAGCAGCAGAGACATTAAAGGACTGCAAATATTGGAACACTATATATATTGAAGAGCAAAATAACTGGGTCTACAACCAAAACTGGGTAGCTCATAAGAAATATTGGGGTAAACCTGAGTGTGATATGAATTTAAAAAGTAAAACCATTTAGGAACAACTAAAAAGAGTAATTATTTTATACAAATGAGGTACAAATGGAAGAATTGAGACAGAGGAACTAGAGGGGGGAGGAGGGTTGGTAGTTATGGTAACCTACTTTCATTAGGAATGGGTTTAAGAGGAAACAATACATATATATTTAGTAGAGTATAAAAGTCTTCTAAATTCAGAAGAAATAAAATGGGAGGGCAATAGGGAGGGGGGAGAGGACAAGGGAGGGACCTTTAGAGTGAAGGGTGAGGGAATAGGTAAAAGTGGGACATAGAAGGATGTTTAGATTTATGGGAATGGGAGGATAGGCAAAGAATCCTTGGAGCAGGGTAGACAAGTAATAGGAGGGCAAGGTAGAAGTAGAGGAGACAGGAGGGATAAGAAATAAGATATTTATGAACAAACATAAAAACAAAAATTAGGGGGCAGCTGAGTGGCACAGTGAGTAGAGCACCGGCCCTGCAGTCAGGAGGATCTGAGTTCAAATCCAGCCTTAGACACCTGACACACTTACTAGCTGTGTGACCTTGGGCAAGTCACTTAACCCCAATTGCCCTGCCTTCTCCCCTCAAAAAAAAAACCAACAAAGATCAGGAATAGAATTTGGGAAAGCATATGTCTATGTATGTATGTATATATGTGTATGTATATATCTATAGCTATAGAAAAATACATCCAAACTTAATAGTAGCCTTCTGGGGTGGTGGGAGGAGAGGAAAAAAGAACAAAGTAAAAAAGTGTACATCAGAGAACAAAAAAAAAAAACCCCACAAGGAAGCAAAGAAAAGATGGACAGTCTCAACACAACATGTATTATTTATCATAGAGGCTTTCCTAAAATGAAAATTGGTTACATATTTTGAATTGTCTCTGATGTTCTGCTATATACATGACATGCACTTTTTTTTCCTTCTTACTTTGTATTTAAGTTCAAATATTTAAGTTTATGATATGTTTTTGTTTTTTTCTATTCTGTATTTGTGTTCTGGTGTTTGAGTCTAAAAAAAATTTTTTTTAAAAGAATATATCAAGATGCAGTAATTGTAGAGCATTCTAAATTCTTCAAAGGTGGACAAAAATATTGTGACAAAAATAATAATAATAGAAGTTGTCATGTGTAGCTTGTAGAATAGGAAATTAAATAATCACACGTTATATATACCTTTTTATTAATAAAATAATTTTAATAGCCTGCTAGCAATAGAGCATGGACCTTAAATCGTTTTAACAATTTCAGAGGATATCTTCTAAGCCATCCACACTTATATAGAAATGCAACATAGCTGACCAGGTATAAGTTCCTAGTCTCTGGTGATTGTGGTTTGGGAGTTAGGGGGAGGAAGAAGCTATTAACTAGTTAGCTAAATAGACAGCTCCTTGTGCAGTATCACAAAGATGGTTTGGAAATTATATAATTTTTGGACAGAATCTGCAGTAATAGTTAGGACTTAATAGCCAACATCTCTATGATTCTTTACCTCTCCAGTAATATCCTAAACTATAGGATTACAGATACTCACAGTGTCTATGATTTCATTACCTCATTAATGCAGAATAAAATTTTGTAAAAAGCTAACCTTGAACGGAGATCCAACTAATAACTCTCTTCTAATCAATAGTTAACTAGACACTTTTTTTCTTATACTTTTTGAAACCATATATTGCCCTTTACTTAATACATTCCAAGTAGATGTATCATCCCAATTCGAGGTGACTGAAAACACTAATTAAAGCATAGTTCATAATGGTTAGTTATCATCCTTTAAAAGTTAATCTGATAGGATAGAAACTATAACTATTATATCAAAAGAAAGTGCCAGAATTGAACATATGTTTCATATTAGGCTTTGGCAGTCTATAACAACTAAATATGCAAAAGTTTTCTATTTAAGACAAAATTAAAAATTATAACAAAAATATAATTGAAAACTTTTTTCATTCAACTTCAAAAATAAGAATTATTGAATATCAAAAAGGAAAACAAAACTAATCTATTTGTTTCAGCTATTTAAACAAAGTAAGAATAGATATAAAAAAATGGAGGGGGAAAAAAAAGGTATCATATTACAGGAAACTAAAATAGAGGAAAAAAACTTCCCAAGGAGATTTCAGTAATGGGAGGGTCCTAAATATCTATTCAACTATAACACTGCTATATTCCACTTAAAAAGTTACTATACTGAATCTGTAATGTATTAATGAAAGTAATATTTGATTTCAAAATCTACTATTTTTTTATTTTCTAAAAACACTAAGCTGATAAACACACAATGAAAATAGTACAGTTTCAAAGACTATAGGGAAAGGCCTCATTTCCAAATTAAATATTAATCATTTTACCTTAAAGCCTTAAAATCTACTAAAATGTTTAAACAGATATACTACCTCCTCAATGTGAGTATTCTCTCTGCATAGTTATGCAGATTACAAACCACTGATGCCTGACCCTTCTATACAACTCTTATCTATACATTCTCATAAGATGATAAGCACAGCCAAGTCTACCCATCTGGGAATAGCAGGCTCACAGTGAGGGGCCCTTCTCTTGATAACAATCACAGGGAAACCAAATAGTTGTTCTTTAGTTACCCCATGAGCTTGCCACATAACCAGTCCATCTTTTTCACTCTTACATTTCTTTGATAACATCCTTTATGTTACTTATCCTTAACAAATTTCAATCTATGGTAACTTTAAAGGTGAGATTCTTGAACAATGACCAATTAGTGGAATCATTGCAAGAGGAGCTTGATCATTTTCAATTTTGACATTCTCACTCAGTGAAAATTTAGTGAGAAGAAAGAAGCTGAAGCTAAATGAAAGTATGGCTCAAAGGTAGGACTGGATAGAAAAATAAAGAAGTTGATGGAGTGGGTTTTATTGTATGCCCAAATTCTACAAGAAACATTATTACACAGGGTATTTCGGTCATTAGAGGAGGAGTATGTAGTATAATGTATGTATATAGTGCCTACTATGAACCAGACACTGTGATAACCATTTTTTAAAAATATTGTTTCATTTGAACCTCTCAACAACCCTGAGAAGCAGGTGTTATTCTTATCCCCATTTTACATTTGAAGAAACTGGGGTAAAACAGAGGTTAACTGACTTGTCCAGGGTCACAAAGTTATTGTCTGAGTCCACGTTTGAATTCAAATCTTCATGACTTCAAACTCATTTATACGCTATGCCACCTAGCTGCCCCCAATTGCAATTCTGTATCGTACTACTAATAAGTATTTACAAAAAAGATCACCACTAAAATTACCACAAATTACCTACTAACATCGGTTTCTAAGGACAAATGGGTGGAGAAATTAAGAATTTGCTAAGACCTTCCAAATCAAATCAATATAACACTCTGATACTTGGTGACTTCAATGCAAAGGCGGGAAAAACTGAGAATGGGGAGAAATTTGTGACAAAGTATGGTTCAGGAAAAAGAAATGAGGTCAAAGACCATAGAAGTTTCTCATCTTTAAAACATGAACACTTTCTTCAAATAAAGAATTGGTAGTCACTGGACATGCTGAACACCAAATAATATCACAAAGGATGAAAATGACTTAATTATGAGAGTTTATTAATGACTTGTGAGTTACCTCTAAATCTGTACACAATCAGACCATCAATTCATGAAAGCTACAATCAGAATTTACAATAAACAAGACGCACAGCAAATGACAGAATTCCTGCTTACAAATAGGTTACACTCTAATAAAGAAAGCAAGTATATGCTTAAGCATATGCAGCATAAATATAAACTGAATAAATGCAAAGTAGTTAAATACAAAGTAATTTGAAAGGAAGAGATGGGGGGCAGATAGATCAGGAAAGGCTTTATGGGGAAAGTGGTGATAGAGCTAACCTCTTAAAAGAAGACAGAAACTCCACAAGGCATAAAAAAAGCCAGGAATGTATTCCAGTCATGGTACAAAGGTATGAAAACGGGAGATGGGAGAATGTATGTGTGTGTCTATATGCATAATATATAGTATTTGGGTAGGTCGTTGCTATTATTGTCCCCATTGTACAAATGAGAAAATGGGTAAATAAAGGTTAAATTACAGCTATCAACTGTCAGAAACAGGATTTGAGCTAAGGTCTTTATGACTCCAATTCCAGTGGTCTTTCCACTGCACCACCCAATTGCTTCAAACAGAAGATGAGTTTGACAGGATTGCAGGGTGCAAAAGGAGAAGCAAAATACAAGGAACCTAAAAATAATGGTTTGGAGTAAGGGTGTTAAAGACTTTGAAAACCAATCAGGAGTGTATGTTTTGTCTAAGAAGATGTTTAGTTGACTAAGTAAGGAATTCATGTGGTCAGATTGTAGTTATGGAAAATTACTTTGGTGGCAGTATGTAGAACAGACTGGAGTGATGACAAACTTAAGAAGGGGAGACATGTAAGGAAGTTGTTGCAATATTTTATACTTTCTATTTTATCTCTTTTGTCTGGATTTTATTGTTAATATACAGGACTAAAGATTTTTGTGGGTATATTTAATATCTGACAACTTTGCTGAAGCTGTCAATTGTTTAAATTAGTTTTTTTTTTTTAATTTCCCTTACTCTCTAGAGGTCTCCAAGTAAACCATCATACCATCTGCAAAATAGTGATGATTTTGTTTCCTCCTTACTTATGCTTATTTCTTTTTCTTGTCTCATTGCTACAGCAGGAATTTCTAACATGGTATTAAGTAATAAGGGCAATATTGACCATCCTTGCTTTACCTCTAATCTTACAGGAAAAGCCTTTAACTTTTCCCCCATTTCATTAATGCTGGATTGTAGTCTTAGATACTACTTATCTTATTAAGGAAAGATCCATTTATTGCTATGCTTTCTACTATTATTAATAGGAAGGGGTGGTATATCTTACAAAAGCTTTTTCTTCATCTACTGATATAATCAAGATTTTTGTTTTTCTTGCTCAGTTATGTTTAAAGTTTTCCTAATATTGCATCATCATTCCTGCCTTTTTGGTATAAATTTAGCATGGTCATAATTTACATTCTTTATAACACGTTGCTATAGTCTCCTTGCTATTAGTTTATTTAAAATTTCTGCATCAATAGTCATTAGGTATTCTGGTGTATAGTTTTCTTTCTTTTTTTTCTGTCTCCCTGGTTTAGCCATCAAGGCTATATTTATATCATTTCTATTGGTTTTGAATACACCTTTCTCATTTTTAATACTGGTGATTTGGTTTTCTTCTTTTTTTAAATCAAGTTAGCAGTAGAGATTTTGTTTCTTTTTCAAAATGGATTCTAGTTTTATTAATAAACACATCTATAAATAAATTCTTAAATACTAAATTCAATGGCTTTTTTCTTTGTTAACTTCTTAGATTTTTCAACACATCTATTTTGTTGTTTAATTGGAGGTTTTGAATTTGTTGCTTTTCTATTTTTCAAAGTTGTATGACCAATTCATTAATCTGCTCTTCCTCTCTTTTATTGATGGAAGTGTTTAGAGATAAAAATTGCCTTTATTTCTGTAACAAAACATTCTACCTAAGCCACACTAACCAGTGAATAGCTCATATTACTAAATTATTCACATCTAAATAAAATAGCAGTTACATTTAAGTAGTTAGAATTGATAAAGAAAACAGTTGTAAAGGCATGTAAGTTATATGAGTAATAAGACTGCCTCTTTTTTTTTTTTAATGACAGCTAGTAAAATACTGACAAGAAGGCAGGATGATTATTAAAAAGATAGTCTTATAAGACACACAGGCAATGGGGCGTAAAAATATATCTTGCCCTACAAGAAAGGAAGGGAAAAGGGGATGGGAGGGGAGTGGGGTGACAGAGGGGAGCGCTGACTGGGGAACAGGGCAACCAGAATATATGCCATCTTGGAGTGGGGGGAGGGTAGAAATGGGGAGAAAATTTGTAATCCAAACTCTTGTGAAAATCAATGCTGAAAACTAAATATGTTAAATAAATTTAAAAAAAAAAAGAAAAAAAAGATAGTCTTACATTTCCAATGAATGAGACTTTACTGTACTAATCACCAAAGCAACAGTCTGGGGAATTTCAATTAACAATTAAATAATCCCAATGCTAGCTCCCAGTGGCACAAAATTATTAAAACATGTTTACATTTTGCAAAGCATTGCCAGTTAGAAATATAATGAAGTTTAAATATAATTGTAAATTACATTAATTTAGGATATGAACACCACAAATATGAGAATCTGATCCATTTTTCACTTATATTTTCCAAGAGGTTTTATCAAAAAAATTTTAAGGCAAAGCACTTCAGGCTTTATACTGTTCTCAGAGTTAAATAGAAGACAAATTTATCTTTTCGGAGCATAATACCACCAGAAACCACTGAAATCCTGTACTAGTCAGTCCAAGGCAACTATTTTAAAAAATTAAAATACAAAAAGGAGTCACAGTGTAGCACAAACACAGACACTATTAAAAAAAAATGTACGACCCTCATTTCATAAGTTTCTACACTAACCCATGCAACTGTGTGAGAAAACAAAAGCAGTTGAAATACTTTTTTTGGTAACCTGAACTGATAGCAAACTAACCTGCAATGATAATCTTGGGATAGAGGTTAATGGATAAAAGAGGTTAAAAGACTTATTGTTTTTTTAAAAAGTTTTTCTGGACACCGGGGGCAGAGCCAAGATGGTGGCTGGAAAGCAGGGACTAGCATGAGCTCCCCACCAAGTCCCTCCAAAAGCCTATAAAAAATGGCTCTAAACCAATTCTAGAACTGCAGAACCCAGAAAATAGCACAGGGTAGCAAGGCTCCAGCCCAGGACAGCCTGGATGGTCTCTGGGTGAGGTCTATCCCTCACGGGCGGAGCAGAGCCCAGCATGCCCTAGCGCCCTGAATCAGTGAGCTGCAGCAGTTACCAGACTTCTCAACCCACAAACACCAAAGACAACAGAGAAGGTTAGTGGGAAAAGCTGCAGGAGTGGAAGAATTTCCCTGTTCAGCTACTGCCCCGGGGGCAGCGGAGGTGGGGCAGCTACAGAACTACAGCTGCAGTTGCTTCTGGCCCCAGGCCCACCTGGTGGGAGGAATTAAGTGGCTGATCAGAGCAGGAGTGAAGAGCCTGCTGAAGATCTAAGTCCAGTACAGGTTGGGGGTTCTTCGGGAAGGAGGAGTGCTGGTGTGGCAGAGTTGGCGCAGGCTTGGAACATAGTTCTCTTAATTCTACAAGCAGTCATACCCCGCTGAAAAACTCAAGGGTCAAGTGAGTTGGCTGGGAACATGGCCAGGCAGCAAAAACGCACCCAGATTCAGTCTCAGACTTTGGGTTCTTTCTTTGGTGACAAAGAAGACGAAAACATACAGCCAGAAGAAGTCAACAAAGTCAAAGAGCCTACAACAAAAGCCTCCAAGAAAAACATGAACTGGTCTCAGGCCGTGGAAGAATTCAAAAAGGATTTGGAAAAAGCAAGTTAGAGAAGTAGAGGAAAAATTGGGAAGAGAAATGAGAAGGATGTGAGAAAACCATGAAAAACAAGTCAATGACTTGCTGAAGGAGACCCCAAAAAATGCTGAAAAATACACTGAAGAAAACAACACCTTAAAAAACAGACTAACTCAAATGGCAAAAGAGCTCCAAAAAGCCAATGAGGAGAAGAATGCCTTGAAAGGCAGAATTAGCCAAATGGAAAAGGAAGTCCAAAAGACCACTGAAGAAAATACTACCTTAAAAATTAGATTGGAGCAAGTGGAAGCAAGTGACTTTATGAGAAATCAAGATATTATAAAACAGAACCAAAGGAATGAAAAAATGGAAGACAATGTGAAATATCTCATTGGAAAAACCACTGACCTAGAAAATAGATCCAGGAGAGATAATTTAAAAATTATTGGACTACCTGAAAGCCATGATCAAAAAAAAGAGCCTAGATATCATCTTTCAAGAAATTATCAAGGAGAACTGCCCTGATATTCTAGAGCCACAGGGCAAAATACAAATTGAAAGAATCCACCCATCACCTCCTCAAATAGATCCCAAAAAGAAATCTCCTAGGAATATTGTTGCCAAATTCCAGAGCTCCCAGATCAAGCAGAAAATACTGCAAGCAGCCAGAAAAAAACAATTTGAGTATTGTGGAAACACAGTCAGAATAACCCAAGATATAGCAGCCTCTACATTAAGAGATCGAAGGGCTTGGAATACGATATTCTGGAGGTCAATGGAGCTAGGATTAAAACCAAGAATCACCTACCCAGCAAAACTGAGTATCATGCTCCAAGGCAAAATATAAACTTTCAATAAAATAGAGGACTTTCAAGCTTTCTCAGTGAAAAGACCAGAGCTGAATAGAAAATTTGACTTTCAAACCCAAGAATCAAGAGAAACATGAAAAGGTAATCAAGAAAAAGAACGAGAAAAAGAAATTGCAAGGGACTTACTAAAGTTGAACTGTTTTGCTTACACTCCTACATGGAAAGATGATGTGTATGATTCATGAGACCTCAGTATTAGGGTAGCTGAAGGGAATATGCATATGTATATGTGAGTGTGTATGTATGTATATATGTATGTGTGTATATATATATATATATATATATATATACAGAGAGAGAGAGAGAGAGAGAGAGAGAGAGAGAGAGAGAGAGAGGGCACAGGGTGAGTTGAAGATGAAGGGAAGATATCTAAAAGAAATAAAATCAAATTAAGGGATGAGAGAGGAATATATTAAGAGAGGGAGATAGGGAGAGACAGAATGGGGTAAATTATCTCACATAAAAGTGTCAAGAAAAAGCAGTTCTGTAGGAAGAGAAGAGAAGTCAGGTGGGGGGAATGAGTGAATCTTGCTCTCATCAGATTTGACCTGAGGAGGAAATACCATACATACTCAATTGGGTATCTTACCCTACAGGAAAAAAGGAGGAAGAAGATTAAAAAAGGGGGGGCGATGATAGAAGGGAGGGCAGATGGGGGTGGAGGTAATCAAAAACAAACACTTTCAAAAGGGGACAGGGTCAAGGGAGAAAATTCAATAAAGGGGGATAGGTTAGGAAGGAGCAAAATATAGTGAATCTTTCACAACATGAGTATTATGGAAGGGTTATACATAATGATACGCATGTGGCCTATGTTGAATTGCTTGACTTCTTAGGGAGGGTGGGTGGGAAGGGAAGAGGGGAGAGAATTTGGAACTCAAAGTTTTAAAAAAAGATGTCCAAAAACCAAAAAGAAAAGTTTTTGCATGCAACTAGAAAATAAGATACACAGGCAATGGAGCATAGAAATTTATCTTGCCCTACAAGAAAGAAAGGGAAAAGGGGATGGGAGGGGAGTGGGGTGACAGAAGGGAGGGCTGACTGGGGAACAGGGCAACCAGAATATACGCCATCTTGGAGTCGGGGGGGGGAAGGTAGAAATGGGGAGAAAACTTGTAATTCAAACTCTTGTGAAAATGAATGCTGAAAACTAAACATATTAAATAATAAAAAAAAAAGAAAAAAAAGTTTTTTTCTGATTCAGCTTTCTTTATTTTTTAAATAACTGCAGCTGGTGACTTTTGACTCACATCTCCCCACACTGAACTCTTCCCTTAAAAAACACAACACTCAAAGAAAAGGATCCAATATTCTGACTGTATCCAACACAATAATCAATATTCTGTTCCAATAGTTCCCCATATCTTTACCATGAGGATAGAAGTATGTTATATTATCTGGTCTTGGGCAATTTAATATTAACTACTGAGATACGGACTTTATGTTTAATGATCTTTTCATTTAATCCATCATAATCCTATATACTGTACTACTGGTTCTGACTAGTTCACTCTAAATCATTTCACATAAATCTTCCTATTTTTCTCTGAATTCCTCAGTCATCATATCTTTTTCCCTGGGAATTCACCACAACACACTGCAATATTCCACGTTCACAAAGACTTTTAATATATAACACATTTCCCTAAGTTAAATTTTCAGTGTTTGCTGATTAAAAAGTCTACAAAGTAATATTCATAGGACAAAGGACAGGAAGGAAACTTAAAGACCTATTATTATAAACCTTTCATTTTACAAATGAAGAAAAGGGGACCTGTGAATTCAAACCCTTGTTGTTGCTGTTGTTTGTCCTTCATTCTCAAAGAGAACTATGACATCAGGGAGGAGATGCCATGACATGCAAGTGAACTGAATTTAAGTGAGGTAGGGCTGTGCAAAGTCACCAGCCTCACATTCTCCTCCAAAGCCATTAGGGTCCAGTGGCCAGATATAGATCAGGACAACTGGAGATGGCTCCTCACTTAGATAGATTTTTAAGACCAAGGGCTATTCTATTACCTAATGATTTGTCATGATGATGAACATGAAGAATTCAAAGAAGCATAGAAGGAAGATGCATAAACCAAAGCAGAACCAAGAAAACAATGCACATAATTATCACAGTAAGGAAACAAGCACTTATTGAAAGAACACCAACAAAAAGGAAAGAAGACATTGTATAATTACAGTGACAAAGCATGATCTGCAAAAGAAATGAAAAATCGTCTCTTCCTTTGTTTGCTGAATGGGTGAACTACAGATTTGAACACTACATATTCTCTCAGGGATGGTATACTAATGAAATTAGCCACACTTCTTTTTCTTTTCCTTTTTTATTCTTTCTTACCAGGGATGCACTTTGACCACATCCACTTTGGGAGAATGATTCTTGGTATGATAAAGGGACAAAATAGGGAAAAGCCTTGTGATTAAGGGAAATCCTGGATGATTTAACTCAAGATAATTCAGGTTAGCTCCTCCTCTGCAACTTATACTTTTAAAGAGTTCCTAAAGCAATGAAGTTAAGTGAGGAGCCCAAGATCACACAGCCAATATGTCAGAGGTGGAACTTGGACTCAAGTCTCCCTCCTCTAAGTCACTTAACCCCTGTCTGCCTCAGTTTCCTCAGTTATAAAATGGGAAAAATAATGGCATCTACCTCTATGGGTTGTTGAGAGGATTAAATAAGATAAATACTTGTAAAGTATTTAGCACACTGCCTGGAACCTATCAGGCACTAAATAACTGCTTATTTCTTTCCTTGCTTCTTTTTTTTATCTTTGTATCACATTTGTCTCTGACTTAAAGGGTTACAATTAGAATACCAAGTATTACTTTTCTTCCAGTAATTCAATTAATTTGCCTTTAAGTATTTAGATGTTATACCACTATGTGTACAGACATTAAATATTGATATTATTATAATACATATTTTATATCTTTAAGGATATTGTAGTATGTCTATTTATCTTTTTTGACCATGTCTATTTTTACTCCACCTTGTCTGAGATCATGACTGATACTTACATTTGTTTTAGGTCACCTGAGGCATAGTAAGTTCTCCCTAAGTCCAGCAATGTGAGTTATATTTCAAGTATATTTCATATAAAGAGTCTAATGCGCTTGACTTACTAAACCATTCTGATACCCTCTTCCATTTAAGGAAGAAATTCTGCCCATTCATGTTCAAGTTTTTTATTTTTAATTTTGGATTTGCCTCCATCACATCCAATTGCACTTTTTCCTCCATTTCCTCATATAACACCCCCCATCCCCCCAACCTCCCCAATACCTGTTTACCATAAAAAAGGTGACAAAAGAAAGGGGATTTGATCAACATTAGTAACTGATAATTGAAATGATTTGCTCCAACTCCACTGCCTCTTCTATAACGCCCCCCAAAAATGATTTTTCTATTTTCTTTATTTTTAATTTCCTTTTTCTAATCCACCTACCAAGGGTAAAGGTTGATCTGCTTATGTTCATTTCATTGCCAAGTGCATTATTGCTCTTGAAATCTACTCTGCACCCCTTGCCTCTGATTTTCCAAATTGAGTAACTTATTTGTATACTAAATTATTTACACGTGTGTAAATGTGTTCAATCTTCCTTTATCCAGTGTAGATAAGCATTATATTCATGAGATCCTAGCTCCTTCTACTTCTTCTTCATGTTTATGATGTTCTCACACACCCCAATTTTTAGGAAATAATACATCCTTCCCCTTTCTCAATTTCTTCTTTCTGGCTCTGTTCTTTCTTGTTTTTAAACACTCATAATTGAACAAAATCACCTCCAGACCTTATGTTTCTCTTTTTTAATTCATTTTTTGGACCATGAAGAGAGAGGAGATCTGAAGAGACACTTTTATTGCCTTCTATTAAAACATGAGCACTTCTTCAATATTTACTCCAATTGAATTGCTCAACTATACATATATATATGTATATATATGTATGTATATGTGTGTATGTGCATACACACACATCTTTGTAGAGTTCTCTTGTCATCAATATTTGCATTTTAATTTTTAGTTAGTGTAGGCATTCTCATCAGGAATACCCAAAATAGGCCTCTATTAAAGAATCTTTTTCTTCCCTTTTAGAATTATACTTAATCTGGGAGGATAGGCTATTCTTGATTCTGAACTTTTTTTTATTTTGCCTTTTTAATATATTAAAAAACATTTCTCTCCTGAATTATAAGCATTATAAATATTCGTTGCTGCAAAAACCTGTATGTAATGCTGTGATACTTAAACTATTTCTTTTATGCGAGGTCTAACCAGCCTGGTAAAGAGAAGATTCTAGCCTCCCTGACCTAGGCTTTCCAGCATGCACCCAACCTCCTAAAACAACACAGTGTTTATCCTGCTTGCCTTAAAAGGAGGGAAGGAACCTGGGCTACTTGTCCTAATGGGACTATTTCATTACACTCCCAGACCACTTCACATTGACACATTTGTACAGCCCAACCAACTAATTTTGAGCTTCACACACTTGAATGGCTCCAACTCAAAGTCATCACAGCCCTAAGCACCATAACGTATTTGATCTAAAACATCAATAATATGCTCCCACAACATCATACTCACTTCAAATTCCATGCTCTGTCCCCTAATAACTGCTACATTATTCCCATCCCCCTAGCACAAACTCACCTCTAAAGCTCCCCACACCTTCCACTATGTTTTGCGGAATGCTTACTCCATAGGTAAGAAACTTGTTTTACTTTAGACCATTGCCATTCTTAACACTTTCCATATTGTTAAAGTCCCTGGGACCAGACATCTACCTGATGACACAGATTCCCAAACACATTTTTCAGGAGTAGCTATACTTTCACTGCTACTGCTGGCTCAACTGCTAAGCACTGAAACTCTACTGCAGAGAGCACAACTCCAGGCTGGCCACATTGTCTGAATGCCAAAATTATGTTTGCCTAAAAGGCCATTTTATGGAGAACTCATGCAAGGCAAGTGCTTACATAAAGATCAGAAGAAATGGTACAAGGACACTCTGAAGCTCTGTCTGAAGAACTCTGGAATCAATTGTGAGACATGGAAGATACTGGCACAGGACTGTCCAGCATGGCATGCCCACATCAAAGAAGGTGATGTACTCTATGAGCAAAGCACAATTGTAGTAGCTCAAAAGAAATGTGATAGGCACAAATTTGGAGACATCTCCACTTCAAATGTTCATATGGACTATTTGTGCCCAACCTGTGGTAGAGCCTTCCAAGCTGCTCATAATGATCTGACCAGCCACAGTCAGACACACTGTATCTTGACACCAAGATAGTGATGTCATTTTGGTCCTCTTCAAGAACAAAGGGCAACAACCAACCAACTACATCTGTCAGTGCTTTTATATATGTCTTTTAAACCTGTAATTGACTCTTAGACAAACTAACCCCCAAGTACTTGGAGATTCCAAGTGTTTCACAAAATGTGCCATATAAAAAGGGCATAACATTATAGACGAATATGATTCAGAGTAGTAATAGGTAATAAATGAATCATCTATAATTTGGCTAAACAACCTCACCTTAATTGGTGCATGAATTTTCGCAACTAAAAATTAAAATGCTACTTACCTTCTTTATTGTTTATTCAGCATATAGGGCAGCATGTATATCTTAATAATATTCCTTACACTAAGTATTAAGGAACCAGGATTTCCAAATCAACTTCCTATTTAATAGTTTCTACTGAGAAGCAAGAACCAGCAAAATGACATAATCCATCTGGTAAAATCTGTGGTTCTGTTTTGTTTCTTTGTTTTTAAGAAGTATACAGCCAGACACAAGCTTGCTTCATGGAAAGTAGCATTTCCATCAGTCACAAAAGTCAAACTCCTTAGTTTAAATACTCACTTGGATACAGATGGTAATGTTGTTGAGACACTTATCCAGACCTGCATAATACCTTTTGACAAAATATGTTTCCTGGCTCATTTCTCGCAAAAGTTTTTCAAGGCATATAGCAGACATCAAGTATATCTACCCTTTTAATGGCAAAATGCCCAAATTCTATATTTTTCCTGGCTTACTGCTAACTAAATAAAGCCCCAGTTTTTTAAAGCACACTTGTGGAGCTGAAAATGAACAGCTACTTCACTCTAGCTGCCAATGACGACTTTAATGCACATTAATGCAACCCAGAGTCACTCTCAATAAATATGTAAAAGCCACAGAACAAAAAAACTGAGTTTACCCACCCAAAGTAGCAATAGAGCAGGATCTTTGCCTTGTAAAGCAATGTTAATTCCAAATAAGTACAATTATATAAAGCAGGTTCAAAACATATCCAGGAAAACAAGAAGCGCATCTTAGCTTCTCAGAAATTAAAAATACCACTGAATAAAAGATTACTTACCCAAGCCTTCCTAGCATCTCCAGGGGAGGAACTTGGGGCCCACATGTCTCTATCTGTAATGGTTGGTATTCATATAGAGCTTCCTCAAGCTTTTGAAGAGGGGCTAACGAAATATGCTGGCCCTGTTAGAAAAAAAGGAAGAAAATGGATGACTTTTAATGTTAGATTTCTAATGCTGGTTACTTTAAGTTGGTAATATTTGCTTTGGATAAAATAAAGACATTAAAAACATTAATCATTATAGCTATCGCTTCACTCCTACATAACTTCCTTATTAGGACTTAAATAATATATAACATTTTGTTTGGGATAGAAAAAAATTTTGGGAGGGGCAGAGTATTAAATAAAGACAAATTTATACACAAATCATATAATTTTCTCAATGTCAATCATTGAGTTACACTTATCACAAATATTTTAGAGTAAACAAAGATTTCCTCAAAGGCCAGTAGGAAAAAGGATAATATTTTTGTGATTCTGTGCAAACTTTCAAAAGCTCACATTGTATGTGGGGGAGGAGGGTATGGGCACATGCTAATGGGTCTTTTATAAGGATAGGGAATATCCTGTAATTTCACTGGTATAAGGAGCTCCAGATAAAAAAATTCTATCAAAAAACATAGATCAGCACAGAGATATAAAACTAAAATCAAAATGGATCCCTACAGGTCACAAACTGACTTAGAAAAACACAAATTAACATTATCTATACTTTATCATATATTCATTTATTTTGCTAAACATTTCCCAATTACATTTCAATCTGGTTCTCAACATAACTAGGTTTTGCAGTAACTGGGCTAAGAGTCTGATACCTCTATCCTAAAGCGCGAAGAAGTCTTGGCAAAGGGCATGTCACAGGGGAGGTGTGACCTCAGGAACTCTTGGTTCCAAGGCCACATTTCTTTTTGAGTTTTTTACAGCAGACTGGAATTAACTGTTTGAAGAAAGTACAATCCGAATGTGACTAAATTGTAGGTGGAAACATAAAATTTTAATTCTATATGCAGCTCTTTAAAAAAATCTTTTTAAACACATCTGAACTAATGGTTCAAACATTTAACTCCCACATCATCCCAGAGATTCTCAACCCATATACATTACTGTCTAAATACAACTGGTCCCCTGCTGACCTCTTCCTTATTCTCATCTCCCTCAACTCCAAAAACATTCCAATCTGAAGGAATTCACATCTTCCACCATGTCCTCTGCAATGCTTGCTCTATAGGTAACAAACTTGCTTTCATCTTAGACCACTGCCACTCTTAACATTTTCCATGTTCTTAAACTCCCTGGGACCAAACATCCTCCTGATGACAGATTTCCAAACATACTGTTCAGTTGTGGCTACACATTCACTCCTACTTCCCGACTCACTGGTTGAGGTGAGGGAGACCCCCACTGCCACTTCTAGGTTCTCCCTTAACACCATCATTACCACTAACCTCTCCACCTTTGTGGTTCCTTCAATTCATACCTATTGCCCAACTGAGATTCTGGTGGCTGTTCTCTACCTACCTCTAGGACATTCTCCTTCCCTCCTCAATGAGTATATTGCCTGACCCACAATTTCTCTCAACTCCCCAAATTCCTGTGGTAATACTAGGGGGACATCAACATGATAAAGATATATCCTCAAATAACCTAACCTCCCAGTTTCTTACCTTATTAACTTCTCTTGAATGACTTCTCTACCCCACCATAGCTACACCCTTATCTTCCTTCCCATCACCCACATTTATTCCATTTCCACACTCAGAATTCTGAAATTCCTTTATCTGATCATGACCTGTTGTCATTCCACCTCTCCTTCTTCTTTGTAATACCCAAAACTTGTTCTTCATCCTCACTGTGACCTCTGACTTTTGACCTCTCAATTCTGTCCAAAGCTATCACTTGAGAGCTCTGCACTGTCCCCTGCTCCCCATCTTGAACCCTGTGTGAAACAGTTCAGCTCTATAATGTCCTCTTCTCTCAAGTGCCTTACCCTTCGCTTACTGCTAAAGCTGCCCTGCCAAGCCTCAGCCCTGGATCATCTGTTTCTTTGCTCTTACACACTGCTGCTGAACAAAACTGCAGAAAATCACAAAACCAAGCTAACTGGCTTCACTACAAATTTATGGTACATAACCTCAACTACATCTAGGTGGCACACTGGATAGAGTGCTTGACCTGGAGTCAGGGAGATGCCTTCTCCTGAGTTCAAATCCAGACTCAGACATTTATTAGCTGTGTGATTCTGGGCAAGTCGCTTAACCCTGGTTACCTAAATTTCCTCAACAGGAAAATGATCTGGAGAAGTTCGATTGGTATGGCACTAAATAAATAAATTAGGTAAAATTGTCATTTTTATTATATTAGCTTGGCCTAACCATGAGCAACTGATATTTTTCCATTTATTTAGATCTGACTTTATTTGTGTGAAAAGTGTTTCCTAATTACATTCATACAGGCCCTGTGTTTGCCTTGGCAGGGAGACTCCCCAATATTTTATAGTGTCTATGGTAACTTTAAATGGAATTTCTTTTTCTATCTCTTGCTGTTGGGCTTTATTAGGGATGTGCAGAAATGCTGAGAATTTATGTGGGTTTATTTTATATCCTGCAACTTTGCTAAAGTTGTTTATTATTTCAAGTAGCTTTTTTACTTAATTCTCTAAGATTCTCTAAGTAAATCATCATATCATCTGCAAAAAGTGCTAATTTAGTTTCTTCTTTGCCTATCCTAATTCCTTCAATTCCTTTTTCTTGTCTTATTGCTACAGCTAATATTTCTACTATCAAATTGAATAATAGGGATGATAATGGACAACCTTGTTTCACCCCTGATCTTACTGGGAATGCATCTAGTTTATCCCCATTACAAATAATGCTTGTCGATGGTTTTAGGCAGATGCTATTTATAATCTTAAGGAAGGCTCCCATTTATTTCTATGCTTTCTAGTGTTTTTAATAGCAATGGGTGTTGTATTTTGTCAAAGGCTTTTTCTGCATCTATTGAGATGATCATATGGTTTCTGCTAGTTTTGTTGTTGATATGATCGATTATGCTGATCGTTTTCCTAATATTGAACCAGCCTTGCATTCCTGTAATAAATCCTACCTGGTCATAGCGAATTATTCTCGTGATAAGTTGCTGCAATCTTTTTGCTAATGTTTTAGTTAAAATTTTTGCATCAATATTCATTAGGGAAATTGGTCTATAATTTTCTTTCTCTGGTTTGACTCTTCCTAGTTTAGGTATTAGTACCATATTTGTGTCATAAAAAGAATTTGGTAGGACTCCTTCTTCACCTATTTTCCCAAATAGTCTATAAAGTATAGGAATTAATTGTTCTTTAAATGTTTGATAGAATTCACATGTAAAACCATCTGGCCCTGGATATTTTTTCCTAGGGAGTTCATTGATGGATTGCTCAATTTCTTTTGCTGAGATGGGGTTATTTAGGTACTTTACTTCCTCTTCTGTTAACCTGAGCAATTTATATTTTTGTAAATATTCATCCACATCAGTTGCTCATAGTTAGGCTGAGCTAATATATTAAAAATAACAATTTTAACTAAATTAATTTATTAATTCAGCACCATACCAATTGAACTACCAAAAATTATTTTACAGAGCTGGATAAAATAATAACAAAATTCATCTGGAAGAACAAGAGGTCTAGAATATCTAGGGAACTAATGAAAGAAACGCTAGGGAAGGTAGCCTAGCGATATCAGATATTAAACTGTACTATAAAGCAGCAGTCATCAAAACTACCTGGTACTGGCTAAGAAACAGAGTCGCGGATCAGTGGAATAGGTTAGGTACACAAGACGCAGTAGTCAATGACTATAGCAATCTACTCTTTGATAAACCCAAAGGATCCAGGTTCTGGGCTAAGAATTCACTATTTCACAAAAACTGCTGGGAAAATTGGAAAATGGCAGGGCAAAAATTGGGCATAGACCAATATCTCACACCATATACCAAAATAAAATAAAAAATGGGTTCATGAGTTAGGAATAAAGGCTGATACTATCAGCAATTTGGGAGAGCAAGGAATAGTTTACCTGTCGGGTTTATGGGAAAGGGAAGAATTCATGACACAACAAGAGATACAGAGCATTACAAAATGCAAAATGGATAATTTTGATTATGTTAAACTGAAATGTTTTTTGTATAAAAAAAAAGCCAATGCAACAAAGATTAGGAGGGAAGCAGAAAATTGGGAGAAAATCTTTACAGCTAGTGTCTATGATAAAGGCCTCATCTCTAAAATACACAGGCAACCGAGCCAAATTTATAGGAATACAACTCATTCCCCAATTCAGAAAGGATATGAACAGGTAGTTTTCAGAGGAAGAAATTAAAGATATCTATAGGCATATGAAAAAATGCTCTAAATCACTAGAGAAATGCAAATCAAAACAACTCTGAGGTACCACATCTCTCCTGTAAGATTGGCTAAAATAACAAAACAGGAAAATGATAAATGCTGAAGAGGATGTGGGAAAATTGGAACACTGTTACGTTGCTGGTGGAGTTGTGAACTGATCCAGCCATTCTGGAGAGCAATTTGGAACTGTGCCCAAAAAGGCTATAAAAATGTTCATACCCTTTAACCCAGCAATACCACTTCTAGGGTTGTATCCCAAAGAGATCACACAAGTGGGAAAAAGACCCATATGTACAAAAATATTTATAGCGGCTCTTTTTGTAGTAGCAAAGAATTGGAAATCAAGGGGATGCCCATCAATTGGGGAATGGCTGAACAAGTTGTGGTATATGTATGTAATGGAATACTATTGTGCAATAAGAAATGGGAAAGATACAGACTTCATGATAACCTGGAAAAACCTACACAATATAATGCTGAGTAAGTGGAGCAGAACGAGGAGAACATTACACACAACCACAGATATATGGATTCTGTGATGACTAACCTTGATAGACTTCACTCTTCTCAGCAATACAAGGTTCAAATACAACTCCAAAGGACTTGTGATGGAGAGAGCTATCTACATCCAGAGAAAGAACTATGGAGTCTGAATGCAGATTGAGGCAAGCTGTTTGCTCTCCTTTTTTTTCTTTTGTTTTTTTGGTTTTGTTCCTTCTTTCTCATGATTCATTCCATTCATCATAATTCCTCTTTACAACTTGGCTATTGTGTAAATAAGTTCAATGGGAAGGTGTATGTAGAAGATATATCAGATTCCATGCTATCTTGGGGAGGGAGGGGGAGAGAGGGGGAAGAAAATCTAGAACTCAAAACCATGTGGAACTGAGTGTTGTAAACTAAAAATAAGAAATCTTAATTAAAAAAAAAAGAAATATTGGGGCCACTGTCTCACAGCTGTTGATCTATTTGGAGGGTTTTTTGTGTCCATATTTGCATTTCTCTCACAGATTCTCAGACTCTGTGTCAGGGTAAGAGTTTGCAATTATGCACACAAAGCTTACAAGAAAATAACTTGGCTGGCACTGGGAAATCTATCTTTCTGTCTTTCATTAATAAACTTTTCCTGGGAAAAAAAATGACCTGGAGAAGGAAATGGCAAACCACTCCAGTATCTTTAACAAAAAAAACCCAAATTGGGTCACATTGAGTTGGACTTGACTGAAAAAACAAAACAGCAGCAGCAGCAGCAGCAGCAGCAGCAGCAACAAACATCAACTGAGCCCTCACTGCTGCAAGGCAATCCTTTTACAACTCCCTGACTCAATTATCACACTCACCACAGTGGCTTTTCCAAACATTTTCATTCCTTCTCAAACCTCCCACAGTTCCCAAACATACCCTCTCAGCTAAAAGCCTTGCCTCACATTTCACTGAAATAACCAAGCCCATTCTCTGAGAGCTCTCTCTTCTCCCATTCTTGTCACATACCACAAAGATGCCTTCTGCTACTTTCTCCTCCACCCTTTTCTCATCAGAAAATGTGACCCTTCCCCTTGCCAAGGTAAACCCCTGTACAGGCTACTTCCCTACTGCCTATAAATGCATCCCATATGTCCCCCACCTTCAAAAAAATCCTCACTTGACCCATCCTTCCCTGCTGGCTATCTTCCTCTATCACTCTTCTTTTTGTGGCTAAACACCTTCCAGCTATAAACTATGCCTCTGCTTTTTTTTCTCTCACTCTTTTCTTAAATCTCTGACTTCCAGCTTTATCAGTCAACCAAAATTTCTCTTCTCCAAAGTTATCAACTGCAAAATCCACTGACTTTTTTTCAGTCCTCATCCTTCTTGACCTCTCTGCAGCCTCTGACATCGTCAACTGATCACCCTCTTCTCCGGGATACTCTCTTCTCTCCAGGTTTTCATGACACTGCTCTCTTCTGTTTTCCTTTTGCCTATTGTAGTGTTCCTTCTCAATTTCCTTTGATAGATCTTAATCCAAGTCTCATCCACTAACTATGGATGTCTCCCAGCACTCTGTCAGAGACCCCTCTACTCTTCTCCCTCTTTAGTATTTCACTTTGTGATCTCATCAATCAGGTTGCATGATGTTTCCTATAGAAGCACTTATTTGTTGAAGTGGATAGAGGGCTAAACCTGGAATCTAGAAAAATTGAATTTAAATCTGGTCTCAGACCGTTCCTAGCTGTGTGACCCTAGGAAATCCTTTAGCATCTGTCTGCCTCAGTTTCCTCAACTCTAATATAGGGATAAGAATAGCACCTTTCTCCCAAATTTGTTGTGAGGATCAACTGAGATAATATTTGTAAAGTACTTGGTTGAATGCCTAGAACATGGTATACATTTAATGAATGCTTCCTGGCTTGCATCCTTCCTTCTTTCCATAGATCTATCATCTCCATACACTGGATTCTCTAATTCATTTGTTCAGTCCTTACTTCTTTCTTGTCCTAGAGTTTTCCATTTCCAAATGCATTAGACATCTCAAAATGGATACCTCATAGATACCTTAAGCACAACACGTCTAAAACTAAACTCATTATTGTTCCCCCAAACCCTCCCCTCTTCCCAACTTTCCTATTACTGTTAAGGGCATCACAATCCTCCCAGCCACCCAAGATTGCAAGCCAAGTGTCATCTTGTATTCCTCACTCTTGACCCCAATACGCAATCTTGTTGCCAAGTCGCACATATGTCCTCTTGTTTAGTTTGCCACTGCCTCCACCCTAGTGCAGGATCTCAGCTCACTCTTGGTCTACTGAAATGTCCCATTGGTTGGTTTCTCTGCCTCATATCTCTCCCTGCTACAATATATCCTCCATTCAGATGTTAAATTCATCTGCCTAAAGTCAAAGCCTAACTATGTTATACCCCCATTTGTTTAGCTCACTGGTTCCTTATTGCCCCCAGGATCAAATATAAAATATGCTTTGTTTGGCTTATAAAGTCCCTCATAACCTGTCCCCTTCCTAATTTTCCTGTTTTCTTACCCTTCAAATTCCCTACCCACTACCACGTATTCTGTGATCCACTGACACTGGCCTCCTTCTTACTCCTCAAACAAGACATTCCATCTCCAGACTTAGACCATTTTCACTGGTTGCCCCTTATGTCTAGAACTCTTTTCCCTTCTCATCTCTGCCCCCTAGCTTCCCTGCTTCCTTCAATTCTCAGTTAAAGTCCCACCTTCTGCAAGAACCTTTTCATGATGCCTAGTAATGCTAGTGCTTTCCTTCTTTTGATTATATCCAATTTATCCTGTCTATATCTTGTTTGTACATAGGTGTTTGAATGTGATCTCTCCCATTAGAGCTTCTTATGAACAGGGACTGTCTTTGCCTATCTTTGTAATCTTAGAACTTAGCACTGTGCCTGACACATAGTAGATACATAATAAATGCTACCTGACTAAGAAGTTGATCTAGAACTTTTTTCCAAGTGTATTTAACAAATATTTAGTAAGTACTTCACGTGTACAATGCAATCACTATTCTAGGCATTGAGATACAAGGATAATATACATGGCACAGTCTCTACACTCCAGAAAATTATAATTTAGTAGGCAGAACAACAGAAATACCTAATAATAAATAATACGAAAAGAACAAAAGAAGATACTTATAATATATCAATCATATTATGACAAATACATAGAAGAAAAACATTAAGATGGCATGAGAAATTCAAGGAAAAAGAGATTACTGATAGCTAAGAAGTTTAGAACTGGGGAGATATATGGCCTCCTTTCTCCATAAAGTGAGAGAGAATGAAGTCTGAATGGGATGATGTAGGTGGTTTAGGAGAACAAAAGTTCTAAATACCAGCTATCGGTAGTGATAACCCAGTATGTCAATCAAAATGGGGGAAGGGAAAGGAAACAACTATTTATTAAGAGCCTATTATAAACCAGACACCATACTAGGAACTTTACAAAAATTATTCCATTTGATCCTCATGACAACTCTGGGAAGCAGATGCTATTATTGAAAGATGAAGGCTGTGACTTCCCCAGTCACACAGGTGGTAAATATTCCAGACTGAATTTGAACTCAGGTCTTCCTGACTACAGGCCAGTGCTCCATCTACTATGCCACCTAGCTGCCCAAATAAAAGGACTGTAATGCCAAAGTGAGGGCTTTTAAGAGGTGAAAGAAAAGGAGAGGTGAAGAGAATATACCAGTGTAAAAAGGAAGAAGAAGGGGTGGAACTTATATTTCTCATAATTGGCCTGTACAAAAAGAAGATTTTTCAAACATGAAGCGGGGCTGGGAGGATAGGAGATAGAGACAGGGAAAAGAGGGTATAAAATGAACCTCAGTCTTATCTGAACCAGAAAAAGCAGGGTATCTCTCTCTCTCTCTCTCTCTCTCTCTCTCTCTCTCTCTCTCTCTCTCTCTCTCTCTCTCTCTCTCTCTCTCTCATTCTGTCTCTCTCCCTTCCTCCCCCACCCCTTCCCCTCCCCCAGCCAACCCTGGCAACAGGTGGGGATAGGGAGAATGGGGTTAACAGGGAAGACAATACCAGAGAGGAAATATTCTCAAGGAAAAATAAAGCTCCTGATCTTGAAGGGGGGATTAAAAGAAAAAAAGGAATGAACTGGAAACTAAGAAAGTACATATCAACTAGGGAATGCTAAATAAACTATGCTATATTAATATAAGGGAATATTCTTATATCATAATAAATGACAAGAAAGGCTAGTCTACAGAATTTTAGGAAGTATCAACAGATACAGAGAAAAGTGAGTTGAAGAAGGCAAACAATTTATGCACTGTCAACTTTTATCATAACAATGATTAATCACATCTCCAAAGGACATATGATGAAGAATGTTAGCCACCTCCTACTAGAGATGTGACAGACTCAAGGTATAGATACATACACACACACACACATACATACACACACACACGTATAGATGTGCGTACATATATATACATACATATCTATATTTATTTTATTGTATATGACTATTATGTGAATTTTTTTGCATGGCTATATTTATTTGATACAAAATATTTTTTTCATTTGTTTTTAATTGGGGAAGAGGGACTAGTAAGGACATGGGGGTAGTAATAATCATCTACACCACCCCATGGCGGGAAAAAAGCTATTGCAATATTTTCTAAATGTAGAAGAAACAAGATAGCTTTGAAAGAAATGTGTTGAATTTATTATATACTAGCCAAACAATAAGCAGAATAGAGCTTCATGGTTTCACAATTTTTGTGTCCTACTTTGTAAATAGAAATGCTTGTGAATTTTTTTGTGAATAAGTTATAAGAATAAAAAAAAAATTCATTTTTAAAAAAACTTCCCCAAAGTCTTAAATGATAAATTCTGCAGCTCTTCTCAGTCGCTTGGTTTCAGAAACAGCAGAAAGTAGGTAACTGTTTCTATCTACTTAAGTTATTTCTCCTTCTTGTCTTAATGCCTTAAAACTGTGTTTCCTAAAGGTCAGCTCTTGCTTCTTTTCTCCCTACATTGACTTTCATGGAAATCTCTTTTTCTTCCATGTCTCTAGCACTATGATGAAGACACCCAAATCTCTATCTCTAGCCTTGATCTCTCTTCTAAACTCCAGAACCACACATTTTTTTAACATGACTGGAATTTTTAAAATTTTTTATATTTTATCTTTAAACACCACTATTATTTCTACATTCCTCCTCCTGTTTCCCCAAATAGTTTTCTCTTTTAACTATAAAGTACAGCTAAGCCAACACACTGATCCCCTTCTGATAATATGTCCATTTCCCACTTGGAATTTATCACCTCTCTACTGAGAGAATGAGATATGTTGCATTGTAGGTCTTCTGAAAGATCAGACTGATCAATATATTGACTTCTGATATCTTTTAGTGCTGACTTCCTTTACCTCGCTGTGGTTGTGGTATACAATGTCCTCTTGCAGACTCACACCTCCAACGGTATATGTGACATACACTTCAAACCCAGTGTAGCTAAAATTTAACTTATAATCTTCTACCCTAAAAATAATCCCGCTTGTGATCTATTAATTGTGTCTGTGGTACCACCATTCAAAGAGATACCAAGTTCAAACCATTGTATGATCAAAGATTCTTACTGGTCCCTCATCTACCACATGAGATAAGATGCCAAATTCCACTGATCTCACTTTCTCCTAACAATAGCAAGCAGCAGCATAGTAGCAATTATTGGCATTAACATAACACTTTAAGATTTGAAACTAAATTAACAAATATTATGTCATCTGATTCCCAATAGCCCTTTAATGAAGGTACTACAAGTATTATTCCCAATTATCAGATGAGGAAACAGGTTTAGAAAGGAGAAATGAGAAATGAACTAAATAGTCCAGCACTTAATACATTGGAGAATATGAACTACATGAAGATCTTCCTATTTGACAAACTGCGGGGAAAGCTAGAAAGCTAGCTGGTAGAAATTAGGCTATGCCATCTTATACCATATACTACAATACAGACATATTACCTGACTATTAATGCCCATCCATTTAAAAAATTAGAAGAGAATGAGACCAAGTATCTTTGTCACCTATAATTCAGGAAGAGTTTTTAACCAAAATAGATAATTTCAATTCCATGAAATTGAAGAGCTTTTGTGCAAACAAAATCAATGCATCAAATAGCTCTGATAATACTCTAATACCGAAAATATATAAGGAATAAACACAAATATATAAGATCAAGAACTTTCTCAGTGGAGAATTGGATAAAGGATATAAAGTATCAAAAGAAGAACTGCAAACTGTTGCTATTAACAACCATGTGAAAGATAATCGTAGAAATTCAACTTAGAAACAACTCTGAGGTTTCGCTTCCCACTCAGCAAAGTGGCAAAGATTACGAGGGATGGAAATAGTCAAAAATGAGAAGGGATACAGAAATAAAAGCACATTAACACATTGTTGGGAGAGCTGTGAATTGGTCCAATCTTTCTTAAAAGCAACTTGGAATTATGCTGTGAAGGTGAAAAAATAGCCATATCCATTGGCCCAGGGATTCCTCTGATAGCCAAGAGGATTAATAACAACAAAAAAAAATTTTTAAAAGAAGTTCCACATATCAGCACTTCTCATTAAAGAAAAGAACTGAAGACAAGACTAATTAAGGAATGGCTAAATAAAATGTGGTATATGCAAGTAATGGAATATTACAAAGTATAAATATAAAGGATTTTGAGATGCATGGACATGTTTACATGAACTGATGCAGAGTGAAATAGGCAGAAAACTCTATGCAATGATAATATACAAGAAAAGAACAATAATAACAACAAAAAGAAAAACTTCTCTTACAGAAGTTTGGGGGTGGGGTCACTGTTTTTTCAGATCTAAGATCTATGATCATGAAGAACTATGAGTCTGGAACACTGCTTATACTTTCAGAATCAATATTTGCTGAATTGCTATTTCCCCCTCTGTCTTTTCAAACCTTGTTATATGGAATGACTAATTAGGTAGGGGGTAGGAAAGGGATATATGGGGAAATGAAGATGATATATAAAACAAAAAACATCAATAAATTTTTAAAATAAAAGCAATATCTATCTAAGGAAGTTCATGGAACAGTACAGGTTGTAAATGGAGATCAAAGCTCTCCTGCCAACAAGAGTGGGATTTAGCTGAAAAGCGGCCCCCTGTAATTCTAGCCTCAATAAGACATCACAGAGGCAATACTGGACAGGTCAGATAGGGTCAGAGGCAGCCATGTCAGAAGAACCCAGAGGTAAAAAAATGGAAAGGGGGAACCTGCCATTTCTAATCTCCTTTTCAGCTCCATGGTTGAACTATTCCCCAATGAAGTGAGGAAGTAGGACTTTCACTGGGCTGTGCAGAGGGAAGAGGTGACCATCATCTCATTTACACACAAACTTAGCCACTTTTCCATTATAATATTTCCATTTCTTGGGAACATACACTATACTAAATTTCCCATTTGGGAATATATGCCCATTTCCCACTGGGAATGTATACTATACTAAATACTATATATATATTAGTATTTAGTATAATATTTAATAATGTAGTCATAGCTTCATCAAATGTAAGAGCTTCCACAAATACATAAAATGTATAGGCTACTCTTTGGCAAGCAATATAGTTGTTTTTCCCTCCCTAAAACCTAAACATATAATGCTAATATGTAATGGATACATTTTTATTTTTAAAGAACATTTAGAAAGACAATGCCCTAAAAGCAAAGAAAGAAATTAGTACAAGAAAGTCTAACTGAAAATGAAGCACACAATACAGCTTTCAAAGCTTTTTCAGAAATAACTATGTTCCCAAAGTACTAGTTTCACCAGTTGCTGTGACATGTTAATGCCAAACAGTAGCACTTGCTAAAGCACACTGCAAATTTTTCTAATTAGTATCTGTATTAAAACCCACGAAATGGCTGTCTGCTACTTTGATAAGATTAACAATCTTTATTTAAAGTGGTAGTCACTTCAAAAAATGAAACACAATTAACTATATAAAATCTTCTCTACCTACTTCATTCATTAGAAAAGTTACTTTTAATATTGACCATAAAAACATTCATAAGTTCTAAGAGTTAATGAGGTCTGTCATAAAAAAAAAAATCCTGGTTTTGTCCTGTGTCCTTTCCTAAGCTGAGTTCTAATTTATCCCAGTTTCCCTATGGGTAAAATAAAATTACTAAATTAATACTAAGTCATAAGGAAGTTATATAAACACTCAAAAGCATTTGTGAGCTCTTTGGAAAGTCTCTATATTATACAAATCTAATTTAATATTATTTAAACTCCTAGTAATGACCTCAAAATATGGAAGCCCTCAAAAAGGAGGGGGAGGAAGGCATTCTCTCAGTCTCATCTACAAACCCTATTCCCACTTATCAAACACAAGTGGTTGAGACCCTTAGCTATATTACTCTTTCTATTATGGTCATACATTTCCTAACCATATTATCTGGAAAATTTGGAACTGTGCTGGTGTTCAGTAGATGCTAAAACAACATATAGTAAGAATCTAAATTTCCAAATAAGAGCAATTATTATGCCATTAAAAGTGAAATTCCTTAAAACTTCTATGGCACAAGGTGGCAAAGAAATACTCAGATTAGTCAATATCAATAAAAGTTCCCAAACTTATGAATATACATCCTGGAAAAAAGAAGTCTTCTGAAATATTTTCATATCCTTTTATCTTCATTACTTTTCAAGAAATCTTCAATAGCTGTGTCTCTTCAGAAATGTTTTTAAGTTGCTTTCATTCAACTATGATGTTTGCGACCTCCACAATGACCTCTACAAAAGCAGTTGTTCATTTTACTGTTGGTGCAAATCCTCACCAACAAGTCAAACCTGTTCTTTTTGGCACTGAGCCCTTTAGCTGAATACACTGCTGAGATTTATTATGGAAGGGGAGCTAAGGGGCATGATTGCTCAACATTCATCCTATATATATAGCTAAGTTTAATCTTTTACAGCCTTTGAAAGCTTTTAAATAAACAGATCTTCCCTTAATTATACAAAGAGGTTCTTATCTGTCACCAATTTTATGGCATATTGAGGCTGATTTTGCATTTAGAAGGGAAGAAAGGTATACTAAGTTTACTGACAGCATTTTTACAGTAATATGTTAAATAGGCTGTCTTAATTTTCTTCTGAAGACAGTTTCAGTAAATCTTATAGTTAAGACTGAAGCCATTTTACTTAAAATGCTAGCAACCATCACTTTAGCAAGTCAATTGAATGAGGAATCTAAATTTAGGAAAGCTAACAAAACAAAATCTAATAGTAGCAAAAGAATTTCTGAACTGAGCTCTAAAAAATATTAGCCTTAATTTCTTTCTATACTTTTTTCCAAGGTTCAATTTCGATTCATATTCTCACCCATGTATTTTCAAAATACTTTCAATTTCAAAAAAGCTTCTCAACTACCTAAATGCGCCCTGGAATACCAAGCTGAGATTAATGCCAGGTTGTATCCTGGGTTATACAATACCCTGAGGGAAGCTGAATTTCTTGAGGTCTAAGAATCATCTCCAAAAGACAGGAATTAATACACAAATTAATTAATATTTGTTCATTGATCTTTCCTTAAAATGTATCTTGTTGAAAATAAAGAAACTTAATGAAGTCACATGAGTTTTCCTACCATGAAAGTCAGGTAAAAGCTGCCTTATCAAATAATTAAAAAACATTTTAAAAAATGAAGTCTATTGATTCAGGAGAATGGTTCTTTAAGCTTTTACTACTTCTGACACTACTCTTTAACAATGACTGAGACAGGAGAAAAAAATACATATAATGGGGTTTTTTCACAATAAAAAGTATTTCTTTTTGAGCAGTATGACAATACTTTTAAAAGAGAAAATTAAACATTTTATTTTCATCAGTACAAAAAGAAGACTAAGTGTGGAAAAAATATTCTATAGCACTAGGCCACCACCTTCTCACCACCCTCACTTCCATGGCCCTCGATGAGTCCCCTTCTCCTTCACTGGAGACTTTCCATTTTTGGTACAATTAACTCTCAATCAATCAACAAATGTGCATTCATTAAATGACAACTGGGTATCTATCGGCACTGAGCTCAGGGCTGGCAATACAAAGATAAATTAAAAAAAAAATCCCTGTGATCAAGTAGTTCACATTTTCTGAAGTGATTCTCCAAGACGCAAGTCCAATTACAGACTGACGGTCACTATTTGCCCCTCTCTAGATCCAGAACTGGGACAGAAGGAGAGAGAATTGAGATCAACATGAGGAAGGACCTCATAATAACTAGAACTATCTGAAAGTAAAGTGAGCTTCTTCAAAGGGTACTGGGCACTTGGTAAACTAAATTGAATTGAAATAAGAGGTCTTCACATCAAAGGTAAAATGTCATTGTTGAGGTACAGGGAATTCCTGCTTCAATTAAGGACTGAAGTAGATAAGCACTGAGATCCCTTAGAGTTCTAAGCTACTGTGATTTTTTTTTTATATTTCTCTTTTAAAAGGATTAGTGAACTATACTAAGCTGTAATAATGTTAAAAAGTTGGCTGTATTTAAGCTTTGTGTCTTTTAGATTATAAGAAGAATGTAAAACAACTAAAAATAACTTAATATGAAGTATAACTCAGCTAGGGCTGCTAGGTGGTGCTGTGGATAGAGAACCAGGCCTGAAGACAGGAAGACTCATCTTTATGAGTTCAAATCCAGCCCCAGGTACTTACTAGCTGTGTGACCCTGGGCAAATCATTTAACCCTGTTTGCCTTACTTCATCAGTAAAATGAGTCAGAGAAGGAAATGGGAAACCACTCAAGTATCTTTGCCAAGAAAACCCCAAATGGGGTCACAAAGAGTTGGACACAACAAAAAACAGCTGAACAAATGATTAGTGTGTTCTTAAAATATGCTTAAATATTTTTATTAGCAAATCTAAAATATTGACAATGAAGAGCTGTTAATTAAATTAATCCAACTAAAGCTAGAAAGAATTGTAGGGGGCAAACTGGTCCAATCCCCTTATTTTACAGCTGAGGAACTTGAGGTCCACAAAGAGTAAATGACTTATCCATGGTCAAACGAGTAGGGACTGGAATAGAACCTAGGACCGCTCACTACAAATCTAAATTCACTCTCTCATACTCCTCCTGAACGGAACTTTTGTACAGCTCATTTGTGGGGAACAACACTTTAGATAATTCCCATCAACCACCCTCCAAATTTCCATTTCTATAAGTGCTTATTAATTATAAACACTTATTTTTCAGTAACTGATGAAGTCTTTGGGATAGACTAATAGTGCTAGTTTAAGTGTCACGCAGGCTTGTCTTTATTATTATGAGCAGTAACTTACAAAATAATACTACATAATTTTATGAATAAAATAAATCTGTGTTGCAATGGGGAGACTACATAATGAACTGATAAAAACAGCTAGCTACATAGTACAGATCAAAGAACAAAACAATGCCTAAAGACCTACTCTTACGTTATCTACTCTGACTGTGTCAACAGTAGTGCTGTTTTTAAGTGCCTAAAGCCTTTAATTCAATCCAAAATACATGTACAGCAAGATTCCCTCAGTAGTCCAAACCTACTCTTGATGAAGTCATAGCAAAAATATGAATAAAAACAATATCCAAAGAAGTCAGAGATGCAAACAATGTCAAACAAGTCACATACAAGCAAACTTCTACCTAACTCAAAGCAGCTGCAAGGCAAATCCCCATCTCCATTTGCTTGTGGCTCTGTTTATCCCACTGACATTTCCTAGGGTAAATGGACTGATCTCCGCTGTACTTCTCTCTCCCACCCACCCCTCTTTCCCTGTCACTCTCTCTGTCTCTCTGACTCTGTGTGTGTTTGTGTGTGTGTGTGTGTGTGTGTGTATGTCTCTGTCTCTCTCTCTCTCAATCTCTCTCTGTCTCCCCCGACCATAATCATATACCTGTGCATATATACATGCACATGCATACACATACATACATACATACATACATACCCATGTACCACTCAATCTTCTTTAGTCTCCTGTTTTATATGGTGAGCTCCAAACTCTCCCACACACGGACCAAACATCACCAACTTATATTCTGTTTCAATATTCTAAACCAAATCTTTTAAAAGACTCTTAATAGTTAATCTCCACATTCCTAAAGCTAAATTAAATGGCTATATTATGCCAAAAAGCAAAAAGTACAAAGTAGGCCAGATCCTGTACATTTAGCTCCATCAAAAGTCCCAGGCAGTCTCCAACCTCCAAATAAGTTGTGTTTGAAAAGCTTATTTGAAGTAGAATCTTTGGAACTCAGAAAGTATTTTCTGATATAAACAATGTCATAAATAGTGACTATATACTCAGATCAATGCCCCAAAGCATCGTGAATCCACAATGTAGTGGAACCATAGCAGTAATAGTCCTAAAGTTGAGGAGAGTAATATGGAAGAAAGGAAGCAAGAAAGGAAAAAGAAAAAAGGATCTTGGGTGGGACAGGAGAAGTAGAAGAGAAAAGAAATTTCCCCCTCCCCCACTTACAAGGTAAAAATCATCCTTAGGCAAAATTTGAAATATGGAAAATTGTGGGACACACCTCTCTACTTTTATGCAGCTCTCTTCTACTACAGTGCAACTCTACTCAGGCATTACATCATGAGAAAGGTACTAAAGGCAGGAGAACTGGGTTCAAATCTCAATGCTGATATTAACTAGCTGAGTGACCATAGGCTTAATCTGTCTGAGACGATTTCCTCCTCTTAAAAAAAATGTCGATAATGTTTTCAATATCTAAGCAGACAGCTGTAAGTAAAACTCTTTATAAACTGTGGATCCAGGCCCAATTCATTGATCTAGAATTTCCCTCCTTTCCTAAAGAAAATACTCGAAGATATTAATTTTCCTCTAAGGTCTTACTGGATGTATCCCAAAATTCTTGGTACGATATTACATTGTGTTATCTTCTTTAATAAAATTATCTATTATTTCTGTGATTTTTTTGGCCCACCATCTTTTTAGAATTAAATTATTTAGCCACCATTTAAGTCCCTTATTGAATAACTTTTATTATGCTGTAATCACTAAAAAGATGTGTTTGTAATTTCTGCTTTCTGATATTTATTAAGTATTTATGCTTTGGCACATGAGAAATTTTTTTATAAAGGTGTAAGACAAATCTCATATATATGTATATTTCTTTCTGTTCCCATTCAGTAATCAATCACCAAAGACCATTATTAACTTTTCAAAAACTATATTCAAAGCCTTTACATTTCTTTCTTATTTATCTTCTTGGTAAATTTACTTAGGTCTGAAAGGGACAAATTGACATTCTCAACTATTAGATATTTCTGTCAATTTCTTCCTATAATTCTACTAATGGTTCCTTCAAATACATAGATTCCATGTCATTTGGTGTAGGTTTAATATTGTTTAAATCAATCAACAAGCATTTATTAATTACCTATTGTGCGTCAAACACTAAGGTAAGGTGCTAAGTAAGAATGAAACTATCCCTACTCTGAAGAAGCTTGAATTTTAACGAGAAAAAAGAAGTACGTACATGATAAAAATGAAGAGAATAAATATGAATGAATACAAAGTAGTTTTAAAAAACAAGGCAATTTGAGAAAGGGGTCATTAGCAGTTGAGGGATCAGGAAAGGCTTCATGAAGAAAATGGTGCTCGAGTTGCACCTTGAAGTAAGAGAGGGATTCTAAGAGGTAAAAGGTAATGAGGGATTACTATTCTAGATATGGGGAACAGATAGTATTTAGGCACAGAGAAAGGAAATGGAAGGTCATTTGTAAGGGACAGAGAGAAGGCAGATTACAGAATATAAAGGGGAAGTACAATAAGCATTCAAAGACAGATTAGGGACAAGTTTGTGAAATCCTAGTCATTCATTGGTTTTTATAAAATTAGGGAGAGCCATAGTCAGAACTGAATTAAGGAATATCATTTCTGTGGATGATGTATTGGAGTTGGGAGAGACTAAAGACAGAGCGCCCAACTGAGAGGCTAGTATAATTATCTCAGCAAGAGGTAATGAGGATCTGAACTAAGGCAGTGGCTGTGTAAGCAGAGAGAAGGGTACACGTGACAAACAGGCAACTCACTGTATATGTGGAACGAAAGAGAATGAGAAGGATAACATCAAGATTATGAATCTGTCCAACTGAAATAACCATGATGACATCAACAGAAATAGGAAAATTTTTGAAGCAAATTGGGCTTGGGGAGAAAAATATTGAATTGTTTTGGCGCTAGAACTTTATATGAGTTTTAACTTCCTGTTTGGTAATTTCAATCTTTTTTCCTCATTTAGCTTGATTGCATGGCGGTCAGAACATTGGGCTGGAGTCAGGAAGATCTGAGTTCTAATTCTACCTCAGACATTCACTGGCTTTGTGACCCTAGGCAAGTCACTTAACCTCTGTTTGTCTCAGTTTTCTCATCTGTATAATGAGCTGGAGAAGGAAATGGCAAACTACTCTAGTAGCTTTCCCAAGAAAACCCCAAATAAAGTCACGAGTCAAATACGACTGAAATGACTGAACAACGTCCCATTGAATTAAGCATCAAAGTAGTACCCGACTAACTGGAGCAATTTCTAGAGACTGCTGACCACCTGTGTGATAACCTGCTAAAGTGAAGTCTAGTAACTGGCTACAATTACTTTTCACTACTTCCTGTGCCAAACATGAATGGTTTTATAAAGTAATCTTATGCTAATTAATATGGTAGTGAATAAGTAAATTAGTTTAGGCTAATATTATGGTTTTTATTCTGTTCGTTCTCTTTCATACTTTGCAGGTAGGTAAACAAAAAGATGTCAAGTGCTTTAGAAGTTAATGCTTTAAGATCTTAAGAGTTTAATGTTATAGTTGGATTAACTCCAAAGTAAGGCTTTCTTTTTTACCACGGAAGGTAAGGGGGATTGTTGGGAAAACTGGGCTGCAAAATGAAACAAATTAGATTTAGATTAAAATCATACACCTTACACAAAGGTAAGCTCCAAACAGATATGTAGCCAAAATATAAGGTCATATCCTAAATAAATTAGAGAAACAAGGAAAAAAATGCTGATCAGATTTATGGATAATAGAAGAATTGATGACCAAACAAGAGACAAAGAGGATCACAGAAAATAAAAAGGATAACTTTCATTACATAAAATTTAAAAAGTATTTGCATGAATAAATCCAATGAAGCTTAGATTAAGTAAGACACAATCAACTGGGAGGAAACTTTGCAGCAAGTTTCTCTGATAAAGGTATCATTTCCAAGACATAAGAATAAGAGTCATTCTCCAATTGACAAATGATCTAAGGACATGTTTAGGCCATTCTCAATAGAAGAAATCAAGGTTACCTATAGCCATGTGAAAAAAAAAAGCTCCAAATAACTAAGTGGAGAAATGCAAATTAAAGCAATTCTGAGGTTCCACCTCATACCCATCAGAATGACAAAGATGATCAAAAAAAAAAAAAAAAAAAGAAAATGGCAAATGTTGGAGAAGTTGCTGGAAAACAGGCACACTGATATACTATTGGTAGAGCTAATTCAAACCAATCTGAAAAGGAATTTGGAATCATGCATAAAATTACCAAATAGTGTATGCCCTTTGGTCCACCTATGCCACTGCTAAGTCAATATCCCAAAGACATCAAAGAAATCAGGAAAGGTTTTATATGTACAAAAGTATTTATAGCTGCTTTTTGTGCTGGCAAAAAACTGGAAACTAAAGAGGTTCCCATCACCTGGAAAATGGCTGAACAAACTGTGGTATATAAATGTAATAGAATATTATTATACTATAAAAAATAAAGGAAAAGATGGTTTCAAAGAAACAGGAATAACCTCTATGAAATGACTGTGAGAAAAACAAGTCATCCTATAATATCAATATTACAAAAACAATTTTGAAAAACATAAGAACTCTCATTAACGGGGTGGGGGGGGAAGGAGGGGAAGCGCCAAGATGGCAGCTGGAAAACAGGGACTCACTTAAGCTCTCCCCCAAATACTTCCACACACTTGTAAAAAAATGGCTCTGAACAAACTCTAGAGCTACACACAAAATAACAGAGGGAAGCAGGTCTCCAGCCCAGGATGGCCTGTGTGGTGCCTTGGAAGGGTCAATCGCATCATACTAGGAGCAGAGTGCAGCCCAGCGTGGGCCATGCCAGGACAAACATGGCCGGAGTAGATCAGGTGGAGCAGGTCTTAGGGCCATGAAACACTGAGTTGTGCCAGTTATCACACTTCTCAACCCACAAACACCAAAGACAACTGAGCAGGTCGGTGGGAAGACTGCTGGATCTGGGTGAGAGAAGTGCTTGGTTTGGCCCCAGCCCTGGGGTGGCAGAGGTGGTGAGGCAGCAGTAGCAGGAAGCTCCTGCACCTACTTCCAGAGCTCCAGCAGCTATGGAGTCCCTTGCCCATATGGTGGGAGGAATCAAGCAGCAGATCAGAGCGGGAGTGCAGGGAGTGCTTTGCTGAGGCAAAGGCAGGGTTCTCTTGCTTTGCCCTGCTTGGATCTGGGTCACATTCCTGGTTGGCGGTTCTTGGGGGAGAAGGAGCGCTGCTGTGGTAGAGTTTGCAGTGACTGTGGAGTAGAAGTAGCTCTGAAAACAGCAGCACAAGGCCCCTGAAGCTTAGGAGAAAGCACTCTCCACTCTAAAAGCAGTCATACCCTGACATAAAGCTCAAGGGTCAAGTAGTTGGCTGGAAACATACGCAAGCAGCATAAAAGGACTCAGACTCAAACTATAGAAATATACAGCCAGAAGAAGTCAACAAAGTCAAAGAGCCCACATCAAAAGCCTCCAAGAAAAATATGAATTAGTCTCAGGCATGGAAGAGCTCAAAAAGGATTTGGAAAATCAAGTAAGAGAAGTAGAGGGAAAATTGGGAAGAGAAATGAGAATGATGCAAGACAAACATGAAAAACAAGTCAATGACTTGCTAAAGGAGATACCAAAAAATACTGAAGAAAACAACACCTTAAAAATAGACTAACCCAAATGGCAAAAGAGCTCCAAAAAGCCAACTAGGAGAAGAATGCCTTAAAAGACAGAATTAGCCAAATGGAAAAGGAGGTCCAAAAGACCACTGAAGAAAATACTATCTTAAAAATTAGAATGGAGCAAGTGGAAACTAGTGACTTTATGAAAAATCAAGAAATTATAAAATAGAACCAATAGAGTGAAAAAGTAGAAGACAACTCTCATTAACAAAATGATTAACCATGATTCCAGAAGACTGATAAAGAAGAATGTTAACCACTTTATCACAAAGAGATAATAAACTTACACAAATACACACATACACAAAGAAATTCATTTTTGGATGTGAATATATTTTACTTGACTATGCTTATGTAATATAGATATTCTGCATTTCTTTCTCTTCTTCCTTCACACTGAGTGAGATGAATGTTTGCTAATTCAAAAAATAGTAGCATTATTAAAGGTTTTAAAAAGAGCCTGGCATAGAGATTTGAATGTAAAACAAATTGCAAATTCTTAGTTTTCCCAAATATGCTCAATGCTTTAGCTTCTATACTTAAAAATGATTAAGTAATTCACACTGATAAGGCACTTTAAGTATAACAACTAAGACCACCTAACATATATCTGTAAATTGTCATGTGATAATGTGAGCTATTATTACCCCTTAGGCAATGTAAGAAAATCAGTTTTCAAAGCAGTTTAGGATTAACAGGTGAAGGATAAAATGAAAAGTGGTCCTCATATTAAAAACTTACTGTATTCAGAGCCAATTAACATTATCTACTGATTTTATATTTATTTTTTAAACTTAAATGAATATTACCAGAATATCCCACTTTAAAAACATCCAACATCTGAAAAACCACAACTGCAGATAATTACCGCTTTTACAAGGTTTTTTCACTTGACAAAATGATTCACCATAAGATTTAAGCATCTAGCTATCATAAGAGTATTAAAAAAGGTTAAATTTACCAAAATAACACAATTTTTTCATACAACTTTTTTACTTACATCGTTTTTTCCATAACACTGTTCTTAGAGAAATACATATGCACTTTAACTAAACTAACAGAAAATTTCTGTAACTAGTTAAATGACTTACATATTTGCCTACATATTGGCAAATGCATAGAGAAAGCTAATGTCAAATTGTTTTTAAATGTTGTTTTCGGCTTTTAATTAAAAAAAAGTATAGATGAAAACATCTAAATACTATTCTGTAAATGACTATCTGCAACTTCACAATCCATGAGCAGAAATGAACTATTGATTTATTCATGTACATCTATTATATGCCTTTTATTATCACATTAAAATCAATAAACAAGTTTTATTGAAAACAAATGTTATTTAAACAAAGAATTGTACTTAGGCAATGTATTTTTTTAACAAGTATTTAAATTACTTAAAGCCTTGGGTTAAGTTAAATCATTTTTGCAAGTATCCTCTAAGTTGTGGGTGGTGATACCAATTTATGAATTTTGTGGGAAATAACTGATTAACGAATATAATTTTTCCTGTGGGAGTTACAACTCTCATACGCTTCCTTGTCTCTCCTCTGACACAGTGGTCATTTGACATAAGCCCTTATCACCATACATCTAGCCTACTACAATAGCCTTCTGATTGGTCTTTCTGCCTCCAATCCCTTCCCACCCATTCTCTTCTCCACACAGCTGCCAAAGTGATCTTCCTAAATTACAGGTCTGACATGTCACCCACCTATTCAATACACTCCAATGTCTCCCTATCGCATCTATGATCAAATAAAGAATGCTCCTTTGTTCAGATTTTAAAGCCTTTCACAATCTGGCCTTTCCCACATTTCCAGTCTTGTTTTACACTTTACTTTCCTCCACACATTATACCATCTAGGGACCTGGCCTCCTTGTGGTTCCTGGCACATATTCCTTGCACATTACAAGCCATCTCTCTATTCTATGCTTCTTCATTGGCCGTCTCCCATACTTGGAATGTTCTCTTTCCTCACCTCTACCTCCTGGCTTCCTTCAAAACTCAGCTCAAATGCCCCTTCTGCAGAAGCCCAACCCCTCACTGCTAGCGCCTTCCCTCTGAGAGATTACCTCTAATTTATCCTGTATGTATCTTGTACATACATGGTATGTTGTCTTCATTAAACAGAATTTTAGTTCCTTGAGGGTGAGGGCAGTTTTTGCCTTTCCTTGTATCCCAGAGCTTAGCAGAGTGCTTGGTACACAGTAAGTGCTTAATAAATGTTTGCTGACTTAATCAGGTATCAATTTTCCAGAAGACATTGTGGCCACAAACATGCAATCTAAAAACAGTGAATCTGGTTAAATAAATTAAATTATTCTCAAGGAGCAAACTATTAAATAGTTTGCATAAGTAAGTAAGCACATTATTCCCAATGCCCCTTACCGGTAGATCAAGACAAAAAAGAAAGAAAAAAAAACACCAAAACTCAAAACATTGATGGGGGAAGGGGTGGTTATGGCTGTAAAGGTTGTTGGATGTCTCTATTCTTGTCCCCAGCAACCAACCACAGAGGTTAAAAAATGCTTTTTAAAAAAATAATCCTTAAAGTATCTTGTTATATAGTTTATATCCAATTTACATATGGATTAAATACAGAAAGATTAAAAACATGATGAGAAACACCAACAAGGCTCAAGAAGCACCAAAAATTGAATTTTAGGGTTCTGATTCCTAATTCTGTCTTGCAAATAGTGTGCCAGTCCCTAAAAGGCTAATATTTAGTAAACTTATTAGTCTTTATAATATAGATATTTATTGACATGCAAGTAAGTATCTAGAAACTTTGGGAGAAGGAAGAATGCTTTTCTTAACAAATGAGGCAATAAGCATTTATTAAGCACCAACTATGTGCCAGGTACTGTGCTAAGCACTGAAATAAAGAAGTATTAGCTATTCTATAAAAAAAGTAACCTAAATTATTAGCATAAAGCTGAGGAGATATATTGGGAATTAAGGAGTGCTTTTAGCACTTATTCAATCAAGTGCCCTTGAAGAGTTTGGCCTTTGTTTCCTTGATTAAATTAGGAGTCCTTGATGACCTCCTTGCCTCAAGGGAAAGCCTAGTTTACACAGGTTTGAGTAACATGTTTGTGACATCAGAAGCTTTTAGACCACAACGGTCAAAGTCGCATTTCTGGGACGCTTTCAGGTCACGTGGGTGAGTCGCATGTGTAACTTACCTTTGACCCTGAACAAGATATAGAAACCCAGAGGCTGTTGTTCTCCCTTGAGGGTCTCACTCCTGGAGGAGTGTTGGTGTGGGACTCTGGGCAGCCACTGTTAAGAGCCTCCCGGCTCACCCAGGTGTTGATGGTTTCTCAGTAACTATGAATTTGTATTTGGTCTGTTTATAATGTACGTTTGTAATTTGGTTGTATATGCTCTGAAGTTCAGGGTGCTGGCTTTTTCCGCTGATCTAAGTGAATGATATTTGTATGTTGCATTGAAATAAGATTGTTAATCCCCGAACATTGCTTTCCTTAGTAAAGCAGATCAAAAGAACCTGTCCTGGCACAGGAATTAAACACTTTCAGGTTTGAGATGATCCATCCAAAAGCAGTGCAATATTGTCAGCTTGAGAAATATTTAGATGCCCACTCAATAGATGCCATGACACTGCCACATTCAGTAACTAATAGACACAAAAGGTAACAAAACATTACATTAAAAAAATCACTTTGCCTTTTTGACAACTCATTTAGAACATTACAAATGAACCATACATATAAATGTATATATGGTTTTATTTATATATATTAAGTTCCCATACACATAAGAAAGCAATTTGAATCTCTATGTGCCCATACTAAGAGGTGGTACTTTGAAAAGGAAAGCTACCTAACATACTAGGTAACTAGTTAGGGACACAAAGAATCCTAGAGGTTTACTCAAATATCCTACTAACTTTATAATCTCATTCTTTTACCTTCGAGAATGAAGAAATCAAGAAGACATACATTTAATATCCTTAATTTCTTTCCATAAATCTTAAAGGAAAGATAGAGAACTAGAAACAGGTAAAGAAAAAATTCAAGAATTAAAAAAAGAGGCCTGAGAAGACAACCTAATTAATAGGCCCACCTCTGTCCCCCAAAAATAAGAAAACTGAACATAAAAGGTAATAAAAATTAGCACCTAAAATAGATACTTAGAAGCAAAAAGATATGGAGAGTTTTTTTTCCCCCCATCAAAATGGTAAGGTACATCTTTCAAGGAAAAGGAATATTGTACAATTTGCTTTTCCTCAAAAAAGTACTAAGATTAAAAATGGGCACTCCTGCTGACAATCTCTACATCTGAACTCAGGGAAAGCTAACAGCACAGCATTCTCATTGGAGGGTCCTCAGCTCTGGAATCTGATCCTTTTGTCAGCCTGCCAAAGTTTGTTGACCTTCAAGCCAGAGTGCAAGCCCCATCTGTTCACTCAAGCCCTCGCTTAAGGGGCAGAGAGGAGGGAAGTGTATTATATTTCCCTTAAGATGAGCTGAGAATAAATCCTATATTTTATCACATGGATAACTTGTTAACCAATAGCTTCCAACAGTGTTTAGTAATGCAGCCAATCTGAAAAGTATTTTAATTCTGTAATTCTTTTTCTTTAAAGAACACATTAGCATATTTATTAGTTAAGAACAAGTATAATTATATGTGCTTTTTAAAAATGACATCTCCAAATGATAAACATTAATTCTCTCATGCAGAAAGGCTGATAGAAATATAAAATAAAACAATATAAAAAAAAAACTGCCCAGCTAGGTTGTTATAGGTTAACTACTATGTTTATTTTATGCAGAGATAAACTGGCAGCAATTTTCTCCACAAGTTGGGTGTCAATATAAATACATGTAGTTTTAAGAGATGAAAAAATGACTGAGTAAGAAAAAGAATTTAAAGGAAGAACACAGACATTAGTTCTTAAAGCTACCACTGATAAGACGCTAATGAAAATTTGGGTATAGGTGTGAAAATCTAGGATAGGTTGATTTTTGTTTTTAAAGTAGGCTGGAAACTTGATCTAAGATGATCACAAAAGGACTATCAAAGTCAATTTCTCTGAGGATCAAGGTAGAATACACTGAAATATATTTTTTAAAGGTAGAAGAGAGGGTTGCTTACACAAGCCATGACCAGCTTCCATCTCCATGATTTTCTTGGAACTCTGTAGACCCCCAGATTAAAAAACATGACCCTAAAGTGACCCCTAACAAGAATCATCATCATCAACTATATACCACACATTAGAGAGAACAATTTAAAGTACAATATGAAATCACACATATTTTCATATGACAGTATCTTTTTTTTTAGTTTTTTTTATTTTTATTTAATATATTTAGTTTGCAGCATTGATTTTCACAAGAGTTTGAATTACAAATTTTCTCCCCATTTCTACCCTCCCCCCCACTCCAAGATGGCGTATATTCTGGTTGCCCTGTTCCCCAGTCAGCCCTCACTGCTGTCACCCCACTCCCCCCCATCCCATTTTACCTTCCTTTCTTGTAGGGCAAGATAAATTTCTACGCCACATTGCCTGTGTATCTTATTTCCTAGTTGCATGCAAAAACTTTTTTTTGTTGTTTTTGAACATGTTTTTAAAACTTTGAGTTCCAAATTCTCTCCCCTACTCCCTTCTCACCCACCCTCCCTAAGAAGGCAAGCAATTCAGCATAGGCCATATGCGTATCATTATGTATAACCCTTCCACAATACTCATCATCTTTCCATGTAGGAATGTAAACAAAACAGTTCAACTTTAGTAAGTCCCTTGCAATTTCTTTTTCTCGTTCTTTTTCTTGATTACCTTTTCATGCTTCTCTTGATTCTTGTGTTTGAAAGACAAATTTTCTATTCAGCTCTGGTCTTTTCACTGAGAAAGCTTGAAAGTCCTCTATTTTATTGAAAATCCATATTTTGCCTTGGAGCATGATACTCAGTTTTGCTGGGTAGATGATTCTTGGTTTTAATCCTAGCTCCATTGACCTCCGGAATATCATATTTCAAGCCCTTCAATCCCTTAATGTAGAAGCTGCTAGATCTTGGATTATTCTGATTGTGTTTCCACAATACTCAAATTGTTTTTTTCTGGCTGCTTGCAGTATTTTCTCCTTGATCTGGGAACTCTGGAATTTGGAGTCGATATTCCTAGGAGTTTTCTTTTTGGGATCTTTTTGAGGAGGTGATCAGTGGATTCTTTCAATTTCTATTTTACACGCTGGCTCTAGAATATCAGGGGAGTTCTCCTTGATAATTTCTTGAAAGATGATATCTAGGCTCTTTTTTTGACCATGGCTTTCAGGTAGTCCAATAATTTTTAAATTATCTCTCCTGGATCTATTTTCCAGGTCAGTGGTTTTTCCAAGGAGATATTTCACATTGTTTTCCACTTTTTCATTTCCTTGTTTCTGTTTTATAATATCTTGATTTCTCATAAAGTCACTAGTTTCCAATTGCTCCAATCTAATTTTTAAGGTAGTATTTTCTTCAGTGGTCTTTTGGACCTCCTTTTCCATTTGGCTAATTCTGCCTTTCAAGGCATTCTTCTCCTCATTGGCTTTTTGGAGCTCTTTTGCCATTTGAATTAGTCTATTTTTTAAGGTGTTCTTTTCTTCAGTATTTTTTTGGGTCTCCTTTAGCAAGTCATTGACTTGTTTTTCATGGTTTTCTCACATCATTCTCATTTCTCTTCCGAAATTTTCCTCCACTTCTCTAACTTGCTTTTCCAGATCCTTTTTGAGCTCTTCCATGGCCTGAGACCAGTTCATGTTTTTCTTGGAGGCTTTTGTTGTAGGCTCTTTGACTTTGTTGACTTCTTCTGGCTGTATGTTTTCGTCTTCTTTGTCACCAAAGAAAGATTCCAAAGTCTGAGACTGAATCTGGATGCGTTTTCGCTGCCTGGCCATGTTCCCAGCCAACTTACCTGATCCTTGAGTTTTTCAGTGGGCTATGACTGCTTGTAGAGTAAAGAGTACTCTGTTCCAAGCTTGGGGGGGATGCGCTGTTGATTTCAGAGCAATTACAGCCAGCTCTGCCAGCACTCCTCCTTCCCCAAGAACCCCCAACCCGGACTGGACTTAGATCATCAGCAGGCTCTGCACTCCTGCTCTGATCCGCCACTTAATTCCTCCCACTAGGTGGGCCTGGGGCCAGAAGCAACTGCAGCTGTAGTTCTGTAGCTGCCCCACCTCCGCTGCCCCCGGGGCGGTGCCCGAACCAGAAGTCCTTCTTTCACTCTGTCCCCAGCAGCTTTTCCCACTAACCTTCTCTGTTGTCTTTGGTGTTTGTGGGTTGAGAAGTCTGGTAACTGCTGCAGCTCACTGATTCAGGGCACTAGGGCACGCTCCACCCAGCTCCTGGTCTGGTTGGTCTGCACCTCCCACACTGGGCTCCGCTCTACTTCGCTCCCCTCCCAGCTCCGTGCGCGAAAGACCTCACCCAGCAACCATCCAGGCTGTTCTGGGCTGGAGCCCTGCTTCCCTCTGCTATTTTGTGGGTTCTGTAGTTCTAGAATTGGTTCAGAGCCATTTTTATAGGTTTTTGGAGGGACTTGGCGGGGAGCTCACGCTAGTCCTTGCTTTCCAGCCGCCATATTGGCTCTGCCCCCAATAGTATCTTAAAAATGGACAAAGTCTAACAAGCCTACTTTTAAAGAATAACTAAGGTATCATACAGTTGTGAAAGGGGTCTATTTTTTTGGTTCTCACCATTTGGACTCTAAGTCATATTTCATACAGTATTTCATATGTAATACAAGGAGCAGTCTGAAAAACATCTGCTGAACATTTGCTAGAACTGAAAATAATATTGTAGCACAAGCAATAATAAAACTACAGTAAATTTAAGATTAGAGGAAATTTTCTTACCATTTAAAATTACAGTGTTATTTGTAATTACATTATATTTTGATCATTTTTGAGGAATTAATTTCTTCATGTTTGCTATGCTCAATGTACAAATGAAAATACACTGTTGAGGTGCTAAAGATATTCTAGGTTCCTGGGCAGTAATGTTCATCCCAGTTAACTATTCACTGATTATTCCCAGTCCCTGGCCCATACATAGTAGGAGCTTAATAAGTGCTTATCACAGCTGACTCCTGCTGATTTGAGCCAGTTCAAAATTATATATAATTAATGATAAATCTGAACTATATCCAATAACTAGTCACCAAAATCTCTTTGAACTCCAGAAGATTTAGGTGTTTTTCCTCCTGAACATTAATTCAAATAATACAAAGAAACCAAAGCTAAAGTAGAGAATGCATCCTTACTTTTACCTACTCTTACATACCTGTCACTGGTTACAGGGCTCAAATATTTATATAAGAACGTATACATATATACTTCTACATATAATATGTACACACACACACACACACATTTTCGACTTAAGACATTTTCCAAAAGTGTAAGATTCTCTCACTAAATCAATTTCTTATTTCCCTATTGTCTGAGTTGTTTCTATGACTGCCATTTTGTTTGACTTCCTAGCATTAAATTGTTCCTTTCCAAATCAACACACAACAACCCTGTGTGTTGGTAGTACAGCTATCATTAGTATCTCCATTTTGCAGATGAGTAAACTGAGGCTCAGGAAAGTTAAGTAACTTACTATGGTCAATCAGATTAACTCTGTAAAACAAGATTTGAATCCATATCTTCCAGTACTCTATACCATCTAATCACCTATTCAAAGAATTGTTCAAATATTCCCTACTTTAAGAAAAGTAAAATTTAGACATAAAAATGACCAACTAGAAGGTAGTTGTTTGCATTAACAAAAAATTCTTCACTTTACTAAAGGAGTCTTGATGTTCTACTTTAACAAATCTTTTCAAGACCTTTTCAGTTATAGAAAGTATACATGTACTGCTTTGAAATATCAAAAAGTACAGTTCATAAGAGTTAAAAAGATAATTGTTCTGGGACCGTGAGGACAATAAATTTTTAAAAATCAACTTCATAAATACAAAATGGGAGAGTGTAAGTAACAAAGTGTAAGTTATAGAGAGGCACGGTTCAATGGAAGTTTGTTGGTTTTGTTCTGTTTTGTTTTTTTAAGCTGGGGGTTTTAGTGGATTATACATTCAGTAAGAATCAATGGTATGATCAGGCAGACAAAAAATGGTAAAGCAGTAAGAAGCAGTATGATCCATGGGAAAAGGCAATGGACTAGACTTTGGGAAAAAGCAATGGGACTGAGGTTCAAGAAAAGATTGCACTTAAATTTCACTTCCAACACTTAATAGCTCTATGAAGTCATTTAATCTCTTGGAACCTCAGTTTCATCAACTGTAAAGTAAGCATAATAAGTAATACCTATACTACTTATCTAACACAACTGTGGTAAAAATCAAATGACATAATTTGGTAAAGTGTTTTGCAAACCTAAAGCATTATATAAGTATCAATTGTTAGTTCAGAGAAATACAAAGGTAACTACTGCAGTTAAGGGCAATATGAGGATTAGCTGAAAGACCTGGAGATGTTTGGCCTTAGGAAGAGATTTAAGGGAGGCAGAATTGCTTACTAAAAGTACCTGAAGGTTTTCCATGTGAAAGAGGGATTGTACTTGCTCTGCTCCACCCCAAAGGGCAGAATCCATAGCAATGGACATAATTTACAGAGAGACAGAGTTAGCTCTATGGAAAGAAAAGCTTCCTAACACAGCAATCCAAAAGTGAATGGTCAGCCTCAGGAGGTAACAGGAGGTACAATGTGCCGTAGTCTTGGACTGACAACTAAACACTCAAGGCAAAAGGTCTTTACCATGGCCTATTTTTAACTTACAAGAGAAGATGTAAGGCTCAAGCATATGAGCACAGGGACAACAATAATAAGAAAAAGATTCAACTAGAGCAGCAACTAATCCCTCCACACACTAGGGCAGCCTACACCTTCACATAAATTCCAGGGAAAGGATACAATCTGAATGTGCAATGAAGGTCATGGAAATTAGTTCTATGGAAAGGAAAAGGAATCTCACTCATGCATGTCTGAATGGTTTTCCATTTCTATTATCATGGAGGAAAAAAATCCAAGGACTGGCCATAGAAAGCATAGAGCATGGCAGTTTGGAGCCAAGAAGGGATGCAGTACATGAGGCGGGGTGGGGCGGGGAAAAGGAGGGAGGAAGAGAAAGAGAAATGTAAGAGGAGAGGTAAGAAACTGTGATTCCTTCTACTTGAGTAAAAATGTCCTCCTCTCCACAGCTAAGACAAATATAATCTGCTTAATTCTCGAAGTTTTTAAATTAATCTTTTTAATTTAGATTGCTGATCCAAATCTATTCTAGTGGTAGTATGGACTGTGGATCTCATCTCATTTTCAGCCATAGAGCTATTCAGTTTTCCCAGTATTTTGTTAAACAGCATATTTGTCCAATCATTAGAGGACAGAATAAGTTATATTAATATAACAGAATATTATGGTGCCATAAAAATGTCAAAAAACAGTATGTTACAATGGTCTAAAACAGGGGTGTACCTGAGGCCTCAAGCCTACATGTGGTCCTGTAGGTCCTCAAGTGTGGCCCTTTGACTGAATCTAAACTTCATAGAACAAATCCCCTTAATAAAAGGATTTGTTCCAAAAAACCCGGACTCAGTCAAAAGGCCACACCCAGGGACCTAGAAGCCCACATACAGCCTCAAGGCCACAGGTTCTCCATCCTGGTCTAGAAGAACTGGGTTCAAATCCTACTGTAGAAATAAACTGGCTATGAGACCATGGGCAAATCACTTACCATCCCAGGTCTCCAATCAACTTTCTAGAACTGGAAGTTACAGGGAATAGAGGGAGTTCCCACACCAGAAGCATATCACACCAATGAAACCACAAATCCAGGCCAAAACAAAACAATAACTGAATCATGGAAAGATTTCTATGAACTGAAACAGAATGAAATCAGCCAAACCAGAAATGTGCATACACTGATTAAGAAAAAGAGGAAAACAGGGCCCCAAATGGTGGAATTTCAGACAAGCAGAGAAGGGGAGAGAAAACAAAATCATGGTTTTTGTTGTTAGTTAATTTGTTTAGCTCTGCCTTTTGAAAAGCTAAGAATTTGGAGCAAGAATTCATCTTCAAACGTTGTGCACAGCCACAGATATATGGATTCCGTGAGGACCAACCCTGACATACTGCGCTGTTCTCAGCAACCTAAGGGGCAAGGACAACTCCAGGGGACTCACGATGGAGAATGCTATCTTCATCCAGAGAAAGAACTGTGAAGTTTGAATACAGATCGAGGCGCACTACATGCTCGCCTTTTTTTGCTTCTCTTTTGTTTTTGTTTTTGGGTTTGTTTTTTTTTTTTGGTTCTGATTCTTCTTTCTCATGATTCATTCCACTGGTCAAAATTCTTCTCCACAACTTGACTAGTGCTTAAATTAATTCAATGTGAAGTTATACATGACAGTTATATGAGCTTCCATGCTGTCTTGGGGAGGGAGGGGGGAGGGAGGGGAGAAAATCTGGAACTCAAAACTATGTAGAACCGTGTGTGGTAAACGAAAAATAAATAAATAAATTAAAATTAAAAAAAAAAGAATTCATCTTCATTTTGTATGTTTGACCGCTTCTGTTAACAGTTATTAAGTTTATAATAATATTTTTTGAGCAGGGTCAGAGAAAATTAAATGACTATATTATGGAATTAACTGGTCCATGGAATAAAATTCATTTGAATTTTTCAGTCCAATAATCTGATGATAATAATAAAGTTTAGAATAAAACTAAACATTAAAGCTTTTTAAAAGTAGTTACAATGCAATTTCAAAGGCATGCAATTTATAGTCATCATATAAAAAAGATTAAATATGAAACATAATTTTTTAAATTAATTGATATGCCTAGCTACAAATTTTTTAAAAGAAAAAAGGACTATGTATTTTTATTTAACCTCTAGAGTAAATAAATCTGCTAATAACTCATTTTTTAGACATCTGCCCCCAGGGGAAAAGGTTAATGAAAACTTAATTTTGAACCCCAAATTATCTTTGTAAGCATAAACTGCTAAGAAAAAAACTCAATGCTATATGCAAATCTCTAACTTTCATACAGGGTGTCGCAAATGTCAGTGCAGCTCTAAGCTATTAAAACTAACTAAAACTTTTGAGAAATGCTGTATTTGGAATAGATCTGGGGCAAAAGCAGATACTCTGACATTTTGCTTTCATATTTTAGTGAAAATGTAATGATTTAACACAGAAAACACTAGACAATAAACTGGGGGCACATAACAATTCAGACACCAGCCAACGAACAATTATAATTACATGCTAGGAAAAATAACGACAGTGATTAAACATGTGCTCTTCAGTAATCAGAAAAGGCAGACCAGCAGAGCAAAAGTGTACCTATCTAGAAAAAAATCATAACTATTCCCCTAACCATTTAACCAATTTTATTAATTTTCTTTAGGCAACACTCTTTTTCTCATGTTTCTAAAATTATAAGATATGTAATGCATCAATATAGAATTTTTGCCAAAAGTCTCTTCAAAATCATTTCAAGTTATCATAGGAAAAATGATGCCATTTTCTCTACTTAGTATACTGAGAATATGTATCTATTGCTGGTTTAATCAAATTATTAAACTGTATATACTCATTTGGTTGTTCTTATGTAACTACATTCTAATCACTTAAACCTTTTAGTTGTATTTTCTACTTGCAGTGACGAATATAGTATAGCTTCAGATTTTACAGCACTGTGATCACTGAAATAAATCTCTCTTTCAAACAAGAAAAACCAAATGCTTACCATTTTGATGCCTGTGGAGAAAGTCACTGGTTTTACTGGTTTAGTTTTCTCTAGCTGCATTTCCAGTTGTGTTGATCTATCTTTATGCTGTGCTAAAAGGAGAGCCGCAGGCAGATCAGAACTCTCCTGTAATGGAAGTTAAGGCATATTATGATTAAAACTTTTTAAAGAAAAAAAAGAGGGATAAAGTCTTATACTGTAGCCTTGTCTATAAGCATTGCTATAACACCACATCCTTTTTATAGAAAGCACTTTACAGAAAATATTAACAATCCTGTTTATAACTAAAAGCTATTGAGATTCGTTAATCAGAATAACTTGTGAAAAAGTTTTGGTTTGGGTTTTTTTAAATATATATTAAATACAGGATCATATTCCAAATCCCAAATGCTACCAAATTTATCAAAATAAAAAACTGTAAGTTTTTTAAGTAAGTAAAAAGTAGTATAACTTGGATCAGATGTTTATCTAAGACACATTCTTTTTACTCGAACCAGTTTGAAATTGTTTCCCATTTGATTTCACCTGAGGCCGTTTAGAAATGATCCTTACTCTTTTTTGCACAATGGCACTATTGTAGGTGCAACTAACAGCATATTTTTTTTCTCCTTTACTAACATTTTTAGGGACTTCAGCCAATTTTTTAAAATTAAGTGACAAAATGATAGTTAAACACTTAAAATTTTACATTTTAGCTAAAAAAGAACAGCTGTTAATATACATCTATACACAAAGGCATGCACATCTTATATATTACAGAAACAGAAGAAGTGCTGGTTGAATAATTGTTACTAAAAAGACTAATTACATCTATGAAGGCTGAAGTATTTTAACTTTAACTGTTGTGGAAATAAAAGTGAAGCCTAAATCATAACCAGATTCTTCACTTGCTCACGATGTTGAAGGTCAAAAACAAACAAAGAGAAATACATATCTGCATCAAGTGCTTTTTCTGTATTCACAGAACAAAAAGATAAAAGATAAAGATAATGGATAGCAAGGAAATAACCAAATTGAGTAGCAAGTTAAACAGTGATAGAGCACTGGGCCTGAAATCAGGAAGACCTAAGTTCGAATCCAGCCTCAGATATTCATTAGCTTTGTGATGCTGGAAAATCACTTAACCTGTGTTTGCCTCAGTTTCCTCAACTGTAAAATGGAGGGTTGTTGTGCCTAGCACATAGAAGAAGTTATATAAATGATAATCCCTTCCCCCTTTCCCAGATAGAGCACCCAGACTGCCAGCATATTTCTAAAACAGTGCACTGGTAACTAAGGTGGGGCCAATGAAGGGAGGTCTGATTATATCTTCACTCCCAAGTAGGCCCAAAACCCCTAGCTACTAGGTGCTAAGTCTATGTGGGCATGAAGCTTCCAGGGTCCTAAGGGAAATTGCTAAGACCACAGCCAATAGTAAGAGCTTAAGTTCTGGTCTCTCAGATGACGTTTGATGATGGCTAAAGAGTGCATAAAAAGGGAAGACAGAGCTATTCACTTAAGGCTCTCACTCCTGGAGGGGCAAGACTCTGGGCAGCCACTCTAAGGGCCTTCCAGCTGAACTCAGATGTTTATGGTTTTCTTGGTAGCTATGAATTGTATTTGGTCTGTTGATGTTTGTAATTTGTTTGTATTTGCTCTGAAGCTCAGGGTGCTGGCTTCCCCCCACCACCCCTCCAGCTGAGTGGATGATATTTGTCTGTTAAAGTAAGATTGTTAAGCCCTTAACGAGTTGCTTTCCTTAGTAAAGCAGATCAAAAGAATCTGGGCTTGCAGCGTTCTGTGTGCTGGTTGTTGTTGGTTTTACAGCTCCACAGCAGCTGCTTGCCAAACTGTTGAAACAAACAGTTACTTAACCCCTAAGTCATGAGAATCAGCCTATTCATTTTACATCATGTCAAGATAAACTCGTTAAACATTTTAGTTATATGAAACAAGTATGCCATAGATCTAGAGTTGGAGGAACAATGAGATAATCTTATCCAATTCCCTCACTTTACAAGTGAAGAACCTGAGGCCCACAGTCACATGGATATTAAATGGCTGAATCACATTATGAACTCCAGTTCTCTTAACTCAGACTGCAAATTCTAGTCCCCTTCTCCCTCCCTTTCTCCCACACTCCCATATAACCTGCTGAAGATTATGTGGCTTAATTAAAATATTTAAAGTACAGTTTAAGCACAACAAGACGTAGATAAAAAATTCAAATGACACATGCTTACTGACTGAAATATTTATAATTTCCCTGGAATCAAAGTTACTGTTGTAGAAATGTTTCATAAGTAAATCTGAAGCAACAGGCCACATTAACACACACATACATACATACATACACACACATACACACACACACATACCTACACACACACACAAATGGCAGTAAGAGCTATGACATTTTTAAGCTATTATTAACAAAATTATTCATTTTTAAAGATAGGGAACACTAACTAGCCCCAACCTACCTTTCCATACTTATTACATATTAGTCCCCTCTACCCAAACTACAGTCTGGTCAAACACAGGACTCTCTCTACCACTGAGATGATCCTTCCAGCTTCTAGTGTGTTCTCAAAATCACCTTGTTGATAAAAAAAAAAAGATCTATTTTTGTACATACCTAAATAAGTACATGTTGTCCTCTCTGGATATATGGTAAACTCCTTGAGGAAAAGGGCTATTTTTGATTTTACTATTGTATCCCTGGTGCCCAGCACTATACTTTGCAAACAACATGCAAAGATTTCAGAACTCTGATCAATGCAGTGACAATAAAACATAATTAGCACCTCTTAACATAATGATCAACTATGAGGACACTTTTTTTAGACATAGCAAATTGTGTAGATTTTCTTGTTGTTGGAAGGGAGAGTTCTTTGATAAGAGTGGAATGAGTTATTTGGAAGTGATAAGATTTGGTTTTGTTGGTTTTTTAAGGCCATCAGTAAAACATTTCTAAAAAAGATGATAATCCAGCCTTGACCCAGACTTAATTCTGATTTAATCTTTACCAAAAAAGTCTAGAGGGTTTAAGTATTTCAAAGAGTTAAATAGCCAAAATTTAATAAACGGTAAAACTCTTAAAAGGCTGAAAACAAATCTGGTATTGAAGCACAGGATTTTCTTTATGAGTGTTTCACCTCTGCCTCTAACCTGCTCAATTCTGATATATTACTCACAAAAATTTATAGCCTAAAAGCTTTTGTGAGTATTAAAGTAGAATTAAGCAGAGACTCTGCTTATACCCCAATAAAGTAAAATAAACTCTATCAAATGCATGGGCTCTGGAGAAGGCATAAAATGCAGATTCAGGCTTTCAAGTGATTTTATTTTCAGAGTTTGACATTTTACCTCGAAAGTTACCCTGGCCTACATTTATTACCTTAAGTTAACCTGTTTAATATTTAAAGAAACTTTAATAAGATTGCCTGTTATACTCATTAAAAGCCTTATAATGATCACATTTAAAAGATTATTTTTAAACTGCTTTTTTGGCAAGCCATCTGGCAAACAATATCTCTAATAAAAATCAAGCAATATTAAACAATAATATTAGCTCATACAAAATTTTAGACGTTATGGAATTTTCAGAGCGCAAATGTTTTAATGTATCAAGAAATTGCATAAAAAAAATTTTTCCAAACCATTAAGGAAATACATTGAATTATACACAGTTTAAATGTATAGACTTTCTAAGCAAGATTATGCCTGATTGGTTACACTACATGTGTTAACACCATAAAGTCAGAATCCTAATACATACATCATGCCAAGACTTTTCAATTGTAAAAACTAAAAAGAGAGCTTTGGTACATGTTCCAAATCCAATCAATGGAAGAAAAAAAAAAACATTCTCCTTCCACCAAAAGAACTAGCAAAAAGTTGTCGATGCCTAAATTAGCTCAAGAGAATAACTCTGAACACTATAATTTCTAAAGCTTTATAGAAATAGTAACTTTAAAATTTGACTTTTAAGAAACAAAAGGAATGTCAGGCTCCAACTTAAATGTGAATTAAAGATTGGAGAATTAAAGTAACTAATATAAAGAGGTAAACTAAAAAGTGAAAACAGGGGATTAAAACCATAATGGAACCCTAACCAAATCTATTATATTTAATTGTATGCCAGTACACATTATAAATTGCTCAGGATTATTATCTCCCTGTTATGTGAGCTAAACAGTTAAAAAGAATGTACTGTAATCACTTGCAGCTGAAGAAAACAGGAAGTGGAAATAAGAAACTTAGAAAAAACTACATTAACTCCAGATTACACAAAAAATACACTTTAGATAATTTCTCTTCTTGCTTCATGATACAATGACTTTAATGGAGAGATTCTCATCTGAATCGGCTCAGTGAAGCACAAACTATTCACTACACTGATGGACTGAATATACATGTAAAAATAATTGTTCTAAAAACTTTCTCAACCCCCAAATCAGGTTTATATTGTAATAAATCCTAAATGGATTTTGATGTGTAGATGAAAAGCACCTTGATCTAAAAGAGCTTTAAAAGTGGTTTTTTCTATCAAATTAAATCCTTTTTCATGATCAACAAACAATAAATACAACAGGATCTTATATTCTCTATATTTTTCAGTTAATCTTGAAAGGGCAAACATATGGTCTTTACTCTCATCATTGCCTTGGCATTAGCTCTCTCCATTTGGCAAATTGATCACACATTTTGTTGACTAAGACACTTTCTGGGCTGTGACAGCTGCCTTGTTCTGCCAACTAACACACTGGTTAAACTTCTGAATGAAATTATTATAGCTAGTGTTGATGCATTTCCGACTTTCAATTACTTGTTTAAATAATATAGATCTTAACCACATTATTTTATTGTTGTTGTTGTTGTTTACAAATTCTGATCCTAGTTTTTGATGAGTTGATGCCCTGGCTGTACACAGATAAATGACAAACGAGATGCAACACAGAGTCTAGGATGAGTAGGAATTCCCTACGCATGGTGGAGTTCTCCAAATGTTTCTCTTCACAGATGACATTCTGCTGACTAAATCAAGCATAAGTACATTACACAGCCTCTTAGAAGAAATCTGCAATCACTCAAAAGAATGTAACCTGCTCATTCACACAGGAAAGACCAAGTGGATGAAAAATGCCTAATACACAGATTTTAACATGCATTTCCATGTATACTCTGTGGAGACTTTCCAACAATATGTGTATCTGGGATACAGAGTATAGATGGACTATAACTGAAAAAGAAGATAAGATCAGGCAGAATTGCTTTCTCAAACACAAAGCTCTTTTACTGTCCCCAAACCCTCCCATAAAAGCAAAGGTCCTTATTTTCAATACCAACATTTTACTGATGGTGCTATGAAGAAATGAGATATGGAAACAGCATAGTCTCAAAGAACTAAAGATAAGCACCACAAAGAGGGAAATGGTGGGTTCTGTGAGTAGTCTGCAACAAAGATCTCTAAAAAAGAATAGATGGTAAAGAATGCCATCAAAAAATTGTACAATGTCAGTCAACAAATTTAAATATTTACTAAGTGTCAGGTACTGTGCTAAGTACTAGGAACACAAAGAAATGCAAAAATATAGTCCTTACTCTGAAGAAGCTCACATTCCAGTGGGAGAGTCAATATGTAAACAACTACATACATACAAGATACAGAGTAGACAGAAGAGACCCTCAAGGGAAGACATGAGCAGAGAGGAGGACTAGGAAAACCCTCTTGCAGAAGGTAGAATTTGCGGTAAATCTTGAAGGGAGCCAGGAAAAGCAGGTGGAGGTGAGGAAGGAAAGCATCCCAGCCAATGAAGACAGTCCATGGGGAAAAAAAAGGCATAGAGTACGGAAATGGAGTGTCATGTATGAGGACAGCAAGTAGACTAGTGTCATTGCATTACAGAATTCATAGAGGGGAATAAAAAGACTGGAAAGATAGGAGGAGGCCAAGTCATGAAGAGGTTTAAAAGTCAGAGCATTTTGTATTTGATCTTACAGGAGATAAGAAGCCACTGGAGCTTATCAACTAGGGAGTATGACATAGTCTGACCTTCACTTCTGAAAAATCACTTTAACAGCTTAGTGGAAGATGGATTGGATTAGGGTGACACGATTCAGAGAAACCATATAGAAGGCTATTATAACAGTTCAATCAGGAGGTGAAGGGGCCTAAGCTAAAGTGGAGGCTATGTGAGTGGAAAGAAAAGAACATATAAAAAGATGTTATAAATAAAGAAAATACAAGGTTTGGCAACAGACTGGATACACAGGTTGAGTAAAAGAGCAGTCAAGGATGACACTATGGTTACAGGCTTGAGTGGCTGAAAGGATGGTGTATCCTCAGTAGTAATAGAGAAGTTGGGAAGAGGGGAAATGGGGGTGGGAGAGATAATGAAGTCATTTTTGGACATTTTGAGTATCAGATGTCTATGATCTACTTAAAAATGTCCAACAGGCACAATACTAGAGCTCAAGAGAAAGGTGAGAGCTAGATAAGTAGCTCTGGGAATCATCTGCAGAGAAATGATCATTGAACCAATGGGAGTAGATGAGATGAGAAAGAAGGAAAAGAGGGGCCAAGACAGAACTTTGCAGGACAACCAGAGTCAGTGGGCTCGACACAAAGATCCAGCAAAACAGACTAAAAAGGATTAGTCAGAGAGGTGAGAGAACCAAGAGAGAAGTGTCACAAAAACTTAGGAATGAGAGTATCTGGGAAGAGAAGGTGGATAACAGTGCCAAATGCTTGAGAAAGATGGAGATTTAAGAGGATATCAGATATGGCAATTAGGAAAGTACTGGTAACTTCGGAGAGAACAGTTTCAGCTGAAAGATGAGGACAGAAGACAGACTTAAGAGGGTGTAGAAAAGAGTGAGAAGAGAATTGGAAACACCAAGGAGATTAGCTGAGGAAAGGAGAGATTAAAGGATGATAATAGCTGGTGGGCATGGTAGTATCTAGTAAGGGTTGTGTTTTTTTTAAAGATGGTGGAAACTTGAGTATGTTTGAAGGCAGTAAGGCAGAAGATGGTAGACAGGGAGGGACTGAAGATCAGAGAAAGAATAGGGATGATAAGGGTGGAGACAATCTGTCAGAGAAATGAGGATATAATGGTGGGGAGTAGGGGAAGACATCAAGGCTACATGCAGAAGACTCAGCTTTGGAAAACAGCCCATTTCGTCATCAAATGCTGATGTGTAAAAGAAGATGGTGGAGGGCACAGAGGTGATGTCAGAGGAATGTGAGATAAGGAAGGAAGAAAGAGGACCTCTTGTCAAATGACCTCAACTTTTTTCAAGGAAATATAATAAGAGGCCCTCAGCAAAGAGGGTGGAGGGAGTAATGAAAGAGGCTTGAAAAGAGGAAAAAAAAAGTTTGGCAAATGGCTGAGTTGACTGGGATAGGAAATCAATTAATCAGGAGTCAGAATGCTCTGTTTAGCACAATGCCTGGTACTTAGTAGGGACTTAATACATGTTCACTGATTGGTTGTTTATTATACTGGGAACCCAGATAAAATCAGTTAGCATAAATCTGTAGTGGACCTAGTCAGCAGTCTTGCAATTTTCTCCAATTCTATTAAGTATATGAATAGGAGCAAAGGAGATAGACAATAGAATTAGTTCATAGTTGGAGTTTGGGAAAGATTGATCAGTAGTAGGACAAGGAAGCAAAGGGTTCAAAAGTAGGAGACTATAAAGTAGAATTGGTTCAACAAAGGTGAAAAACTGTACAAGTAGGAGAGTGTAATCAAAAAAGGGGCAATGAGCTGGGATAGTTCTGAGGAATGGAGACATAAGAGGTTACAGTGAGGCTAAATAGTAAGTTTAGGAGAAGTGGACACAAGAAAGATGGAAAGTTAAAATATTGTAATTCCATAAAAGAAATTTATAGTTCTAAAAAGGTAATAAAATTTAAGTAAAATACAATGTACAAAGTTGGTGCCATACTAATAAATTTAAAGCCCTTGTACTGCCTTTCTGTTAAGAATCAGTAAACTACAAAACGTGCAAAGTGACAACTACTATTAGTTATAGTCATGTTACTAGATTGGTGGGAGCAGTATATTTGGTTTTGGTTGGAAACCATCTTACTTCAAAACAAAGCATAGCAACGAAGAAAATAAAATAGACTAGAATCTTGCTACTTTTCATTCCATAATACTGTAGTACAGGTGAGACACTGTCCTGAAAATTTCTAATATTAAATATACTAAAATAGAATCCACAATGTATACAAGTAATAGGAGCTTCCTACTCCAATACATATTCATAAATTACCTTTTTCTCCAACACAGCCCCAAGCAGTTGAAATGTTTAAATAAAATCTGCCACATCAAAAAAGATTATAAATACTGAAGGCTAATATTTTTTTTTTATCTTGAACTGGTAAACACTTCAAAATAAAAAAAAAAGTCTTCTGTGTTTAATTCTCTATATATTTATTCTGAAGTACTTAAGAATTGAGGTACCCAAGTGGCACAGTAGATAGAGCACTGAGCCTAGAGTCAGTAAGACCTAACTTCAAATCCAGCCTCAAATACACTCTAGCTGTGTGACCCTGGGCAAGTCACTTTTAACCCTGTTTCCTCATCTGGAGAAGGAAATGGCAAACCACTCCAATATCTCTGCCAAGAAAACTCCAAATGGCATCACAAAGCATTGGACACAACTGAAACAACTGAACAACTTACCAGTTCATCTAAAAGGGCCTGCTTATTCTTCCTTTTCAGAATCTGCTGCAGTTGTTCCTCCTTTTGTATAAAGAGTCGTCTTTGTTCATTTTCTTGTCGTTCCACTTCTAAAGCTTCTTCCAACTCCTCCTGTTCCCGAGTCTAAAACAGTTACAATATTTGTTTAATAAGGCAGTTCCCTACAAATACTAATTCTGTATACCAAATTTAACCCTTTACCAGAGTATAATGTTGTCAAGATTTTTTTTACTTAATTGTGTTTTTTCCAATTACATGTAAAGATAGTTTTCAACATTCATTTTTATAGGACTGAGTTCCAAATTTTTCTCCCTTCCTTCTTTCCCTCCCTCCTCCCCAAGATAGCAAGCAATCTGATGTTATAAATGTACAATTATGTTAAACATATTTCCGCTTTAGTCATTGTGTGAAAGAAGAATCAGAACAAAAGGGAAAAAACACAAGAAACAACAAAAAATAAGCAAAAATAGTATGCTTCAATCTACACTCAGACTCCATGGTTCTTTCTCTGGATGTGGATAACATTTTCCATCACAAGTCTTTTATAATTGTCTTGGATCACTGTATTGCTTGAAAGAGTTAAGTCTATCACAGTTCATGATCACACAATGTTGCTGTTACTGAGTACAATGTTCTCCTGGATCTGCTCACTTCACTCAGCATCAGTTCATGTAAGTCTTCCCAGGTTTTTCTGGAATCTACCTGCTCATCATTTCTTATACAACAATAGCATTCCATTACATTTCATATACCACAATTTGTTTAGCCATTCCCCAATTGATGGGCATGCTCTCAATTTCCAATTCTTTGCTACCACAAAAAGAGTTGCTATAGATATTTTTGTACATGTGGGTCCTTTTCGCATTTTTATGATCTCTTTGGAATACGGATCTAGTAGTGGTATTGCTGGATCAAAGGGGATGCACAGGTTTTATAGCCCTTTTGGCATAGTTCCAAATTGCTGTCCAGAATGGCTGATCAGTTCACAACTCCACCAACAATGCAATAGTGTCCCAATTTTCCCACATCTTACCCAACATTTATCATTTTCCTTTTCTGTCATATTAGCCAATCTGATAGGTGTGAAATAGTACCTCAGAGTTGTTTTAATTTTCATTTCTCTATTCAATAGTGGTTTAGAGTATTTTTTCACAACTATAGATAATTTTAATTCCTTCATTTGAAAACTGCCTGTTCATATCCTTTGACCATTTATCAATTGTAGAATGACTTGTATTCTTATAAATTTGATTCAGTTCTCCATATATTTGAGAAATGAGGCCTTTATAAGAAACACTGGATGTAAAAATTATTTCTCAGCTTTCTGCATTCCCTCTAATCTTGGTTGCAATAGTTTTGTTTGTGCAAAAACTTTTTTAATTTAAATGAAATCAGAATTATCGAGTTTGCATTTCATAATGTTCTCTATCTCATTTGGTCACAAATTCTTCCCTTCTCCATAGATCTGTTGTCAACATTCTTTTTTTTTTCTTTTTTCTTTTTTCTTTTAAATTTATTTATTTTTAGTTTGCAACATTCAGTTCCACAAGCTTTTGAGTTCCAAATTTTCTCCCTCTCCTTCTGCTCTCCCCTCCCCACCCAAGACGGCATGTAATCCAATGTAGGTTGTACATGTACCTTCACATTAAACATATTTTCACATTAGTCATATTGTAAAGAAGAATTATAAGCAATGAAATGAACCTTGAGAAAGAAGAAACAAAAAAAAAGAGAGAGCAAATAGTTTGCTTCGATCTACATTCAGACTCTGTAATTCTTTCTCTGAATGTAGATAGCTTTTTCATCATGAGTCTTTTGGAGTTGTCTTAGAACCTTGCATTGCTGAGAAGAGCCAAGTCTATCAAAGTTATTCATCTCACAATGTGTCTATAATTGTGTACAATGTTCTCCTGGTTCTGCCCCCTTCACTCAATATCAGTTTATATAAGACTTTCCAGGTTACTATGAAGTCCATCTGCTCTTCATTTCTTATAGCACATTGTATTCCATTACATTCACATACCATAACATGTTTAGCCATTCCCCAACTGATGGGCATCCCCTCAATTTCCCATTCTTTGCCACCATAAAAAGAGCTGCTATAAATATTTTTGTACATATGGGGTCCTTTTCCCATTTGTGTGATCTCTTTGGGATACAGTCCCAGAAGTGGTATTTTTGGGTCAAAGGGTATTGTAATATCAATTAAGTTGGGACTTTTTTACTGTTTTAGAATGATAAACTAATCGCCTTTGATTTAGCCTTACTAGGTGCAAAACCCCACGCCCAAACCCGTATCTCCTAGGTGCTAAGCCTATGTGGGCATGAAGCCCTCAGGGTCCTAAGGGAAGTTGCTAAGACCAGAGCCAATAGCAGGCACCTAAGTTCCGGTCGCTCAGATGACGTTTGGTGATGTCTGAAAGCTATAAAAAGAGAGAACAGAGTTATTTGCATGAGGCTCTCACTCTTGGAGGAGTGTTGATGTGGAGACTGGGCAGCTGTAGTTAAGAGCCCTCCAGCTTGTGAGGAGGGCTTGATTACTATGAATTGTATTTGGTCTGTTTATGTATGTTTGTAATTTGTTTGTATTTGCTCTGAAGTTCAGGGTGCTGGCTTCTTCCCCTAAACTAAGTGAGTTTATACATATATGTTGGATTAAAGTAAGATTGTTAACTCTTTAACGATACTTTCCTTAGTAAAGCAGATCAAAGAACCTGTGCTGGCAGTATTCTTGTTGTTGGGCTTGTGTTGGTCTTTCACCCCCAAAACAGCTGCTAGCTGAATTGTTGCAACAGGTATGCACGGTTTTATAGCCCTTTGGAGCATTTTTTCATATGACTATAGATATCTTTACTTTCTTCCTCTGAAAACTGCCTGTTCACATTCTTTGACCATTTATCAATTGTAGAATGACTTGTATTCTTATAATTTTGATCCAGTTCACTATACAGTTGAGAAATAAGGCCTTTATCAGAAACACTGGCTGTAAAAATTATTTCCCAGCTTTCTGCTTTCCTTCTAATCTTGGTTGCATTGGTTTTGTTTGTACAAAAACTTTTCAATTTAAATGTAATCAAAATTATCCATTTTACATTTCATAATGTTCTCTATCTCATTTGGTCATAAATACTTCCCTTCTCCATAGATCTGTTGTCAACATTCTTAATAGTTATAATAAACACTGGTCATCAATGATTTTCACAGAACAGTCATTTCTGCTCTTTTTGGAACTCCAGTATCTCATCTCACTTTCTGCTCATAACCCACCATTCAAAAAAATCTGAAAGACTCCTCAGAAAATTTTCTACAAAAACAGTACTACAAGTAGATATCAAACCATAACAATGAAGCTCATATACTTGTTATGGCAATTAGGGTGGAAGTTTTTTACTGTTTTCTCTTTTGGAATACTGAGGTAATCAAGTACCTTTGATGAGTTTTGCCTTTCAAATGTGATGGCAAGCAAAGTAGACTTTTTGTTGTCTTTGTTTTGAAGAGCTTCTCAGCACTAAGGAATCTGATTGAATGGGGAGCCTAGTTCACATGGGTTTGAGTGCCATGGTTGTGATGTCCTCTGACCCTGAGCAAGCATTTAAGTAACAAGAAGGCCTAAGTCACATGGGTTTGAGTCACATGGTTGTGACACCCTTTGACTCAGAGGTTGGCATTTTACCTTTGGAGGCACACTCATTGCTTGAATGTTGGTGACGAAACTCTGGGTAGCCATTGAAACTATGGCTTCAAAGCTCAGCTTTGAAAACCCAGATGCTGGTGCTTCTCTGGTAACTATGTATTGAGATGTTGGACAGACAGCTAGAAGCCTGTCTGCTGGTTTGTGTTATTTGCTCTGATAACATAATTTCTGCATGTAATTTCTGTTTGTATTCTCTCTGAAGTTCAGGGTGCTGGCTTTTCCCCCTGAACTAAGTGAATGGTGTGTGTGTGTGTGTGTGTGTGTGTGTGTGTTTAAAGTAAGACTGTTAACCCCTTAAAGTTGCTTTCCTTAGAAAAGCAGACCAAAGGACCTCTGTTACCAGCCCTCCTGTGTGCTGGTGTTGTTGGTCTTTCACCTCCACAATGGCTGCTAGCAACATTGTTGTTACAATATTGCTTTAATTAATTCATTTCTGAGGAATTACAAACAATTTCACAGTAGGTACTCCATATGGCTCAAAAAATTCATGGATTCTTGCCTTTGACAAGGTATGTCTGTAGGGCTCAGCCAAACATTCAAGCCCCACCACAATCTTGGCCCTCCCCTAGACTCACCCTTTCTACTGAAAGGCTGCCCTCCAAACAAGGGCTCTCTCTATTCAATACTTAACTACAAAAGAAGATTCCCTATCTCTCTACTGGTCTAAGTCCTAGTTCTTCAAAATTCAGCTTCAAGCCCTATCTTCTCCATAAGGGCTTCACTGGCTTGCCTCAGTCTTCAGTCTCTCCTCTGAATTTCTATGGGACTTATTATGCACATCACTCATGTGATAATTACCACATACGATCTTATGTTATTTGTCTTTGTAGGCATATATCCTATATCCCCAACTAGCCTCTATGTCCTTTGAGGGTAAGGACTCTTTCTTGTACCTCTTTCTAAATGATTTTCTAACAGAGCTCCCTGTTGGAATAGGCAATTAATACTGGTTAATGGTGATACTGATGGTGAAATAGCAAAGCAGGTATCATTTGTATACCATTTATGAATTTTCTGCTGATCTGAAACCTTGTACTTGAGAAATTTAGTATTTTTCAGTGACAGGTTAAGTGGTTCCCATTCTGTATTACTTAATTTTTTTAAATAATAAAGAGAGTATTATAAATGTCTGTCTGTGTTTGCCATGCTTTGTGAAGCCTGAGAACTAATCCTAAATTACTACTAGTAAAATCTACCATTCGGCTGGTGGCAGTGAACAGAGAAATGGCCAAGAAGCTGGAGAGCATTTAGACTCTTGAGGATTTTGCCAAAATCACTTCAATCTAACATGTATTATCCATTTACTAGATTCGAGGTACTCACTGTGTCAGATCCTAGGCATAAATGACAAAAAACATAGTTCTTAACCTCAAAAAGTTTATTGGAGGTATACGAGAAGTACACAATTAAGTATAAGATTAGACATAATGTAATAGAGGAAAAAGGAGAGATCCAAACAAAAACCTTAAGGAAAATTTTAGGAAGGCAAGCTCACTTTCATTTGGGGGGTGTCAGAGAGTGCAGGCGAGGGGTAAGGAGGGTGAGTTAGGGACAATCAAATAGTATTTCATCAAAGTGGATACTTGAACTGGACTTTGCAGAAAACTAAAGATTTCGACAAAGATGAAGAGGAAGTGCATTTCAGGCATGAGAGTCAGCCTATGCAAATGCATGAAGATAAAAGCTAGGGAACAGCAGTTCAATTTGGCTTGATTATTGAGCACACGAAAGGAAATAATTTGAAATAAAGTTGAAAAGACAGGCTGGAAATATATTGTAGAGAGTCTTAAATGCCAGGCTACAGAGTTTATATTTTATTATGCATAGGCAATAGGGAGCCACTGAAAAATTTTGAGTAGAAAAGTAACACAGTCATACCAGTGAATAAAGAAATTGTGTGACGGATGTATTTGAGAGAGAAGACGCTAAAAGAAAGACCAATTAATAGGTTATGATAATTTGAGCCAGCTCCATAACTGATCAGTCAACTATCTTTATAAGAGCTTACTTACTATGTGCCACTCACTATGCTAGATGCTCAGCTTACAAATAAAAGTAAGACATACTATGTTCTTTAGAACTTTACATCCTAGTGGGGTGCAGAGTGTATTCATGAAAGACTAGTACCTCTGGTATGAGGGCTGCTGAACCTTTTTCTGGTCTGCTTTCTACCTTTGGTGTCTACCTGATCTACCTAACTTTCACCTGTGGCTCCAAGAATAGTAAAGCATTTTGGCAGATGGGCTAAACCACATTGAGGGTAACCGAGGGGTCTCAAACCCATTGGTAAGTTAGGGGAGTGTCCACCCCCAAGCATGTGAAGACTTCCCCTGGAGGAATGGACAAATGAGAACAAGGGAGCACTTAGAGCTTGGTTAGACATCGAAGATGCCAAGGTCATCCACTGCATCTCAAGCTATCACCAGTCATCTTGACTCTGTCCTGCCACTGGACTGTGATGAATCCAGAAGAGAGAGAGAGGCTAACAACTTTGTGCAACTCTGCCTCACTTAAATGCAATTTATGCATGCAAGGGCAAGCAAAGTATGGTTTTTTGCTATTTTTCTGTATGTGGTGTTGTTTCTCAGACTCAGTCTCACATGTTTCTGCCTCAAGCCAATCAGACGTGCGTGTGGGCACTAGCCAATCAGACATGTACATGTGGGCTCCAGCCAATCAGAGACTTACATGTGAGCTCTAGCCAATCAGATGTCAACTATAACTATATATAAAGAGAGCCCAGAGTGTGAAAAAGCAGACATTGAGAGAGCCAGCATCGAGAGAACTGTCAACTTTGAGAAGAAGAGAATGAAGAGAACAGACAAGAAGAATGAGCTTTGAGATCTGAGAGCTGGGAGGAGACCTCTGAGAGCAAGGAGGAGACCTCTGAGAGCATGGAGGAGACCTCTGATGGCAGAGATTCGCTGACAGAGACTCTAGACTTTGAAGGAGAGTGGAGCTGTAGGAGCCGCCCACAGGAAGGAGGCTTAGCTTAAGCCCCTTTTGAGAGCTGTTGAACTAAACTGAGTTGTTAACAAAGAGCCTCTGGACTTTGGAGGTGAACTGAGATGGTGGTGTTAGTGGTGTGTGTTGCTGCCCTATTAAGCTTCATTTTCCCAGAAACAGAAGCTGTGGGCAGGAAACCCTGGAGCCTGATGTCAGGCAGGAGCTTGGAGTAGAACAGTCCCTGTGAACTGAGACCTGGAGCAGGAGCACAGAGCTGCCTATGTATGAATCCAGGTGAGAGTCGGGAGTGGTCAGCCCAAGAGGAAGAGCCATGGGACTTGGAAGTCAACCTTGAGTCAAGATGAAAGAGGACTTTACTTGAACGCTTGGTAATGATTAAAGGAGATTGTTCTTACTGTGACCTAGGGGTGCATGGTGTGGTATTTTTCTGCTACCTCTTAGGGATGTGTTGTGCTAGGGGAGACCCTGGCCTGGGACCCCCTGCTGGGTAAACAAATATTTTGGAGAATGTTACTGAATGCAATGAAATATGCTATGTGCCATGTGACATATTGAATGATATGAGATATATATGTATTAGATGATATGTTTTGCTTAAGGATGCTGCTATGAATGTTATGCTTTGGTTTACTGAACAATGTTTATTATCTGAATAAATAGTGAGTCCATTATAATATGCGATTAGACCCCTGAAATTATTCACAGCAGCAGTCCTCAGGTATGCTGCCCTGATTGGCATTACAAAGCATGAATCAAAAGATATCACCTATACCATTTTACCATTTTTACCTATCTCAAAGTACTGTGGTGACAGGCAAGTGACAAAGTAGCAGGTGTAGATACACTGGGAGCTGTACTCACAACCCTGCACATATGTAGCCCAGGTCATAGAGTCATCTTCTCATTGGAAGCAGCAGTGGGATTCAGCAGCCCACTGGGTGTCTGAACAGCCTTTTAAGGATAGCACTGCTCACTTCCTGGTGTAAGGAAGGGGTTAGAAAAGGTAACCAAAAAATTGTCTGTTTACCCAAACCTGGCCTAATTACCACAGCAGGCAGAGATCCCACCCTGTGGTCAAAACACAAAAAAAATGTACAAAAACTTCTGCAAAGATGATTCTACTCACCATCAGTATGTGGAATGTGCACACATTTACAGACAACACAAAATCCAGTAAATCTGAAAGATGAACAGCTCTTATTGCAAGAGAATTCAGCAAGTATCACATCCAAATAGCAGCCCTGAGTAAAACAAGGCTGGCAAATGGAGGCCAGCTTACTGAAGTTAGATAAATGTTTTTTTGGAGTGGTCATAGTGAAGGGGAGCCCTGTGTAGCTGGTATAGGTTTTGTAATCAAAACTAATCAAGACAACAAGCTTAAATGCCTATCAAAAGGAATAAATCACATGCTTATAACAATGTGATTGCCACTTGCAAGAAAACACCATACCACTATCATCAGTGCCTATGCTCCCACCATGATGAACCCTGATGAGGTCAAAGAAAATTTTATGAAGACCTGGAGACACTTATTATCAATGTACCAAAAGAGGACAAGCTCATAATTCTGGGTGACTTTAACGATAAGAGCAGGCTCAGACTACCAGATATGGCAGGGAGTCCTTGGAAGGAATGGAGTTGAAAACAGCAACAGCAATGGTCACTCACTACTGAAGACCTGTGCATTTCATGACCTTCTCATCACCAACACTGTCTTCCATTTACCTAAACACAATGAAACTTCATGGATGCACCACTGCACCAAACATTGGCATTTAACAGACTATGTAATTTTAAAGAGAAGAGGCAAACAGGATGTGAGAGTGACAAAAGCAATGTGTGGTGCAGAGCCCTGGACTGATCACAGACTTACTCACTCCAAGGTAAATATTTCCATTCAACAAAAGCTGCAGCCCAAAGGCAAAAGGACTATCAGAAGAATTAAGGTCAACAGATTAGAGCCCTTCTCTGAGCGGAAACAGTTTGTTGCCAATTAGGAGGGAAAGTCAAGGCAACACACGTTTGGCAGCAGTGGAGCAGAAAAGGAGTAGGCAGCTTTCAGAGATTTGATGTACAGCACTGTACAGATTCATCTGGGTCAGAACACTTGCAAACATCAAGAATGCTTTGATGAACATGATGGGGAAATTCAGATGCTGCTAAATGAAAAATGAGAACTCCACAGGGCTCACCAGCATCCACCAGGTGAACCCTGTGGAGTTCTCATTTTTAAATATTCTGAGGAATACACTGTCTTCACCAGACTGGCAAAGCAATCTATGGACATACAAAATGTTCACAAATAAGTAAATAAAAGTTCTATACAAAATAAAAAGTGATTAGGACAACAGGAAGTTAATCACTGGAGGAATCAGAAAAGGCTGTCTGAAGGAGCTAGGAGTTCCAAGAGGCAATGGTGAGGCAAAAAATTATAAGAGTTTCTCTGCCCCTGGAGTCTAAGCCTCATAATGAAAAAATACCTTAAAAACTTAACTGATTAAATGGAAAAGAGAAGAAAATGTCCAAGCATCTTAACTACAGAATCAAAAGATCTTTCTATAGGAGATGTGAAGGTTGAGAGCCCACAGGAGAACCCAGAGTCAGGAAAGTGTTTGAAAGAAAGGGCAGTCATTATTAGGTGAAATCTGTCAGGTGCTGTTCTACACTAAAATGCCTCCAAAGCCAAGGAACCCATCCACCATATTAATATTCAATTTATTCAACAATTCTGCTATGAGAATAAAATTCTAATTTTTATAACAATGGCCACCAGGAAAAAACAGGATTCTCTTTTTACATGTTTATGTTCATTTTGGGGGGCAGGGAGGGGAAAAGAGCATTATTTAAATTTTATTAGGGAAAAAAAACTATCCATATAACTCTTCCTTCTCCCAAGTTAAAGTTTCCTCATCAATCTCTGTTTAAACTAACCCAGAAAGCTAAAAATAGGAAATGAGGCATACCTTCACTACAGCCAGTTCAAAATTAGACTTCCTATCTCAGTTTAATATACTATCAAGCAGCCACCAAACAGCAACACTTGTAGTTAATAATATGACAGACTCCAATTTCTATAGACTTGTCCTGATATTAGTAAGTGTCAACTTTACTGAATCTAAATGATATTCTTGTTGACAGAATCTTGAAAAAAATTATGATTGGCCCTTTAAACCTAAAACCTTTCCCCCAGTAGTTTCTCGTGTCATAACTGCGTTACTTTATTGCATGCCTAAATTCAGAACTGAGACCTGTTAAAATAAAAAAATAAAATAAAACTTTGGTATAACCCTTATATTCTTTTAAACACTGTATCTCTCTATTTTAACACAAAGGCAAAATCAAGAGAATTTATTCCTTGAAGTTATTGAAAGATACCAGACAAGTGAAAAACAACTACTGACCATATTCCATGGCGGCCACTTAAGAGAACTTCCCAATGATACCTTCATTACTAACATGAGTGAACTTGTATCTCCATTTGAAATATACTCCTCAGTTTATTTACAACATTAGTAACACAAGCAGCCAGTACAGTGCCAAGTATATTATTCTGCATAGAAAATACATGTCATAAATGGTGCTGACTTACTGACTGAGAACATTTAGACTTAAATAATCTAAAGGAAAAAACATGAGATCTAAACATTCCAGAAGGACACAGATGGCTCTAATAGCACCCATGGCATACTTCCAGAATAATGTCTGTAACTCAAAAAATTCAAAACTTTATTTTAAAAGTTCCATATAGAAATGTAAATATAACTACTTTTGCAACACAACTACTATGCTGGAATTAGTTAACTGACTTGTAGCAACCACAGATCTGTTTTCTGGAACTGAAATTCTTACTGAATAATGTACTTGACGTGAAATGATTTTTCATTTCAAGGTTAAGTACAAAACTCTGATGTTACCATTCCACTCTTATTACTGCATATAAATACTCTGACGGAAGCAAAAAGATATTTCTGGTGAATTCAACAATGCTTTTTTTTTTTTTTTAAATAGAGGCAACTCAGTGAGTGAATCCTCAAGTTCCTTTTAACAAAGTCAACCTAAGTGTGACCTTGGAGAAAGTCTTCTTTAGAACTGAAGAGGATGTCTACCATCAAGGTGAGATATCAAAGGACTTCACTCCTTCAGAAGCAGTATGGTGTAAGAGAGGAAGCATGGAATAATGGAGAAAGAAATGGTCAAGGAGGGAAAACAATTGGAGTTCTACTTCCAAGACATATAAGCTATGTGGCACAACATGACTAATATGAAAATATGTTTTGCATGACTGGACATGAAGAAGAAAATTTGGAACTCAAATTTTTAAAAAACGAATGTTAAAATTTGTTTTTACATGTAATGAGAAAAAAATATATTTTTTTAAAATAAAATATATATATTCTGTGATCCTAGATAAGCTTTTTCATTCTTTAGAACTCAGTGTTTTCTTCTATAAAATGAAAGGGCTAGATAATATTGTCTCCTTCTAGCTCTAATAGGCTATCATCCAACAGGTCATACCATTGTATTCAAAGCAAATTAAAAGTTATACATTCATTTTTAAATTGTCTTTCTCTGCCTCTCTCAAATGAAAGAATAAAGTGGAGCTGAGGAGGAAATAGTACTGAAGTTAGTATGTAATTCTGATGATTGGATCACTGTATATATGCAGTCTTTCTTCTTTTCAAAATGTATTTTAAATACATTCTCTTGGTCCCACAATAAGTTGTTTAGATTAATTTTCAATTTAATAAGAGGACTGATAAATATTTTGACCAAATTAAATCAGAGGAGCCCCTATATTTCTTACATGGCGGGGGGGGGGGGGGGAAGGGAAGGAACCAGTAAAATAAGCTAAATTGACCTTAGCTTACAAGTTTGTTTCTCTAGTTTTATTATAATTCATTTTACTTTTTTATTAACAGGGTCTTTGTTTTCTTCATCCCCCTCTTGGGAGCTACATAAATGCCTGTGTCTGGAATTTTCTTTCCCTTTCAAATGAAAAAGCAACTATTCTCCTAGCATAAGAAAGAACAGAGTCTTTCATGGCTATTGTCCAAATGAACTCCTAGCAGGGAATATATATGCAAGTAAAACTAGCATTTAACATGCAGATAAACTCATACATTCAGATCTTTAAAGAATAAATATGTTAAAATATTATAAATACCATCAACAAAAAGAGTCGTTTTTACTATATCTGACCTATACCTTAGACTATATATTTGTAGGTTTTGTTTTTGGAAAAGTCATTTAAATAGCATCAACTTGAAGCATCAAACTCTATTAAAATAAAGGAAAACATAAAAGTTAGTAACTTACCAATTTTAGCTTGTTTTTCTGAATGACATCTTTGTTTTCCTTTTGGTATAGCTCCATTTTCTTTTTGGTATTGTCCAAATCCACATTATTGGTCAAGTTAAAAACTGCATTAGAAGAAACCACGATTGCATGAGAACATACTAATGTATGTCTTGTGCTCAGACAAGTATTGCACCAATTTTTCAAACATTCCGTCAACTTCAAATAGTGTCCTTTAACCCTATATAAACCAAGTGGAGTCTATGTCGATTATTTTTGAAGTGTACATATTTTTAAGGTATAGCGGCAGCTAGGTAGCAAAGTAGATAGAGCTCTAGGCATGCAGTCAGGAAGACCTGAGTTCAAACTCACAGACATTTCCTAGCTGTGTGACCCTAGCCAAGTCAGTTAACCCAGTTTGCCTCAGTTTCCTCATCTGTAAAATAAGCTAGAGAAGAAAAACCTCAAATGCCGTCACAAAGAATCAGACACAACAGAAAAACAACTAACAACAACAGCAACAAACATTTCCCACTTACATTTAAATCTGCTTTGGGCCCTACAGGGGAGTTTTGCATGGCCTAGGGATGAATTGAGTTGGACGCCTATAAAAGACTGTCTTACTTTTGCATTTATATCCCTAATGCCTAGCACAGTGCCTGCTACATAATAAGCACTTCTTGACTGCCTGATTACTGGTTGTGTTTTGGATTTGCTTGAAAATTTATATGTTATAGTGGATATGTTTTATATGTTTATTGGCTAGAAAGCTGGCCTAAGAGTCAGAAAGACCTGAGTTCAAATTTGGCCTCAGACACTTACTATGTGACCTTGGACAAATCATTTAACCTGTTTGTCTCAGTGTCCTTAACCGTAAAATGGGGATAGTAATAGAACCTTCCTCACAAGCTTGTGAGAATCAAATGAAGTAATATTTAAATATTATACCTCTTCTGAAAAGGAAAATGCTAGATGTTTAAGTAAATTCAGCTAGAAGCAGACATGATAGACACTTGTTTTTCTTTAAGCCTTTTACCATTTTAAGAATCCAGACATACAAGGGATTGTGGATCCAATAGAGTCATAAATTTAAAGACAGAAGAGGCTTTAGAGGTCATATAGTCCAGTGTCTTCATTTTACAGATGAGGAAACTGAGGCCCAGAGAGGAAGTTAAGTGACTTGCCCAAGGTCACATGAGTTAACTGAGATTTCAACTCAAGCCCTCTGACTTTGAGTTCAAATACAACTAAAGTAATTTCACTTCAGTCCAGTAATAATTTAGATTGCTTCGTGTTAGGAAATACTGCCAGATATATATTCTAAATTTTTGGTGGGGAAGAAAAAGAGGATTTTTCAACACAGATGTCAGAATAAAGAATTACGTTTCAGGCTGAGGAGGAAATGGTTTAAGTTTCTAGTCCAGGTTTGCGTCTTTTTAGTTTACAAAATACCAGTTTACCAAGTGTGTTTATTTTGATTTTTCACTGTCTTAATACTATTCTCTCAACCTGTCATTTTCCTTTTACTAAAGAGTTCTAATCTGAACATTAAAAAAAATCATTAAGATGATATTTAGAATTCATATTGTTTTGAAGAGGCTCAATTAAATTTTGCAATTACAAGAAGGCAATTCTGATTCATTGAAAGCTTATTCCACTATCAGAACACTTTTCAGTGACTGCTCCTATCAAGTTCTTTTGAGACTACACTCTGGCGCCACTTCATCCATTCATCTCCATTTATCCCCTCAAAAATAATCAATTTAATAGTTTTCCCCAAATCGCAAACACTTTCCATTCTGTCATTTTCCAGGCTTAGGCATCTTGGGAAATAATGTAATCTTTTTACCTAGACATGGTGGAAGTCATTCAAATGTGGATTCAGATTTATTTTTTGTTTGTTTTATAAGAAATGATACAAACATGATTTTTACTCGGGGTGGGGGTGGGGGATTTCTTTTTTATTATTTATTTCTTTCCCCATGATGACAATTTTGAAATGTTTTGTTCAAAAGACCCCTTTATAGATATAAATTTATTAAACAACAATTCTTCCAAAAGCATTTGTTTATGTAAGTCATGTCTATAGATATTAACCGATTAAAAATTAAAACTTCATAGTATTATTATGAAAATACTTTTGACCTTATTCACCCCCAGGAGTCTCTAGCTCTGTGTGTGTGTGTGTGTGTGTGTGTGTGTGTGTGTGTGTAGACACACACACACACATATATATGTATATGTGTATATGTATACATATACCTTAAAAATTGTTGTTTAGTCCTTCTCAGTCATGTCCAACTCTTTGTGACCCTATCTGGGTTGTTTCTGCCAAAGATATGGAGTGGTTTGCCATTTATGTCTCCAGCTTATTTTACATATGAGGAAACTGAGGCAAACAGGCTTAAGTGATATTGCCTGGGTCATACAGTTAGTAAGTATCTGAGGCCCAATTTGAACTCAGGTCTTCCTGATTCTAGACCTGGCACCCTATCCACTGCATCACCCAGCCTGCAAAACAAATAAAAATACAACACAATGTATATGATGTTCATTTATGGTTTTCTAATATTCGACTTCTGGAATTGCCTTCTATTTGAGTTTGACACCAATGTTTGAAGAACAAGGAATGTGAAGGAAAAGGGGGAAGTTGTATATTCTGTTTCTACACAAACATAACATTCTGTCCTTACAGCTAGCACTATACTAACTAGCCTTGTAAATTTAGGCAAATTACTTTACCTCTCTGGGTCTTAATTTCATTTAAATTTAATATGCAAGAATTTCTTAAGTGCCTATGTTGCAAAAATTCAGCTAGCAGCTGTTGTGGAGGTGAAAGACCAACACAAGTCCAACAACAAGAATGCTGCCAGCACAAGTTCTTTGATCTGCTTTACTAAGGAAAGTATCGTTAAAGAGTTAACAATCTTACTTTAATCCAACATATGCATATAAACTCACTTAGTTCAGGGGAAGAAGCCAGCACCCTGAACTTCAGAGCAAATACAAACAAATTACAAACATACATAAACAGACCAAATACAATTCATAGTAATCAAGCCCTCCTCACAAGCTGGAGGGCTCTTAACTACAGCTGCCCAGTCTCCACATCAACACTCCTCCAAGAGTGAGAGCCTCATGAAAATAACTCTGTTCTCTCTTTTTATAGTTTTCAGACATCACCAAACATCATCTGAGTGACCAGAACTTAGGTGCCTGCTATTGGCTCTGGTCTTAGCAACTTCCCTTAGGACCCTGAGGGCTTCATGCCCACATAGGCTTAGCACCTAGGAGATACGGGTTTGGGCTTAGGCTTTGCACCTAATAGTAAAAGGGTGTGGGCCTGGGGTATAGCACCTGGTAAGACTCAATCAAAGAGACTTAATTAATTTATCATTCTAAAACAGTAAGAAAGTCCCACCTTAGTTAGCAATGCAGCCTACTACATATGAAAGGGACTATATACAAACACTGCACTACATACTTGAAAATCAAACTATCCCTGACCTTAAGGTGCTTACATTCTGCTCAATGAACTCATTTCCAAAGACTGGGGAAGCTGAACAAGATGGTTTCTAAAGTCTCTACCATGTCTGTGACTAAAATGATGCTACTAATATGCCATAATGATTTAGGAACACGTGCACCTTGTTTTGTTTTTCAATACGTGATAAATATCTGAGCAACAAATAAAAGGATACTGGTGACACATACGTTAAGTCTATAACTGAAGGTTGTCAATCAGAATTATGACTATATTATGTAAAAAGGAAAATTATCTGCTTTCAAAATAAGGAGTCACCTTTCTTTCATTTTAAATAAAGCAGATATAGGAATAACAAATATTTTATAATGACAGATGGATTAAATACCTACTGATTATAATGACAGATGGATTAAATACCTACAAATACCTACTGATTAACTAATTTTTCTGATTCACAATACTTCAGCACTTCCAGGACCCATGATTTTACTATAGTGAATACCCTCTCAACTCACACACACACACCTCATCTCTAGACTTTAGTCTTGCTGAATTACCAACAATAAGGCTTCTTGAAACGTATTTAGACTTGTCCTTGAAAAACAGAGACTACATTATTAGGCCTATCTAAAGCATTTTTCTGCTTAAGGAGTCCTTCAAGACCATTAGTTTGCCAAAATAGAGGCTTTAATAACTCAAGTTCACTGCCACAAAGAACTCTTCAGAAAGTTGGAAGACTTAATAAAAACAAAAATTAAAGTTAACCATTTTTACAACTTCTAAAAATATTTCTATCATTTGCTTGCTTTAAAAATTAATAACGATTGAAGATCAATACAATGTAAAATATAACAAATAACATTTGGTCATTAATAATCCTACTGTTCATGACAATTATTGTTGAATATGTTCATTCTAATTATGAAAAGTATTGTATTTTCAAAACAATTAACAAAAGTCTCAAAAGTATGTAAGTTTTCAAGAAAAGTTACTTTTCTTGAAACTCATATATGAATTACTCATAATGATCTTCCTGACTCATAGAGGTTGCTTTTCACTTAGAAGTTCTATGTGCATACATTATATACCTTTAAAATTAGAGGCTGTCAAAGCACAGCAGAAAGTGATTATCTAAAAATGCTTCAAGTTCTTGAAAATCTCACTTTGGAGGACACTCTATTGATCATGCTCACTAAATAATGGCCAAATGTCCACTATACTTTGTGCCATTTGACCTTAACTTCTTAGCTTTATTATCATGAAAACTAAATCTTTACTTTTAAAAGCAGTTCTATCAAACCCGTACAATTTAATTTTATCAAAATAATGAGAAAAACTAGTTCTTCTGGGCTATGATTTTTCAGGCCTCTTATGCTTAACAATCAATAAAGTGAAATTTGGGGAGCTACTGCTGTGAATAGTCACATGAGAATACTGGCATAAAATCACATTTAAAATCTGAGCTCCAACTAAAACAGCTGTACTTGAATGTCAGCACTTCTTATGATTTAAATACATATGCCAACTTTGAAAATGTTTGTATAATGACATAAATGGCCAATAACATATGATGAGCTATATATCATTCATATGTTAAAACATAATTCCAGTAAACTTCAGAAAAAAATGTACTTTATCAGAGTCAAGACAAAGACTCTTTCACCATTTGATAAGCGCAGGTGGCTTTCAAAATGAATCCATTCTTAATTCTTTATAAATGGTTTTATAAAACATGAATTTTTTCCACAAGAAATATCACTTTTAGGCTACTGAGACTGAAGTACTGCCCTAACAGATAAACTACAAATCCACATAATTCGGAATATTACATACTGGAAAATGATAGTAATCACATCTTGCTCTAGAAAGCTGAATTTACAAAAGTTTTTCCTTTCTATTTAATAAAAAGAACCAATTTTGATAGCTTTCCCCATATACACACATGAATTCCTTTTCATGAACCAATGTATATCCATCCACAATCTCAAAAATACTAACAAGCAAATTTTCCACATATAAGCAGCAGTTATACAGATTATACTTCACTGAAAACAGGCACTAATTTTATGAATGAGCGTCAAAAATCAATGTACCCAAAAGAATATGACCAAATTGCTCAAAATAATAAAAACTCATCTGAGGTGCAAGTTCATGCAAGTCATGGCATAGTAACCACATTTCAAAACTGCACTCATAAAACAACTTAGTCTCATAATTGATAATAATCATTTAAATTAACAATCTATAGAGCTTATTTTTATATACATATCTGTTATATAGTTACAGAGTAAAATTTAGTTCATGAAAAAATTTGGCCTTTGATTAAAAACATATATTAAACTGCCTAAAAATATTAGTAATGTCTGCACTATGTTGTATCTGTAATGAAGGTAAGACTTTTTGTTGTTCTTCTCTTAAATGCCTTTAATGATTCTGGCCTTTGTTTGAATGGGGCAAGTAAAATGGGATCTTTTTATCTTGGAATGTTTCTCAGCACAAGACAATCAGGACTCACTGACCAGTATATGGTGGTACTAGGGATTAACTTTCCTACACCCTAAATGGGATTTTTCACTGTTCTTTGTTTGAGGGCTTCTCAACACTGAGGTAATCAAACCCAGGGCCCTGAGACAGGTATATAAGGTCCAAGGTTGGCTTTTGACTTTTGGGGCACACTCATAGAAGGAGTGTTGAGACTCTGGGCAAGCCATAACTGCCCCCTGACTTTGTAACCCAGATAGATGTTGGTGATTCTCTGGTAACTGTGAATTGTGATTTGAATCAGACAAGGTCTGTCTATTGATGTTTGTAATTTGTTTGTATTTGCTCTGAAGTTCAGGGGGATGATCTTTTCCCCCAGAACTAAGTGAATGATATATGTATGTTTGATTAAACTGAGATTGCTAACCACTTAAAGTTACTTTCCTTAGTAATGCAGATCAAAGAACCTGTGTTGGCAGCCCTCTGTGCACTGGTTGTTGTTGGTCTTACACAGCCACACTAACAGCTATCAAAATTATTGCTACATATGTCTTCTTTGTGGAGTTTTGTGCCCCTTATTTCACATTTAATATTTTTTGTACTCCATAAAAAAATCATGTTTTAATTCTATAAAAACTAATACATTAATAAATTATTCTTCTTTTCATCAAAACACAAGACAACCATCCACAATAAACTTATATCATAAACACAAAACAAAGATAGAGACTGGACCTGTGATTTGACTGGTATGGGGAATTCTCCATTAAGGAAACCCCCACCACCATCATACCAGGGCAGATCAGCACCTTTCTGCAGCTCACAGGCTTAAAGAGTTACCTAAAACACTAAAAGGTTATGTGATTTGCCCTGGCCATACAAGTATGTGTTAGTGGCAAGACTCAACCCAGATCATCTTGATTTGAGGCTAGTTCTCTATCCACTATGCCAAGCTGCCTCTCTAAACACACACACAAAAAACCTAAATTAAATTCAATTATAAAAAACATTTAAACTGTCAAATGTGTTCAAAACACTGAGCAGGGACAAGAAGGAATGCCCAGGTTAGACAAGAGGCAGTCCCCACTTTAAGGACTAGAAAGAAGTTACAAGATACATAAATAACATATACAAAATAATGGAAAAATATAAGAGGAAAAGCACAAAGTACTACATGAAATCTGAAGGGAAAAAGTTGTTCCTTTGAGGGAGCTAGGAAGAGGCTTATAGAGCTTCATAGAATTGGACTTTAAAAGGCTTCATTCAAGAAATTCGGCAGTGAAATAGAGGAGACAAGAAACAGTAGTTTGAAGGGGGAATAACAAAAACAACAGCAACAGTTAACAATAGCATTTACATAGCACTATAAAGTTGGCAAAGCACTCTACACAGATTTAATTTCATCCATACGACACCTGCGGGGGGGTGGGGGGGGGCGGGGGGAGGGTAAATGCTGTTAGCCCCATTTTCTAGATGAAGAACCTAAAGCAAAGAGAGGTGAATTGACTTGTTGAAGGTCACATGGCAAGTAAGTGTCTGAAGCTATATGTGACCTGGATCTTCCTGAATCAAGCTCCAGCTCTCTATCCATTACACTTCCTAGCTAGCTCTAGAGTAATACATAAAGTAGTTTTGTTTCTGTTTCCATTTCATTAGTAATGCGGAGACCTTGGCATGTATATAGGCAGGGAAGACCAGTGGAGTGAGAAAGACTGAAACATCAAGAGGTGAAGAGATGAATGATGAATTGAGGTCCTGATGGAGAAGGGAAAAAATGGGACCAAGGACGCACTTAAGACTTAGAAAGGGGAAGGGCAGAGCCAAGAGGGCAGCTGGAAAACAGGTACTCGCTTAAGCTCTCCCCCAAATCCCTCCAAACACCAGTAAAAAATGACTGTAAACAAATTCTAGAGCTACTAGAACCCACAAAATAACAGAGGGAAACAAGCCTCCAGCTCAAGACGGCCTGGATGCTTGCTGAGAAGGGTCTATCGCACCATACTGGGAGCAGAACCAAGTGCGGCCCGCCAGGACAGACCAGGCCAGAGTAGATCAGGCGGAGCAGGTCTCAGAGCCATGCATCATTGAACTGCGGCAGTTACCAGACTTCTCAACCCACAAACGTCAAAGACAACGGAGCAGGTCAGCGGGAAAACTGCTGGATCTGGATTAAATAATAATACAAGAGATGCCATGATATAAGAGAGCAGTCCCAAATGAAGGGCAGAGGCGGTGAGGTTTTCAAGGTAATAAATGGTTTCCAAACTGTTTTGATTATATACAGATTAATAAAAGATTTTTGAGCACATGCCTCCAATATATACATTTACACTTATTTAGAAATCTTTTGTTCTAGTCATTGACAGAAAGGAAACTTACTTTTAAAAATATTTAAATATCTACTTCAATAACTTTATTCATATTTTTTAACTAGACCTATGACTTAATTGTTGGGGAAGCGCTTGGTCATGAATTTGATTGGTCAGGACATCAGCATCTCTTCTCCAGCTTCCAGTTTTAGAGAGTTGCTGGGGGTATTGAGAGGTTTGGTGACTTGTCCAGGATCTAAAAATCAGTTTGTGTCATAGATGAGACTTAGACACAGGTATTCCCACTCTCACAGACTTTCCAACTCATACTTTTCACTGATAATTAATAGGCATTATCTATAACCTTCTTCACAGCAACTGGTCCAGATCCTTTCCTTGCTCCTCAAACCCTCAACAATGCTCTGATTCCTGTGCTTATAACAGATGACTTAATTTGCTACTTTGTGGAGAAGAATGAGGCAATTGGATGGTGGTCATTTGTCAGAACTTCTTAAGATTATCACATCTCTGTCCTTTTCCTCTGTTTAAACAAGATATCTAGCTAGTTCTTGCTAAGTTTACATCCCTTACCTGTGCCATCAATCTGATCCTTTTCTGCTAGGTTTCCCTAGAAGCTAAAAACAAAATGAAATGTCAAACCCTTGCCTTGACCCCTCTTTTCCTTTCAGTTACTTTAAAAACAATTCATTTTTTTTCTTGTGATCCTTTAGATAACTACTGAAAGCCGAGAAAAGTATTTTATTTTCTGAAAATTCTAATGGTATAACATAAAATAGCAGTTTTCAAAACTGTTAGACAAATCCTACATTTGCAATCATAACTTTTGAGGCTTTCTTAGTATTTTAAGACTGAATAGTAAGTGTTCTCTGCACATAATGATCTAGTTATTATGGAATAAAGGACAAAACTTTGAGAAAATCCCTGGGAACAAAACATACAAGAATGTTCATGAGTTGTCTAACATAACTACAGCAAAAGTCTGTCATTGCCAGGAAAAAAAAAGATTAGCTGAAACTATACTATGTGTTTTCTAGGTCTTTGCATATAATAGTTGCTAAATTATAGTGTTTATTGAATTTGTTGAATAATGATCACATCTATGCAAAAAAGGTTCACTGTCCATCATAATATAATATAGTCAAGGAAGTCTTATCATACATATGTTTTAAATATGGGTTTCCCTCAAAAGTTTGGAAATGTCTGAAACAAGCAAACACTTGAAAAAAAACAACCTTATATGCTTCACATAAAAAAATAACTGTATACCAAGAAAACAAACCTGAGTCTTCAAAATACTAAGGACACGAACAGGCAAATTGTTTCATTTGTCTGAATTGTACTGTACGTTCACTGAAATGCACAGCAAATACTATAGCATCACCATATACTGCGTGGAAATAGCAGTGACAACTTTGGAAGTACAGTAATCAAAATAAAAGTATCTTAAGTTTAAAATAGCAAATCAAAGAAAAGCTATTAAAAATTAGAAATTAGCAAATATCACCAGGTAAGTAAGCCCTACGTAACAAAAGAAAGTCTTCAAGATTATTTATCATGCAAAGACTTTTTGTACCATATACATGAGTTGCTAAAAAGTATTGTTAATGAAGAATCTTCAAATATAAAGGACAGACTTTTTATTAAGATAACAACATGAAAGGTCATAAAGGGTACAACTCTCCCACATAAACCATAGCAAAACTCTAAAAAGGGCACCAGACTGAATTATAATTAAGAAGAGAAACATAAATCAAAACAAAACAGAAATAAGACCATCTTCCCAAGCCAGGAATACACAAAAAATACAGCCAGAAACCAATGAGCACTGGGAGAAAGGACCAGCCAAGTGAGTTGGAAGCCAGCTGGAGATCACATTAATACTCGAGCATGGACACTCCAGGAAAGATGCTTCAAAGGGTCTGGGATCTTGCAGTGCAAATAAGAGCCAACAGGGGGCCAGAAGTCAATGAGGTTGTGGAGCACAGAAAGTGGGAAAGTGGAAGACAACAAAAACACCAAGGGGACTCAAAGCCCTGGCCTGGCAGAACAGAAACAGGGAATACAACCAAGGAACTTGGTTGGTTATTGCCTTTTGTTCCCCAAGAGGACCAAACTGACATCACCGAGTTGTAGTCAAGGTACAGTATGTCTGACTGGGGCTGATGAGCTCAAAGGGCTCTTCGAGAGGTCAGATACAAATACTCTATGTGAACATTTAGGATGAGTTCTATAAATTTGTGTATCTTACACTTCTTTTGAGCTACTGCAATTCTGCTTTGCTCATAGAGCACAATGCCTTCTTTGATGTGGGCACACTACGCTGGGTGGATCTTTGCCACTGTGTCCCATTTCATGTAATCAGTTCAAGGTTCTTCAGACAGACCTTGAGAGTGTCTTTGTGTCTCTTTTTCTGACCACCATGTGGGCGCCTGCCTTGTGTGAGTTCTCCATAAAAGTCTTTTAGGCAAGTGTACATTTGGCCTTCAAACAACAAGGCTAGTCTGGAGTTTCAATCTCTGCAGTACAGTTTGAATGCTTGGCAGCTTAGCTCAAGAAAGGACCTTTTCTTGCCAGGTGATCTTCAGAATCTTCCTAAGGCAATTTAGATGGAAGCTATTCAGTTTCCTGGCATGGCACAGGTTTCACAGGCATACAACAATGAAGTCAGCACAACAGCTCTGTAGACCTTCAGTTTGGTAGTCTCCCTAATATCTCTTCTCTCCTACACATTCCTTTGGAGCCTCCCAAACAACTGAGCAATGTGTACGTCAACTTCATCATCTTGTGGACATCCCTGAAAAGTATACTCCCAAGGTAAATTAACTTATCCACAGTATTCAAAATTTCTGCATTTCATGTAACTGGTGGTTCCACATATGGATGGTGTGGTGCTGTCTGGTGGAGAACCTTTGTTTTCTTGGTGTTAAATGTTAGGCCAAAACTAGCACAAGCCGCAGAGAACTGATCCATACTTTGTTGAACCTCAGCTTCAGAGGCTGCACTGAGTACACAATCATCTGCAAACAAACAATCATGCGCCAAATCTCCTTCCACTTTAGTCTTGTCTTCTAGCCTTTTCAAGTTAAATTACTAGGGTATAGGGTGTTCATGGAAAATTAGCACCTCTGGTGTGAGGCTGCCCATTCACCTTTGGTGTCTACCTGATTCACCTCTCACCTGGGGCCCCAAGAAGCATATAGGGAGAAAAAAGAGGGCTTAGCTCTCCAGGCTTAGAAATACTATGAACACAGCAGTAGACAGGGCTTTGCTCAACTACTCTCAGGAGATCTGAGACGAGACTCAATAATCATCTAAGTGGGGCTTATCAAGTGAAGCTGGATATCATCACCATCACCAGTCTATTGTCAATGTGAAGGGGAAAAAAAAATCAAGATAAAAGCTATGATTCCTTCTCCTGCAGGCCACTGGGGATTCTGCAAAGAGAGACAAAAAGAGACCAAATCTTACGCTAGAGTGGGAAACCAGAAGGTAGGTAAAACAAGGATTGAGGGAAAAGGAGGGATCTTTCCAGAAATAAGCAGGATCCAGAATACAAGCAGGACAGGTCCTAACCATCTTATCCAAGAAGTAGAAGAGGAGAGCGCCTGGCCATGGAGCAAAATCCAAATTTGGAAGCTGAAGTTGGAGACATCAAACACAATGAAGAAAAACAATTATTTAAGAGAAACCCAAAAGACAACCCAGAAGAAGAGATTAATTCCACAAAAAGGACAACTAGTTACACAAAGGAAAAAACAAAAAACATGGCTTGGTCACAAGGCCTGGGATTCAAGGATTCCCCTACTTATTAAGGTTTTTCACTTTCTGTTCTAAGCTGAACTTGAACTAAGTCTTCTTGACTCCCCAGGAAGTACTACAGCAGTACCTACAAGAAGTAGAACAAGGAATTTTTAAAATAGAATCAGAATTAAAATAAGAGCTCAGAAAGAAAAAACTGAGGAAGAAAAAAAGAGTTTAAAACAGAAAATGAAAAACCTTACTCAAGTAGGAGAATCTTTGAAAAATAAAAATGAGTATAAAAAATGGAAAAGGACCCACGAGTACAAAAATATTTATAGCAGCTCTTTTTGTGACGGCAAGAACTGGAATTTGAGGGGATGTTCATCAATTGGGGAATGTCTGAACAAATCATAGTATATGAATGTTAACAGAATACTATTGCGCTATAAGAAATGATGAGCAGGCAGATTTCAGAAAAACGTGGAAAGAATTATACGAACTGATGATAAGTGAAGTGAGCAGAACCAGGAGAATATTGTAAACAGTAACAGCAACACTATGTGATGATCAACTTTGAAAGACATAGCTCTTCTCAATAATACAAAGATCTAAAACAATTCCAAAAGACTCACGAAAATGTTATCCACATCCAGAGAAAGAACTATGGAGTCTAAGTGCAGATTGAAGCATACTATTTTCTCTTTTTGGGGGGATATGTTTTTTATTTCTCACGGTTTTTCCCTTTTGTTCTAATTCTTCTTTCACAACATGGCTTATATGGAAATATGTTTAATGTGCTTGTACATCTATAGCCTATATCAGATTGCTTGCTGTCTTGGGGAGTGGAGAGGAAAAGGAAAGAGAGAGAAAAAAATTCAGAACTCAAAATCTTATAAAAGTGAATGTTGAGATTTATATGTAATTGGAAAAAAATAAAATACTATTAAGTGAGGAAAAAGTAATAAAAATGAGTAAACAAATCTTAATAATTCCCAAAGACAACAAGAAATATTAGAACAAATTCAAACAATTGAAAAAAGAAAAAAAAATACAGGTATTTGTTATCAAAAACAACTAATCTGGAAAAACACGATGGCTAATGATAATTAATCATTATCAGATTCCCTGAAAACCATGACCAAACAAAAAAATTTGGATTACATATTTCAAGAAATTATAAGAAATCTGCAGCAAAGTGAAAGTAGAATCTCCCCAGGCCATTTCCTGAAAGCCCAATATGAAAACACACAAAATCCAGAGCTTCCACGTCAAAGAAACTGCAAGCAGCCAGAAAGAAAGAGTTTAAGTACCAAGGAACCAGGGACAAGATCACATAAGACTATGCAACAACTACTATAAAGGACAGAAAATATGGAAATACATTTCAAAAGGCAAAAGGTCAAGTCTTACAATACAGAATAATTTGAACCTGGGTTCAAGTCCTAGTTCTGCTACTTACTAAATGGTGGGACCTTGCCACTTAACCTAGTCAAGCCTTAGTTTCCCCATCTGTAAAATGGAAATAACTACTATACCTATCTCATGGGACTGCTATATAAATCAAAATTGGTAATGCATATGAAAGTTCTACACAAATCTATATTATTCTACTTCAATCCCAACTAACTGAATTTTCCTAAGTCTTTTACCTACTTTTTTCACTTATATACTTGTGCTAAACAAAAGTAATTATGGTAATTTTTAAAAACTGATATGTGTTTTGGATGCATGCATGCATTTTGATAGGTTTATCTTTCCAACTGTCTGAAATATTATTTTCAATGACAAAATGAAGAATATATAAATGTTCCCCCTTTCTCGTGATAAAAGTTTTGCTTCAGCTAGTCAGGTCAGAAAGATAAGGTCCAAAGGTCCTCTCTAGCCTCTGATTACCTGTGTAATCACATAAAATTCTGCTATGATGGTATATAAGATTAGTGGCCTGAAAGTCATTTAAATAGGTTTGTTATCCAGAGGTTAAAGATGATAGATTTAACTTCCCTGGGCTTCAGTTTCCTTATCTTTAAAATAAAGCACACAGACTTTTTCCAGCTCTGATCTACCGTATGATCCTATGATATTTAGGAGTAAATATTTCAATTTTTTTGTTTGTTTTTGTTTAAGCTTCTCTAACATAACACCAGAGCAGCTAGGTAGCACAGTGGATAGAGTGCCAAGTTTGGAGTCAGAAACACCAGAATTCAAATCTAGCCTCAGACACTTAATAGCTGTGTGACCCTGGACAAGTCACTTAACTTTGCTTGCCTCAGTTTGTTCATCTGTAAAATAAGCTGGAAAAAAACAAAATGGCAAACCACTCCACCTTTGCCAAAAAAACTCCAAATAGGGGTCACAAAGAGTCAGACATAGCTGAAACAACTGAACAACAATATAACATCGATACTGTAGAAAAGATCTTCCCTTAGCAGTTCTAAAAGGAGCACTTCCTCCATTTATCATGCTTTTCACTGATAGAGAAAATGTTTATTACTTAAGTATACTCACCCCCAACTTGACTAACATAATTAAAGTGCAAAGAAAAAGTAATTAGATAAACAGCAACTACCACAACAAATCCTGCTAAAGAATTACAGATGAGATATTCTCCTAGGCATCTGAAAGATAAAAGCATATGGTCTCATGGGCATATCACATCAAAAATGCAAGCATTAAAACATACCAATTTCTTCAACTTCTTCCAGGAAATCATTATATTCCCTTAGACTAGGAAAGTCTTCTTCTCTTTTGTTATATCTTTAAGAGAGGAAAATAACAACAATTATTACATCACCAGCTTTCAGGTTTATCAAACTACTCTTTTCTTAGTTCTTATGTTACTCAAAGTATTGTTTTCAATATACAGCACTGTCATATCAACAAGGGCATATCCTCTCCAACTCTGTCAACAAGGGTCTGAGAATTACATGAGGGTGTTAGCTAAATCAACTTCTCAGACAAATAAGAGAAGAAAAAGGATTTAAGAAAGAAAAATAATGGGTTTGAGGGGGTAGAGAACGAGCCTAAATGCATGACAGAATAAAAAAAGGCTCTGGATTTAAAATCACAAAAACTCAGTTTAATCTGACCTCTAATGCTACCTACAATTTTGGGCAAGCCACTTAAAAGCTCTGGGTCTCCACATACTCATGAGCAAACAGAGATAACAATATTTGTCCTTCTTTTCTTTCAGGGGTGTGATGAAGATCAAATGGAATAATATATGTGAAAGTATTTTGTAAACTGTTAAGTCCTATATAAATAAATGCAAGATATAAGATTGTGGTAAATTTGATCTTTGGAAAGTATATCCTAAAGGACTAGCAACTCTCTTCTTTCTCAAGGACAAGCTATATAGCTTGTTTTGAACAAGGAAATTTTAAAAATACTATTGCTGTACTTGGGCTAGGTAGGGGGGGGGAAATGTTTGCTTAAGAATTAAACTATAAGGTGGGAACTAGACTAAAAGCTCCAGTAGCGAAGAAGTCATGCTGTATCTCACTTTGTATCACCTACAGCACCTAGTATACTACTCTGCATGTAGTAGGTACTCACTTTATGTTTGCTGAATAAATGATAAAAAGGGACTGGACCTGTGATTTCACTGGTGTAAAGAACTCCCAGATGAGGAAACTCCTTCTACCAATGAGGTCAGCACCTTCTCTCTAACTTAGTTTTCAAGAATTCCCTAGAGCACTGGGAATCATTTAACAATGACTTGCCCTGGGACACAATGCCAGGATGTATCAGAAACAGGACTCGAACTGAGTCTTCCTGGCTCCCAGGCCAGCTCACCAGACACTGGATGATATGGTCGCTCATGAATGAATGAAGGGCAGTTAATAGCTAATTAGTATCTAGTGCTCAAATTGTTCTTTCCATCTACAGCTGTTAACATGATGTTTCTAAAGCACAAGTCTGACCATTTCACTCCCCTGATCAAAAAATTCCAGTGAACCCCTAGAGCCAGCAAAATAAATTTTTAAAAAGGTTTTTGGGGCATTTTAAGTCCTTTACATTCTGGATTCTGACTGATAGTTTACACAATGCAATGAAAATATACCAAATTTTAAAAGCATGAGTTATCTCTGTTGTAACCACAAGTAGATTAAGAATATTACAAAGAAAATGGATTGTTTTCCTTAAAATAAAAAGATGTTTTTGTTGCTTTTTTTAAAAAATAAAACTTATGGTGACCTCATCAGCTCCCACAGTATAATTATCATTTTTATACAGCTACATGGGGCAGTTGACATGGAGTCAGGAAGACTTGAGTTCAAATTCCATCTCAGACACATAGCAGTTGTGTATCCCTGAGCAAGTCATTGAACTTCAATCTACTTCAGTTTGCTCATCTGTAAAACGAAGATAAAGATAGCATCTATCTTCCAGGACTGCTGTGAGAATAAAATGAGATATTTTTCAAGCACTTTGCAAACCTCAGAGCACTCCGTAAATGCTAGCTATTTATCATTATCATTATTATTCTGCTGACTCCCAAGTCTATACATCCAGCCTAAACTTCAATGCCTCACTACCAATTGTCTATTGGATATTTAAACTAGACATCCCAGAGACATTTCAAACTCAACATGTCCAAAACAGTACTCATTCTTTCTCCCCCTCAAACCTCCACCTTCCAAACTCTTCTATTTGTTGAAGGTATCACTGTTCTTCCAGTCTTCCAGGTTTGCAGCCTTAGCATTATCCTTCATTCCTTACTTTCCCAAATTCTATAGATCTAATCAGTTACCTAATCTTGCCACTTCTACTCCATAACCTCTGTTCTTTCTAAATACAATAACCACTTTAGTTTAGACCCTGACCACCTCTTACCTTGATAGCTGGCAACAGCTTAACTGATCTCATTGACTCAAGTACTTCATCACTCCAATCCTACACACTGGCCAAAGTGATTTTCCTTAAGTGCAAATCTGTTCATTTCCCTCCCCTATTGAGTAAAACTCTGTAGGCTTCCTATTGTCTCTAGAATGAAATATAAACTCTTCGGTTTAGCTTTTAAAGTCCTTCACACCCATGCCTCAACCTATTTTTCCAGGCTCAATGGACATTCCACATTCCTTGACATCACCATGCTGGCCTTCTTTCTTTCCTCACAGAAGACACTCTATCTCCTTTCTCCTTGCTTTTATACTGGCAAATGACTAAAATGCACATGCCTGGAATGCAGTCTCTCCTCGCTTCTACCTCACAGAATCCCTTCCTTTCTTCAAGATAGTTCAGTTGGCAGAAACCAACTGCTAGGTGAAGACCCTTCTCAAACTACCTTGTACGTAACTACTTTACATTTATTCTGCATGTATTTGTAAGTATTTGTTGTCTCTCAGTTAGAATTGTAAACTCCTTGATGTTATTCACTGTATTTTTAGCCCTAGGGCCTAACATAATGCTTGACCCATAGTAGGCATTTAATAAATATTTGATTATAATCTGTATACCACATGATTACCAGGATATAAAACAAACAAAAAACCCTTGGAATGAAGTTAAATTTCTACGTGACTGATTTCTTATACTTCAAAAGTTGTCTTTGTACTACTTATTGTTCATCACTACACTTTTCTTAAATCTGAGGCATTAAATACCCTTATGAAAGATATCAATAATGTCTTTCAGACACTGAGTCTTGGAAGTAATAATACTTACATCTTTAGCACTTTTTTCCGAATCTCAACTTCCTTGTCAACAATAGGGTCTTCAAACAGCTGTACTCTGAAGTTACTCTTTCGCAGAGGGGTGCCACATTCAGGACAATTTCCAGCTCCTCTCACAAAGAGTAATTCCACACAACTTTCACACCTGTGAGAGGAGGGGAGAAACATGTGTCATTTAATTCAGTGAAATCTGACCAAATCTACTTCAGACATTAACAAAATTAATTGAGTAAACTTTCATCTACATTTTGATTAATTTCCTGGAAAAAAGTCTAACTTTAAAGAAAAGGTCAGATATAAGAAGCAATGATAGAATAAAGAATAAAGTGAATAAAAGGGTTAATTTGTATTATGTAACTCAAAGCAATCAATCAACAAGCACTTGTCGAGCCCCTAAAGGTATCAAGAACTAGACTAGACATGATTCAGCAGTACAAAGAACACTCACTCTGGAATCAAAGGATCTGGGTTCAAATATGATCTCTGATACTTTTTACCAGAGTGAAGTAAAATCAACATCTACTATTAACCTGGTCCAGAACAATGGTGTTACATCAGCTGCAGTTGTTACACAGCTGCAAATTCACAACACATGCCCTTAAAAGCCAATGAAATTGTCTTTGAGATTTAATGGGTCTTATTATGGGTCATATTTGGGTGGTCCATCAAGGTGATTACAGAAATAAATGTCCTGGTCTTTGGGGAGATGACACCTGTATGGACACTTACAGAAACCATTACACCAGTTATTGTGGGTAAAGACAAATGGAAACCCTCAGAATTGTCCAAGCTATCTCACATCATTAACACCAAACAATAATGGGTTTTAGAAGGAATGAAAATGATTTGCTTAATAATGATGGACAAGTAGGAAGCTGGAGTATTTTGTAATTGATACCACTTCCACTTACATCAGTCCTAATGATGAAGGCAAATAGCAACTGACAGCTTAAAGTGGACTACAGTAAACTAAAAGTCATCTAACTACTAGTGGCTATTGACATTGCTGACTTCAACAATACTGTGGAAGCCACATCCCCAGTGAGTGCTGTAGACTTGTTGACCTCAGAAATGCCTTTTTATCTATTGCTGTGACAGAGATTACCCAGGAGCAGCTTGTTTTTACCTAGAAAAGTCCTATATACCTTCACTGCCTTTTCTCTAGCTACATGCAAAAACCTTCTGGATAGAATCTAAAAGAAGCCCTAATTCTTGAAGACACTGATATTCACTACCACAGTGATGACATACTGACCCTCTGAGGGGTACATGTTTTGGAGCTTTCTATTCAAAGGATGCATCAAGCTGAGCAGAGTCCTTGGCAGACACCAAGTCTTCTGGAGCCACAGGCTTACCAGAATTGCCATTCATTCTACAACGCTTTTGAAAAGCAATTGTTCAGGAATCTAGGTGCCCTGTTGGATAGAGAACCAGACTGAATTGAAGAAGACCTAAGTTGAATACTACCTCTGATGTTTACTGCCTGTATGACCTGAGCAAGTCTGTTAATTTCTTCTGGTCTCAACTTCTTTATCTATAAAATGAGGAAAATAATAGAGCCTCTCTTACAAGCTTACAAACATCAAATGAGAAAATATATATGGAGAGCTTTGCAAACTTTAAAAATTGTGATTATATAATTGTTAGCTCTAATGAAAAGAGTCACTGTAGCATTTCCAAAATTGCACAGAAGAGAAAGGCTCAGTAGGAGACAGACTAGCAGGAAAATTTTAAACTTAACGTGCTGAATTTTGTTGTTACTACAAGATATACCAAGAGAGATTCATGGCTTTGTGTACAATCCTCTTATTCTATCCTCCTGCGTATATGGAAAGGTTCATGTTTATTGATGTTTGTCAAGTTAAGAATAACAAAAAAAAAATTTGTTTTACACAGTTACTCACCAGTTCTTGGGCCCTGTTGCTACTGAACAGATGTTTCATTCATGTAATCACACTTTTTTTCAGTTTTCTACTATGTGTTGGGTGATGCAAGATAGCTCCTCTAAAAAGATGAATAAAGCACAGGAGGCCTCCACTGTTTAATGAAAATGATATTTCCAAGGCTGAACTCACCCAGGTCTCCTTAGTGTTAGTAATCTTTTGAGAAGAGGCTGATTGGGCCAAAGGCTGAGGCCTGCAGTCCCTGCTCCAACAACCTCACTTGTCTGCCAGACCCCGAATATATGACCTATGTCCTAAGGACTGCCATTTTGCCTGATTCATCAATAAACCTAAAAGAGGCTAAAAGAGGCATGTACAACTGGAATGTGGCAGCCATTAATCCAGTAATGTGGACTGAAGGATCAAGATCCTGATAAGTCCTCCCAGTGGGCTGAGCTGCAAGCCATAAGCTAGTATGTAAGAAAGTATTGAGGTACAGAGTGAATAAGATCCTCATCAGTCAATTAACAAATATTTATTAGGCACCTACTATGTGCCAGATAATATGTGAGGTGCTGGAAATACAAACAGAATTGAACAAACTTACCCCAAATGAGCTTACATTCTAAAGATGAGAGAAGGTAGGATGGACACATGTATGTTACACATGAGCATGTACGCACGCGTGCGCACGCACACACACCCCCATAAATATAAAGTTAATAAACACAAATTTATACAAACTAATTAATACAAGATAGTTTAGGAGGGAGTTGATAGCAGCTGAGATTATCGTGAAAGGCTTCATGAAGGCTTAATGGTGCTTCAGAGATGTCTTAGAGGAAGAAAAAGACTATATGGCAAAGATAATGAAGGAGTGTATTCTAGCATATGGGATACGCATTACCAAGACAAGGAGATGCAGGATGGGGTGGCAAGTGTGAGGAAGAGAGAGAAGGATCATTCTGCTTGATCACAGAGTTTAGGAGGAAGAATAATAATAGCCAAAAAGGAAGGAAAGACAGGTTGTGCCACAATTCCAGAGAACCCATAATGAAGCATGCTATCCACCTCCTGATAGAACGGTTAATGGATTTGGGGTGCTTATTGAGACACATAGTTCTTAAATATAACCAAGGTAGGAATTCATTTTACTTGAGTATACGTATTTGTTAGAAGGTTTAACAGAAATAAATTAAATTAAAAATGAAAGAAAAAAAAGGTTGGGGCCAGAATGTGTAGGACTATAAAAACAAAACACAGAAATTTATATTTTTATCCTAGGGGATTCTTGGACAATGGCCATGAGTCTGGCTGAGGGGTCCACTTGGGGCCTAGAGGGAATAGTACTGGACAATCAGAAGCTCTCCCCTTTTGAGTCAGTACCAACAGAGAAATTTTGCTGATATTCTCCCCCACACAGAGTTCTTTGTGGGACAGGTCACTGCCGATCAGAGATATCATACCACTCAAATGGACAACTAACTAGGTTAATATTCTAACAAGAATGGCAGAAATTGATCTACCACCAATTCAGATATGACAGCCATGACACTATGCTACTAAAATAGCAGCTTGGTCATCATGCCCTAACCATTGGGGTTATATCCATGATGAATCAACAAAATCCTAGGAAGGGAGAAGTTTCTCCAGTCCAGTTGTTGCTTAGCTATGACCTTAAAGAATGCTTATCCAATATGAATAAATTGCATTTAGACACTGTCCTGGCATATGTTCCTATACGGACCTTCCTTATTCATTGTCTAAATAAAGTCAGCTGGACCTCAAGATCTCTGCCCCCTGACGGTGATCCATATACTCCAAGGAAAGAAAGCACTTGCAAAGTGAGCTCTTGGGGGCAGAGCCAAGATGGCTGCGTGAAAACAGGAACTTGCTTGAGCTCTCCCCCAAATCCTTCCATACACCTGTAAAAAATGACTAAACAAATTCTAGAGCTACAGAACCCACAAAATGACAGAGTGAAAAAAGTCTCCAGCCCAAGACGGCCTGCATGGTCACTGGGAAGATCCATGGCACCGTGCTGGGAGCAGAGTGCAGCCCAGCATGGGCCTCGCCAAGACAGACCAGGCGGGCGGAACAGGCCTCAGAGCACTGAATCACTGGCAGCTCTGGCGATCTGCAGACTTCTCAACCCACAAATGCCACAATGAAGCAGGTCACTGGGAAAACTGCTGGACCTGGGTGAGAGAAGAGCACGGTCCAGCCCCAACCCCATGGCAGCAGAGGTGGCTGCGGTGGCAGTGGTAGCAGCAGTAGCAGTGGTGGCAGCAGTAGCAGCGGCTGTGTATGCTTCCAGAGCTCCACGTCCACAGACAGTGGAAGGGAATCAGGTGGCTGATGAGAGTGAGAGTGCAACAATCTCTTTGCTGGCACTGAGGTAGCATTCTCTTGCTTTGCCCTGCTTGGATCTGAGTCACGGTCCTGGTTGGCAGTTCTTCAGGGAGGAGGAGCGCTGGTGTGGCAGAGCTTATGGCAGCTGTGGAGAGGGAGTCCTCCTGGTAGTTACAGGGCACAAAGGCACAGACCAAAGCACAGGCCAGGAGAGGAGTATCATACCACCTCAGAATAGAAGTAGCTCTGAAAAAAGCAGTGCAAAATCCCTAAAGTTTGGGACATAGCACTCTCAACTATGAAAACACTCATACCCTGACAAAGAGCTCAAAAGTCAAGTAACTGGCTGGGGAAATGAGGAGGCAGCCTAAAAGGACTCAGACTATAGAATCTTACTTTGGTAACAAGGAAGATCAAAACAAACATCCAGACAACGTCAACAAAGTCAAAGATATCAAAAGCCTCCAAGAAAAATATGAATTGGTCTCAGGCCATGAAAGAGCTCAAAAAGGATTTGGAAAAGCAAGTGAGAGAAGTAGAGGAAAAATTGGGAAGATAAATGAGAGTGATACAAGAAAACCATGAAAACGAGTCAACAGCTTGTTAAAGGAGGCCCAAAAAAATACTGAAGAAAATAAACACCTTAAAAGACAGACTAACTCAAATGGCAAAAGAGGTCCAAAAAGCCAATGAGGAGAAGACTGCCTTAAAAGGCAGAATTAGCCAAATGGAAAAGGAAGTCCAAAAGATCACTGAAGAAAATATTGCCTTAAAAATTAAACTGGAGCAAATAGAAACTAGTGACTTCATGAGAAATCAAGAAATGATAAAACAGAACCAAAAGAATGAAAAAATGGAAGACAATGTGAAATATCTCACTGGAAAAACCACTGACCTGGAGAATAGATCCAGGGGAGACAATTTAAAAATTATTAGACTACCTGAAAGCCATGATCAAAAAAAGAGCCTAGATATAGTCTTTCAAGAAATTATCAAGGAAAACTCCCCTGATATTCTAGAACCAGAGGGTAAAATAGAAATTGAAAGAATCCACCCATTGCCCCTTGAAAAAGATCCCCAAAAGGAAACTCCTAGGAACATTGTAGCCAAATTCCAGACTTCCCAGGTCAAGGAGAAAATACTGCAAGCAGCCAGAAAGAAACAATTTGAGTATTGTGGAAACACAATCAGGATAACACAAGATCTAGCAGCTTCTACATTAAGGGATCAAAGGGCTTGGAATATGATATTCTGGAGGTCAAAGGAGCTAGGATTAAAACCAAGAATCACCTACCCAGAAAAACTGAGTATAATACTTCAGGGCAAAATATGGACTTTCAAAGAAATAGAGGACTGTCAAGCATTCTTGATGAAAACACTAGAGCTGAATAGAAATTAGACTTTCAATTACAACAATCAAGAGAAGCATGAAAAGGTAAATAGGAAAGAGAAATCATAAGAGACTGACTAAAGTTGAACTGTTTATACTCCTACAAGGAAAGATAATATTTGTAACTCATGAGACCTTTCTCAGTATTAGGATAGTTGAAGGGAATATATATAGACAGAGGGTACAAGGTGAATTGAATATGAAAGGATGATATCTAAAAAAATTAAATTAAATTAAGGGGTGAGAGAGGAATATATTAGAAGAAGGAGAAAGGGAGAGATAGAATAGGGTAAATTATCTCACATAAAAGTGGCAAGAAAAAGCTGTTATAATGGAAGGGAAGAGGAGGTAGGTGAAAAGGAATGAGTGAACTTCGCTCTCATCAGATTTGGCTTAAGGAGGGAATAACATATACATTCAATTGGGTATCTTACCCTACAGGAAAGTAGGGAAGAAGGGGATAAGGGGGTGGTGGGATGATAGAAGGGAGGGCAGACTCAGGGAGGACATAGTCAAAAGCAAACACTTTTGAAAAGGGACAGGGTGAAGGTGAAAATTGAATAAAGGGGGACAGGATAGAATGGAAGGAAATATAGTTAGTCTTTCACAACATGACTATTATGGAAGTGTTTTGCATAATGATACATTTATAACCTATATGGAATTGCTTGCCTTCTCAAGGAGAATGAGTGGGGAGGGAAGAAGGGAGAGAACTTGGAACTCAAAGTTCTAAAAACAAATGTTTAAAAAAAAGTTTTTACATGCAACTGGGAAATAAGATATACAAGCAATAGGTACAGAAATCTACCTTACCCTACAAGAAAGAGGAAAGGCGATAAGGGGGGGAGAGTGGGGTGACAGAAGGGAGGGCAGACTGGGGAAAGGGGCAATCAGAATACATGCCATCTTGGGGTGGGGGGGGAGGGTAGAGATGGGGAAAAAATTTGTAATTCAAAATCTTGTGGAAATGAATGTTGAAAACCAAAAATAAATTAGAAAGAAAGCACTTCTCTCTCTGTCAACTGACAGGTGTCCTTTCCTTCATGATGTTTGTACAATTCCTTCCCAAGACAGTTCAAGGGAGCCAAAGAAAAGAGTTGTTAGGAAGTATCTTACTTTCTAATGACACAGGAAAGGTAAAACAGTCTCTGCGTAACAATGTTGTTGTTGCTGTTCAGTAGTTCAGTCATGCCTAACTCATTGTGACCCCTTGGACCATAGCATGCCAGGCCCTTCTAACCTCCACTATCTCTTGAAATCTGTCCAACTTCACATTTGTTGTTTCCGTGACACTATTCTATCCCTCTCATTCTCTGTCATCCCCTTTTTCTTTTGCCTTCAATCTTTCCCAAGATCAGGGTCTTTTCCAACAACTCCCATCTTCTCATTACATGGCCAAAGTATTTAAGCTTCAGCTTCAGTATTTGACATTCCAGTGAATAGCCCGAATTTCTTTAAATACTGACTGATTTGATTTCCTGGCTATCCAAGGGTCTCTCAAAGTTTTCTCCAGCACCATGATTTAACAGCATCGATTCTGTGGCACTCAGCTTTCCTTATACCCCAACTATCACAGCCATACATTGCTGCTGGATAAACCATGGCTTTAACTATACGGACCTTGGACGGCAAGGTTATGTCTCTGCTTTGTACTATGCTCTCCAGATTTACTGTCTGCAGTGATCTTTGAGCTCAAGAATATAAAATGTGACACTGATTCCATTTCTTCTCCCTCTATTTGCCAGGAAGTGATGAGACCAGTTGCCAAGATCTTAGTTTTTTTTTTTGTTTTTAAGCTTCAAGCCAGCTTTCACACTCTTCTCTTTCACCTTCATCAAGAGCCTTAATTCTTCACTTTTTTGCAATCAGAGTGATATCTGAGATTGTTGATATTTCTCCAGCAACCTTCATTCTGCCTTGTGATGGATCCAGCCTGGTATTTCACATGATATATTCTGCATAGAAGTTAAATAAATAAGGTGATGATACAGCTTTGTCATGCTTTTTTCCACTCTTAAACCAATCAGTTATCTCATGTTTGATTCTATTACTTCTTGGCCCACACACATGTTCCTCAGGAGACAAGTAAGAAGATCTGGTACTCCCATTTCTTTGAAGACATGCCATATTTTGTTGTGATCCACACAGTCAAAGGCTTTAATGTAATCGATGAAGCATAAGTAGATGTTTTCCTGGACCTCCCTTGCTTTCTCACACAAAATCCAGCAAATGTTGGCAATCTGGTCTCTAGTTCCTCTGCCTCTTCAAAAATCAGCCTGCTCTTCTGGTAATTCTTGATTCACATATTGCTGGAGCCTAGTTTGCAGAATCTTAAATAACCTTACTGCTGCAAAAAGTGAGCACAACTGTTCAGTAATTTGAACATTCCTTGGCATTGCCCTTCTTTAGGACTGGGACATAATCTTTTCAATCCAATGGCCACTGTTGTGTTTTCCAAATTTGATGGTATATTGAGTGTACCACTTTAACGGCAATATCATTTAGCATTTTAAATAGCTCACCTGGAATCCCACCACGACCACTAGCCCTATTGTTAACAAGCTTCCTAAGGCCCACTTGACTTCATTCTCCAGGATGTCTGGCACTAGATCAGTAACCACATCATTGTGGTTATCACTGGTGACATTAAAATCATTTTTGTATAGTTCTTTTGTGTATTCTTGTCATCTCCTCTTAATCTCTTCTGCTTCTATAAAATCCCCACTATATTTGTCTTGGTCAATTTTCTTGAAGGGATCTCTGGTATTTCCCATTTTACTATTTTCTTCTATTTCTTTGCATTGCTCATGTATGAAAACCTTCTTATCTCTCCTTGCTATTCTCTGAAATTCTGCATTTATTTGGTTATGACTCTCCCTTTCTCCTTTCCCTTTCCTTTTCCTTCTTTCCTCAGCTATTTGTAAAGCTTCATCAGACAGCCATTTTGCTTTCTTGCTCTTCTTTTTCTTTGGAATTTTTCTTGTCTCATTCATAAGGGATGTTACTTAGGTCATACATATAGGGTCTGATGGTTTTCCCTACTTTTTTCCATTTAAGTCTGAATTTTGCAATGAGAGGCTCATCATCTGAGCAACAGTCCGCTCTGAGTCTTGTTTTTACTGACTATACAGAGCTTCTCCATCTCTGACCGCAAAGTATATGATCCATCTGATTTTGATACTGACTATGTGGTTATATCTATGTGTACAGTAGCCTTTTGAGTTGTTGAGCATGTTTATGACGAAAGAGTTAACTTGAAAAAACTCTCAGTCTCTGCCCTGCTTCATTTTGTACTCCTAAATCGAATTTGCATGCTATTCCAATTATTTTTTATTTCCTGCTTTTGCATAACTATGGTGAGTATAAATTCACCTGGATGAAAGAGAATGCCTTAGTATATTTGGTGGGAATTCTAAGTTTCTAGGTAAAGGAGAGGGAGAGTCTTTAACCAGCTCCCACTGAAGGAGGCATCTTATCAACTAAGGCCTCCAAGGAGGATGAGAGATCTGTATGGTACACCAGAGAACGTAGTCTGGGTGATGATAAGGAAGGAAGGTTGCATTTAAGTTTATAACTCATTAGCTACCTTACTACAGATAACTCATACCACTACATTAGGAGTGAAACTATTAATTGCAAAGATTTTTGTATCATCACCTCTTGATTAGGCTCCTAGAGATCAGATTAGTCAGACCCAACTGGTTACCTTTTTATAAACAGGCTAGTCCTGAATTTTCTGTTAGCAGACAAGGAAAAGGCTCATATCCAGACTGAGTGATGTACCCACATGATGTTGTTTTCCCTTAGAGTATCTACCACATGGACTAGATCTTTGGGACACAGTGCTTCTGAAGAGCCAGGAGAGGTAGGGAAGACAAGGAAAGTGATTCTAGTTACAGTGGAGAGATAGAATCAAGGTCAGAATGCAGAATAGGCAGAGAAGGCAGTGGAAAGTTATCCAGCGCTTCTTAAACTGTGGGTCATGAAGCCATATGGGCTTACAAAGCCCTGATCTAGTCAACTCTTTTTCCTGGTCTTCCTGTGATCTATTTTTCCTTTTCCCAAATATTCCTTTCAATATCCCCAAGGATTCTAAATATTTCTCCCATAGTTTGCAAAGGCAAAAATTTGAACAATAAAACAAGTTACTTTTTGTACTTTTATTTCACTAATGATCAAACCAAAAACAATAAGTTGAAATTGAAATAAAGTTAAAGAAAAGAGGAAGTAGTAGTAGAAATAATTAGAATAGTCACTGAACCTGAATTTTAGTCTTGGCTTTACAACAAACTATGCAAAATGAACATATCTGGACCTCAGACTTCTCATCTATAAAATTAAATAGGTGGACAAAATGATCTACACGGTGCCTTTCAAATCTGCAATTATAGGATTCTATGTCTTGGAGGGGGCGAAACCTAGACAATTCTCAATCATTTGCCTAGTAACCTGGATATTTTCCAGTTCTGAAGCAGTGGAGTGCATACTCTAATAATTCTATCTAATTCATGGTCTGGAAAAAAGGGAAATCTGTGGAGCTAGTCCAAACCTAGGAATAATTTACTAAAGAAGCTGAAAACTTTCATTCCTCAGAGATTTTAAAGACAAGAACAGAAACTCAATTGTCTGGAATGGATTAGACGGAGTCTTTCGAGAAATATTAAAGAAATCCTTAGTGGATTGTACCATTTGTTGCTGCCTCATTTCCTTTGCCAAAATTTTGTGCAGAGGCATGATGGTAATCATTCAGGATCAGGGGTGATGAGGGAAGAATATTTTCTGTGGCCACGTGTAGAAAACTGTAGGAGTTAATTTCATAATAACCAACAAGGAAGAAAAGTGGATACTATGTACAGAGAACAATTTTTTTAAATATATGTACAAAAGATAGAAGACAGAGAGTGTGTGTGTGTGCGCGTGTGTGTGTGTGTATAGAGAGGCCTATATATACATATGCATATATATATATATGTATATGTTTGTACATATGATGAATATAAACGGGGTTACATATTCCTATAAGAATAGCATCAGGAACAATAAAGCTTGGAACAAGCTGAAGCTGGCAATAAATACAATGGGTAATAAAGTAGAGATTTTTTTTCAGCTAAACTAGAGAAATGGTTAGGAATGTTCTTAATAGATGGAACAATATGTACTATACTAATTGATAACAGAGAATGCAAAATTCTTCAACTCTTATTTGGCTAGACCAAAAATGGTTAAAGAAACTGAAACCCAGAATAAATGCACAGATAGTAAAAGAACACCTAGCCACTCTCAATAAGTAAACTGGCCCAAATGGACTATATATGACAAGAACTAAAGGATGTGACTTTTGAATTGTCACTAATCCCTAAAAAATTGTGAAGTACATGAAAAGAGTTACAGGACTAAAAAAGACAAATATGATCTTGATTATCAATAAGGAAAAGAGAGCAGGATCCTTTAAGCCAGAGAAGTCAAACACCACAAGTTGCAAGCAATCAGAACCAAATTAAAACGTAACTTGGAATTACTTTTTAAAAATAAATCAAAATGCAACAGAATATTGATAGCTAATGTGGGGTTTTCTTTAGGCTGTCAGGGATCCTTATGTACCGTTTAGTGGCTCCCATTTCTATATGAGTTTGATACCACTGCTTTTTTTTTTTTTTGATGGGGGAAGGCAGGGCAATTGGGGTTAAGTGCCTTGCCCAAGGTCATACAGCTAATAAGTCTGTCAACTGTCTGAGGCCAGATTTGAACTAAGGTCCTCCTGACTACAAGGCTGACGCTCTACTCAGTACGCCACCTAGCTGCCTCAACACCACTGCTTTAATTTATAGTTAGGTGAATTTGATTTCTCTTCTGGAAAAATTCTAGACTGTACTATTAAAGGAAAAAAGCAAGTACATACCAGGAATCAGAAATAGGTAGTGCAGAGACACAGAAGCCGGAATCTGGGTGCTATGTATGAGAAACAACAGGGGGAAAAAACAACTGCATTACAGAGTACATGGAAGGAACAATGTGCAAAAAAGATGGAAAGGTAAATTGGGGACAGGTGTGAAATACTCTAAACACCAAAAAGAGGTTTTATTTGATCTTAGAGGTTATAGAAAGCATAGTATTTTGAAGAGGAAAGGAATATGGTTAGATCTGTGCTTTAAGAAAATTACTCTGGCTGCTATGTAACGAATACATTGGAGTGGTGTAAACTTAAAGTAGAAAGACCAATCAGGAAACTACTGCAACAGTCGAGAAAAGAAGTGATAAGAAGATCCTGAAGTAGGATGATAGCCATCCAAGTGGAAACAAGGGAAAGGATTTGAGAGATGATGTGGAGATGGAAATGAAAAGACTTATACATAGGGTAGGTGGGGGTGATGAGTTATGGACTACACTAGGAAATGAACAGGACCCTCAATAGTACCAAAAAGACATGACTTTGGAAGGAAAGCTAATGAATTCTGTTCTGGACCTAGTGAATTGAGATCCTTCTAGGGCATCAACTCTAAATGTATAACAGGCATTGGCTAATGCCTAACTAGAGCTCCAGAAAAAAATCAGACCCAGCTATATGGATCTGGAGGCCATAAAAAGTGATAACTAAACCCAAGGGAGATCCTACTATTAAACATATATCCCAAGGAAGGTCAAAGACAAAAAAAAAAAAAAAAACACATTCACCAAATCTCCATAGTAGCACCTTCTGTGGTAACAAAGAACTTGGGAAAAGAAGTAGGTACATGTATTCATTGAATGGACAATGGCTAAGCAAATTGTGATAAATGACTAGAATTTAATAGAATATTAATGAATATTAAGAATTCGGGAAAAACATGGAAAAAATTTATATTAACTTATTTGGAGTAAAGCAAACAGAACCAGGAAAAAATAGCAAAATAAACAAAAAACTCAATAAAACAAAATTGAACATTGTATAATTATCAAGAGCAGCTTCAAAGATGCAAAAATGGACTTCTCTCCTTTGGGTGGGGAGGTGAAGAACTCTGGATATGGAATAATGTATAGACTGTCAAACACAATCAATGTCTCTGCTGGTTTTACTTTTTTTTTTAATCTCTGTTATACAAGAAGCTTCAATGGGTGTGCAGAGGGTATATTCAGAAGTAAATGCTATGTTAAAAAAGGCATTAATAAAGCTTTTTGAAAATAAAAATATTACATGTATGGCCATTCCCCAATAAATGATTTTTTAAAAAATAGGAACAATTTTCATAAGAATAATTGAAAACTATAAATGACTACATGAAAACATTCCAAACCACTTAATGAGAGAAATGCAAATTAAAATAGCTCTGCACATGAATTTACCCCTTACATACTACAAATTGGCAAAGATGGAAAAAATATTAACACTGAATTTTGGAGCAAGTATAAGTAAGAAGGCAAACTAATTCACTGGTAGACTTATGAACTAATTTAACTGTTTCAGGAAAAACAATTTGGAATCACACAAGAAAAATGACTCTTCATACTTATGGACCAAGTAATGCCACTGCTGGGAAGGTCAGATAGAAATAAAGGCCCCAATTTATTCATAGCAGCACATTTTATGGTAGCATAGAACTGCAAACAAAGCAGGTATCCATCAGCTAAGGAATGGGTGAACAACAAATTGGTATATGGATGTAATAGAGTATTGTTGTACAAACTGATGAGGGATGAAGTAAGCAGAATCGGAAGAACATATATACAATGCCTATGACAATTGTCAAGAACATTGTCTCCTTATATGGTTCCAAAATCTTTATCTCTTCTATTTCTATTTCAAATTATGTTCCTAGGAACTAATAAGCAAAATCAATCTAACTGCCTTCCAAATCATTCCCTCCACCCTATTTTACTGATGCTTTTTTGAAAAAGTATCTTTATCGGCAATGATGTTTTCTAATGACACTTTCCCACCCCACTAGAACTATCTTTTGTAACAAATTAGTACAATTAAGCAAATTAAATCAATATAATAATGATGCCCGACAGCATATCCATACCTGCAGCCTAACATCTTTCTTTATGAGATAAGGTGTTTCATCATCTGCAGTCCAGCAAATCTCCACATTAGTCATGACTAAGTAAAATTGGGAAAATACTAGTAACCTCAACCATTCATTTTGAGTAGACTACTTCGGAGTAGGAGTTTGTATAAATCTACACATTATATCTCTTTGAAACAGGGGTTCTCAACCTGGGTGTGGGTAATTGCTTTTTCTAAAATATATTTTGATAAATATAATTCAATAACTGGTTTCCTATTTTATGTTTTTTTAAACATGATTCTAAGAAGGGCTTCATAGGTTTCACCAGCCCGCCAGAAGGAGCAATGACACAAAGAAGATTAAACATGCCTCTCTAAAGGACAAGGAAGGAGACCAAGCCAAGATGGCAGAGTAAAGGCAGGGACTCACCTAAGCTCTCCCCAGATCCCTCCAAATAACTTTAAATGATGACTCTAAACAAATTGTAGAGCAGCAGAACCCATAACAAGACAGACTGAAACAATTTTCTGGCCTAAGACAACTTATAAGGTTGGCAGGAAAGGTCTATTGCACCAAGGTGAGAGAGGAGTACAGTCCAGTGCAGGGTGGGCCTCAGCAAACCAGGAGCAGGCCTCAGGGCAACTAAATCAGTGGCAGCAGTGCCAATTTTCAGACCACTGAGCCCACAGACTCCACAGACAACTCAGAAAGTCAGCAGGAAAGGTCTGTCACACCTAGATGAGAGTGGAGTACAGTCAAGCACAGGCTGTGCCAGCACAGATTAGGTCCCAGAAAACCAGGAGCAGGCCTTGGGAACCACAGAATCAGTGGTAACAGTGGCTATTTCCAGAGCTCTCAGCCCACAAACAGTAAGGGGGTCAAACAACTAGTCAGAAGAAGATTACAGGGATGCCTTTGCAGGCACTGGGTAGGACTCTGTTGCTTTGCCCAGACTTGGATCCAGGTCAGAGTCCTGAGTGGCACTGCCACAGCAAGGAGGAGTGCCAGGCACACTACAGCCTGCAGCCACAGTGGAGGGGGGAACCCGTCAGGAAAGTAATAAATACTTCTCCTTAGATCATACCACCTTGGAACAACTGAAAACTTACAGGTCCTTAGAAGTATCTCTGAAAACAGCTACACAAAACCCTTGAAGCTTGGGACAGTACACTCTCTTCCCTGGAAGCACAGCCCTACTTTAACAAAGAGTTAAAAGTCAAGAAATAGGCTGGGAAAATAAGCAAATAATAGAAAAAGATTCTGACCACAGAAAGTTACTATGGTAGCAAAAAAGATCAAAACACATCCTCAGAAGAAGAAAACAAAGTCAAAGCTCTTGCCAAAACCTCCAAGAAAAATATGAATTGGTCTCAGGCCATGAAAGAGCTCAAAAAGGATTTTGAAAATCAGATAAGAGATGTAGATGAAAAACTGAGAAGCGAAATGGGAGTGATGCAAGAAAATAACGAAAAACAAGGGGAAAGAAGACACAAAAAAAATGCTGAAGAAAATAACACTTTTAAAAAAACACAGATTAGGCCAAATGATAAAAGAGGTACAAAAAGCCAATGAGGAGAAGAATGCCTTAAAAAGCAGAATTGGTCAAATGGAAAAGGAGGTATAAAAACTCAGTGAAGAAAATAATTCCTTAAAAATTAGAATTGAGCAAATGGAAGCTAATGACTTTATGAGAAATCAAGAGCCAATGAAAACAAAACCAAAAGAATGAAAAAATAGAATAAAATGTGAAATATCTCACTGGAAAAACAACTGATCTAGAAAACAGAACCAAGAGAGATAATTTTAAAATTACTGGACTACCAGAAAGCCATGATCAAAAAGAGAGCCTTGACATCATTTTCAAGAAATTATTAAGGAAAATTGCCCTGATATTCTGGAACAAAAAGGTAAAACAGAAACTGAATCTACTGATCACCTGCTGAAAGAGATCCCAAAACTCCCAGAAGCATTCTAGCCGAATTCCAGAGCTCCCTGGTGAAGGAAAAAATAGTGCAAGCAGCCAGAAAGAAACAATTCAAGTATCGTGGAGCCACAGTCGGGATAACGCAAGACTTTGCAGCTTCTATATTAAAGGATTGGAGGGCTTGGAATATGATCATTGGGAGGAAAAGGAGCTAGGATTACAACCAAGAATCGCCTACCCAACAAACCTGAGTATAATCCTTCAGGGGAAAAAATGGGTATTCAATGAAACAGAGGACTTTCAAGCATTCTTGATGAAAACACAAGAGCTAAATTGAAAATCTGATTTTCAAATACAAAACTCAAGAGAAGCTTAAAAAGGTAAACAGGAAAGGGAATCCATAAGGGATTTAATAAGGTTAAACTGCTTACACTCCTACATGGGAAGAAGATACTGATAATTCATAAGAACTTTCTCCTTATTAGGGCAGTTAGAAGAAGTATATATAGACAGAAGGCACAGGTGTGAGTTGAATTTGAAGAGATGTTATCTTAAAAAATAAAATTAAGGGGTGAGAGAGGAATGTACTGGGAGAAATGGAAGGGAGAGGTAGAACGGGATAAACTGTCTGACCCAAAAGAGGCAATAAAAAGCTTTTATAGCAGAGGGGAAGAGTGGGAAGGTAAGGGGAACTGAGTGAACCTTACTCTCATCAGAAGTGGCTCAAGGGAGGAATAACATACACATTCTATTGGGTATAGAAATCTACCTTACCCCACAAGAAAGTAGGAGGAGAAGGGAGAAGAGAAGTGGGGAGGGGAGGATAAAAGAGAGGGCATATTGGGGGGAGGGGGTACTCAGAAGCAAAACACTTTTGAGGAGGGACAGGGTAAGAGAGAGAGAGAATAGAATAAATGGAGATGGGGGCAACAGGATGGAGGGAAATACAGTGAGCAATAGTAACCGGGAAAAAAATTTGAAGCAAGTTTCTCTGATAAAGGCCTCATTTCTCAAACATATAGAAAACTGAGTCAAATTTATAAAAATAAGACCCATTCCACAACTGATAAATTATCAAAAGTTATGAACAGTTTTCAGATGAAGTAATCAAAGCTATCTATAGCCATATGAAAAAATACTCCAACTTACTATTGATTGGAAAAATGAAAATTAAAACAATTCTGAGGTACTACCTCGTACCTATTAGATTGGCTAATAGGACAGAAAAGGAAAATGACCAATGTCGGAGGGGATGTGGGAAAAATGAGACATTAATGCATATCCTTTGAGCTAGCAATACCACTACTAGGTCTGTGTCCCAAAAAAGATTAAAAAAAAAAACAAAAAGGAAAAGGACCTATATGTACAAAAATATTTCTAGCACCTCTTTTCTGGTAGCAAAGAATTGGACATTGAGATGATGCCCATCAATTGAGGAATGGCTGAACAAACTATGGTATGTGATTATGATAGAATACTATTGTGCTACAAGAAATGATGAGCAGAATGATGTCAGAAAAAAAACTAGAAAGATATCAGCTGATGCAAAGTGAAATGTACTGTGTACAAAGTAACAGCAATATTGTACAATGATCAGCTGTGAATGACTTAGCTATTCTTGGCAATACAATGATCCAAGACAACTCTGAAGGACTTATGATGAAAAATGCTATCCATCGCCAGAGAAAGAATTCATGGTGTCTGAATATATATTGAAACATACTTTTTTTACTTTATTTTTTTTAGTTGGTTTTTTTTGGGGGGGGGTCTATGTTTTCTTTCACAACATGACTATTATTGAAATGTTTTGCATGACTACACATGTATAACTTATATCGAATTGCTTGTCTTCTCAATGGGGGTGGGAGAGTAGAAAAAAGAGAATTTGGAACTCAAGAGTTTTAAAAATGAATTGTTTTTACATGTAACTGGGGAAAAATAAAATACTGAATTAAAAAAAAATAAAGGACAAGGAGTATATTGGGTTCCCTTCTTATTTTTGAGATATATATATCTCAAAGTCAAGAACTAATATTTCTATGCTGTCTGGAAAATAAAAGACTTTAGAAACACAGGTATAATTTTTGAAACAATTCTTTCAGTGAGCTTTTATTTTAGTTAACTTGCTTCCTAATCTAAAATTTGAGGAAAATATTAGCTGTTTGTAATATCAAAATTGCATAAATACTCAAGATATCTTGTCATCACCCACAAGTACATGAACATGGGATCACGAACTCAGAAATTCCTTTATCTAATCATAATTATTTGTCATTCTACCTCTTCCTTTGCCTAGCTGTCAGAGGTTCCCAAACTTATTTGGCCTACCACCCCCTTTCAAAAAAAAAAATTATTCAGCACCCCCTCTAGAAATCTACTTTGTTTAACCCTTTAATAGTTTTTTATTTACGTCATTTCAAAAATATATAATTTTTTAAAATGATACATCTTAAATTTGATAATTTATTGTAAATTTGTTGATTTTTTTTCCTGCATTAACATTTTGATGATGCAATATTGCATCATGTAACCTTATAACATAGTACCATAAACAAGTTATTACACTCACATATTCCTGCTGATGCATGCTGGACTTACCAACAATGCTTGCCTGCCAAAACTTGCTTGTCAAGTCCCATTGCTGGACTTGACCACTGATGGGTTATAACTTGAATTTTGTGTGTTTATTTGGAAAATAGTGTAATCACTACAACTTTAACTCTGTTACACAACAGATGAAACATGTACAACAGTTTTTCAAAATTTTCTTCTCTTCTTTCCTTATGCCTCCACCCCTCAACTGCTCCCCCCCCCCCGATCGTTCCAGCACCCCCCCAGGGAGCGGTTTCACCTACTATAGAAACCTCTGGAGCAACTCCAAATGATATTCTTCACTTTGATCTCAAACTCCCACCAATCCACCCCCCCAGTTCTTTCCTTACATTACTACATTCTCTTCTGTCTCCTATAGTGACCCCTTGTTGACCTAGTTCAACACTACGCTGTCCTAGAGTCCCTTACTTCATTATCCTTTTGAAGATATTGTCCTACCAAACCTGAGCCTTAAACTACTCCCATCATCTTCCTCCTACTCACATGCTCTTGAACAAAGTTAAAAAAAGAAAAGTCATGAAACCTTGCTGACCAGGTCCATCACGAATTTATGGCACATAATCTCAACTGGGTCATCACTGCACCAGGGAATCTTTCTACACTTCACTAATCCACTCAGTATCTCACCACATCAACTCTTCTAAATCTTTTCATCCCTCATTAAACCTCCCCTAGCTCCTACTCCCCTTACTTTCTCAATTGAGAACACTGCCTTATATTTCATTTAAAAAATTCTCATCTCACATAACTTAGATGCCTTCTGCTATTATCTCCTCTTTTTCCCCCATTTCACGTGAAGAGGTAGGTGGCCCTTCTCCTTCCTAAGGCAAACACCTCTAAATGCACAAGTGATCCCATTTCATCCTATCTTTTCTAGCAGATTTCACCCTCTATCAACCCTACTTTCTTACTAATCTTCAGTTGCTTCCTGTCTATGCAGCTTCCCTAATGCTCACAAACACATCTCCCTCATCTTCGAAAAGCCTTCACTTGGCCTGTCCATCTCCGCTATCATTCTATTTTGCCACCCTCCCTTTTGTAGATAAAATCCTTAAGAAGTCTTGCTAGAATCTATGCCTCCACTTCCTTCTTAATTGTTAAATCTAAGGTCTTTTCTCATCCCTCATCCTTCTCTGTAACCTTTGATACTGTTGATCACCCTTTTCTCCTGGAAAATCTCCTCTCTAGGTTTTCATGACACTACTTGCTCCTGGTTCTACTATCACTTGTATGATCAATCCCATTTCCTTTGCTGTATCAACATCTAGAATCAGGGGTGGGGAACCTTTGGCCTCAAGGCCACACACATGTGACCCTCTAGGTCCTCAAGTGCGGCTCTTGGACTGAATCCAAATGTCATAGGACAAATTCTTTCATTAAGGGGATTTGATCTGTGAAGTTTAGATTCAGTCAATGGGCTACAGGTGAGGACCTAGAGGGCTACATGTGGCCTTGAGGTCACAGGTTCCCCACCCCTGGGTAGAGCATGCTCACTAAAGGTGAGTGTTCCTCAGGTTCTGTCTTGGATCTTCTTTGTCTCTATAGTATTTCACTTAGTGATCTCTTCAGTTCCCAAGGATTTAATTATCATTTCTATGCGAATTAGTCTCAGATTGACTCACCCAGCCCTCATCTTTCCACTAGAGTCCAGATTATCCCATAGACCTCTAAAACTCAGTAATTCCAAAGTCCAAAACTGAACTCATCCTCATTCTCCCTCAAACCTTCAGCTCTACCTAACATCCCCTATTACCGTTGAAGGTACCACCACCCTCCTAGTCTTCTAGCACCACAACTTCAATGACATCCTCAACTCTTTACTCGTCTTACCCTGCACCCCCCCCCCACTCCATTATTCAAATCAGTTGCCAAGTCTACAACCACGCCTGGACTATTGGAATAGTTTGCTAATTCATCTGCCTTCCTCAAATCTCTTCCCACCTCAATCTATCCCCAACTGTGCTGCCAAATTTACCTTCCTAATATTCAGATTTAACCATAGTACCAGTGGCTCCCTATTACCTCAAGGACCAATTACAAGATGCCCTAAAAGTCTTAGTCTCTTTTAAACTATGCTTAAAACTGTAATCTAGTGGCACTGGCCTCTAATGACTGTGCAATTTAGTGAAAGGGACCTTTTTGTTCCTTGCAATCCACAATTAATCTCCCACCTCTGCGCATTTTCACTGTCTGTCTCCCATTCCTGGAATGGTCTTCCTTCTCACCTCTGCTTCCTTGCTTTCCTGACTTCCTCCAAGTCTCAGGTGAAGTCCCACTTGCTACAAGAAACCTTTCCTCCTCAATTTTAGTGCTGTCTCTCTGAGACTAGCCCAAATAACTGTACATAACTTGTTTGTTAGCATGTTGTCTTCTCCATTACACTATGAACTCCTTGAGAGCAGGAACTGTTCTGTGGTATTTCTTTGTGTCCCCAATGCTTAGTTTGATTCCTGGCATATAGTTCACATTTAGCCAATGCTAGCTGACTAACAAGAAAAAAGTGAATGTACTTCTCTATTCAGACTTACATGAGTAAATAAGCTTCATAATATCAATGACCTATATTTTAGGAAATTCTACCATACTCTAAATGCATCTTACAGGCAGGTTATATTTTATGTTTTTGAAACAACACTTTATTCCTTTGGCATGAACTCTCATATACTTGTTTTGTTGGGCTTTGTAAACTGTTCTTTGCTTCTACATGTTTCTTTAAATTAATGTACCTCTTCTTCCTCAATCCTCAATTTCTACTTGGAAATTTTTATATATGGTTTTCTCCAAAAGCAAAAAAGCAGCCATCAACATTTCCACGAGTTCCAAGATTTTACTTGGGAAGACATTTATTGACTCTATCAGACAAATGGTTTGTAATACTTGGAGGCATTCAATTTCAAAACTTGGGTCAATGTCAAAATAACAAAAATTAAATGACAAAAAAGAAGTTGATCTAAAGATAAAAATACAAGCTTGAGCTCTTATGAAATTATCTTTCCACAAATCTCAATCACACTCTCTCTCTCTCTCTCACATACACACACACACACACACACGCACACGCACACACACACACGCACACACACTACTTGATAGTCATTCATGAAATAAATTACCCTTCAGGCTGGCAAACCTGTTTTTCATGATGCTAAAGACATTCACTTCATTCCAACTTGGCAATTATCAAAAGACAATATGAATAAGGAAAACAACAGATGAGGAAATATTTTCCCCCTGTTATTCTACAAGTATCAGATAGTTAAACTCTAAATTGTATCCCCGCCAACTATATACGGAATATCTATCCAATACATTTCAAATACTACACATCATTTTAAGATGCAGGATTTATGGTTCTGCAAAACTGAAAATATTACCACTTCCTCTTTCTCCCTTCCCCCCCATACTCTCTCCTCCCTTGGCTTCTATGGTAATAATGCCTTCTTCCTGGTTTCCCTCCATTCCTCCTAAGTCCCTTCTGCTGGTTCATCATCCACTGAAGTTTAGTTCTTCCAGAGACTCTGTCCTGGGCTCTCTTCTTTTCTCCATCTATATTTTCTCTCCTTATCTCTGTAGTTCAATTATTATCCCTACATAAATAACTCCAAAATGTATAATATACAGCTTTGATCTTTCTCTCTGGAATACATTAAAACATCACTAACTTACTGCCTGTCAGACTTCTACAACTACTACCCACAGATATTTCTTAGAATCCTAAATTTCAGTTTGTCTGAATTCAAATCCATTACCTCCTCTGTAAGCCAGGCTTCCAAACCGCTCTATTTCCATTCAGGGTACTACGATCCTCCAAAACACTCAGCTTCATTACCTTTGCACCAATTCTTGATCCTCCCGTTACCTTTCATATCCAATCAGTTACCAATTATTTTCAACTCCAAAATATCTAATTTATCTGTTCCCTTCTATCCATTCACACCATGCTTGTTTATGCCTTCATCATCCATCCCAGCTACCAAATTGGTCCCCTTGCTTCTAGTATCTCTTCTCCAACCCATCTTAAACACATCTGTCCCTCTCTGACTAGCCCAAACAGTACTGTCTCTCTGAGACAAAATAATCTTCCTAAGACAAGGGTTTCATCATACCATTTTCTTGTCCCCAGAATTCTAGTGGATCTCTAAATTTCTTAGGATAAAATGCAAATTCTTCAGCCTAGCATTTGAAGATCTATAAAACTGGTTCCAACCAAGCTAAGTTTCCAGTACTCTTTAAGCACTTTAAACTCCAGCCAACGTGGACTACCACTTATTCCTGAACTATGGCATTCCATCTTATACTTCTGTGCATTTTTACTAATCTTCCACCACACCAGCCCTCCATACTCGATTATATTCCTTATCTTCTTTCAAAGCTCAATTCAGATGTTCCTTTCCCTAAGCCTCACCCCACTTCCCAGTTACTGATGCTCTTTATGCAAATTACCTTGTATGAACTAATCACTATACATATCTTATTCTTTTACTAGAATATAAGACTGTCAATTTTACAAAGGTTCCAAAAGAGGAGGCAATATTGCCTCCTGGAATAGTGTGTGCAGTTTTCTGAACATTTTTTATTTTATAATAAACTAGAGAGTGTCAACAGGAGGTTAGACAGGACCATGAAGACCAGAAGAAAAAACTGAAGATGTTTAGCATAAGAGAAAGATTTATCTTCCAATATTTAGAAGTCAGATTAGACTTCTGTTTGGCAAGAGGAGGTTAACAAGGAGCAGGGAGCAGCAGAGACAATTTACATTAGGAAAAATTTCCAAACAATGAGTGCAATGCAAAAATGGAATGGACTCAGATTACAGAATCTTTTTTTGGTGACAAAGAAGATCAAAACATACAGTTAGAAGAAGTCAACCTAGTCAAAGAGCCCACATCAAAAGCCTCCAAGAAAAATATGAATTGGTCTCAGGCCATGGAAAAGCTCAAAAAGGATTTGGAAAAGCAAGTAAGAGAAGTAGAGGAAAAATTGGGAAGATAAATGAGAGTGATGCAAGAAAACCATGAAAAACAAATCAAAGACTTGCTAAAGGAGACCCAAAAAAATACTGAAGAAAATAACACCTTAAATAATACACTAACTCAAACGGCAAAAGAGCTCCAAAAAGCCAATGAGGAGAAGACTGCCTTAAAAGGCAGAATTAGCCAAATGGAAAAGGAGGTCCAAAAGATCACTGAAGAAAATATTGCCTTAAAAATTAAACTGGAGCAAGTAGAAACTAGTGACTTCATGAGAAATCAAGAAATGATAAAACAGAACCAAAAGAATGAAAAAAATGGAAGACAATGTGAAATATCTCACTGGAAAAATCATTGACTTGGAGAATAGATCCTGGAGAAATAATTTAAAAATTATTGGACTACCTGAAAACCATGATCAAAAAAGAGCCTAAACATCATCTTTCAAGAAATTATCAAGGAAAACTGCCCTGATATTCTAGAACCAGAGGACAAAATAGAAATTGAAAGAATCTACCAACTGTCTCTTGAAAAAGATCCCAAAAAGAAAACTCCTAGGAATATTGTCACCAAATTCCAGAGTTCCCAGGTCAAGGAGAAAATACTGCAAACAGCCAGAAAGAAACAATTTGAGTACTGTGGAAACACAATCAGGATAACACAAGATCTAGCAGCTTCTGCAAATACGGATTTTCAATAAAATAGAGGACTTTCAAGCTTTCTTGATGAAAAGACCAGAGCTGAATAGCAAATCTGATTTTCAAACACAAGAATCAAGAGAAGCATGAAAAAGTAAACAAGACAGAGAAATCACAAGGGACTTACTAAAGTTGAACCATTTTGTTTACATTCCTACATGGAAAGATGATATTTGTAACTCATGATTCCTTTCTCATTATTAGGGTGGTTGAAGGGAATATACATACATATATATACATATATATACAAATATATATATATATATGTATAGACAGAGGGCACAGGGTGAGTTAAATATGAAGAGATGATATCTAAAAATAAAATAAAATTAAGGGGTGAGAGAAGAATATATTGAGAGAGGGAGAAAGGGAGAGATAGAATGGAGTAAATATCTCACATAAAAGTGGCAAGAAAAAGCAGTTCTGTTGGAATAGAGGAGGGGGCAGGTGAGGGGGAATGAGTGAATCTTGTTCTCATTGGAGTTGACTTAAAGAGGGAATAACATACACACTTAATTGGGTATCTTACCCCACAGGAAAGTAGGGGGAAGGGGATAAGAGAGGGGGGATGATAGAAGGGAGGCCAAAGGAGGGCAGGAGGTAATCAAAAGCAAACACTTTGAAAAGGGACAGGGTCAAGGGAGAACACTGAATAAAGGGAGACAGGATAGGATGGAGGGAAATATAGTTAGTCTTTCACAACATGATTATTGTGGAAGTGTTTTGCATATTGATACACGTGTGACCTATGTTGAATCGCTTGCCTTCTTAGGGAGGGTGGGTGGGGAGGGAAGAGGGGAGAGAGTTTGGAACTCAAAGTTCTAAAAACAAATGATCAAAAGAAAAAGTTTTTTGTGTGCAACTGGGAAATAAGATATACAGGCAATGGGGTATAGAAATCCATCTTGCCGTATGAGAAAGTAAGAGGAAAGGGAATTGGGGTGGGGGGAGTGGGGTGACAGAAGGGAGGGCAGACTGGAGAAAGGGGCAATCAGAATATATGCCATCTTAGAGTGGGGGGTGGAGGAGGGGAGAAATGAGGAGAAAATTTGTAACTCAAAATTTTGTGGAAATCAATGTTGAAAACTAAAAATATTACATAATAAAATATGAAATTTTTTTTCTTTTTTGTTAAATTTATTTTTATTTTTAGTTTACAACAGATGGTTCTACATAATTTTGAGTTCCAGATTTTCTCCCCTCCCTCCCCCCTCCCTCCCCAAGATGGCATGGAATCTCATATAACTACCACGAATGACTTCGCATTGAATTAATTTATACACTAGTCAAGTTGCGGAGAAGAATTACAACCAATGGAATGAATAATGAGAAAGAAGAAACAAAACCAAAAAAAAACAAAAAACAACCCAAAAACAAAAACAAAAGAGAAGAGAAAAAGGCGAGCATGAAGTGTGCCTCAATCTGCATTCAAACTTCATAGTTCTTTCTCTGGATGTAGATAGCATTCTCCATCATGAGTCCTTTGGAGTTGTGCCTGCACCTTGTGTTGCTGAGAAGAGCGAAGTCTGTCAGGGTTGGTCCTCACGGAGTCCATATATCTGTGGTTGTGTACAGTGTTCTCCTGGTTCTGCTCCGCTCACTCAGCATTATGTCATGTAGGTTTTTCCAGGTTGTTATGAAGTCCGTATCATCCCCATTTCTTATGGCACAATAGTATTCCATTACCTTCATATACCACAGCTTGTTCAGCCATTCCCCAATTGATAGGCATCCCTTTGATTTCCAATTCTTGGCTACCACAAAAAGAGCCGCTATAAATATCCTTGTACATATGGGTCCTTTTCCCGCTTGTGTGATTTCTTTGGGATACAACCCCAGAAGTGGTATTACTGGGTCAAAGGGTATGAACATTTTTATAGCCCTTTGGGCATAGTTCCAAATTGCTCTCCAAAATGGCTGGATCAGCTCACAACTCCACCAGCAATGTAACAATGTTCCAATTTCCCCACATCCTTTCCAGCATTTATCATTTTCCTGTTTTGATATTTTAGCCAATCTGACAGGAGAGATGTGGTATCTAAGAGTTGTTTTGATTTGCATTTCTCTAATCAGTAGTGGAGTTGTGAAAAAATTTTTAAAAAGACTTATAGTGAAGGGGGACATACTACCTCCCTCTTACATGAGTTTAACAAATCAACTTCATAAATACAAGATGGGTAGGATGTGGCTGGACAATAGTTCATCAAAAAAAGCTGCGGGTTCCAGTATTAAAGTTCAACATGAGAAGGCACAGCCAAATTGTAGAGTAGAAGGAAGTACAAAAAGCAATCCACTACAAAACTCCTCCAAACAGATATAGAACACACATCAGAATGAATCCAGAGAGGAAATCCATGAAAAAGTCATAGTGAGTCATTTTTCCAGCGAAGTCGCCATAGGGAGACAGAAAGAGAGCTGCGGATACTGGACAGACTGGTGCTAGATTGGTTTTCAAATGCCAGAGTTCATGTTTTATCCTAAAGGCAAAGGGGGACAACTAAGTTTCTTAAGCAGGTTAGTAAAATACTCAAACCCATGCCTCGGCAATATCAATTTGGTAATACAGAGAAGTTTCTGCCTTCAATAAATTCTAAAACTATCAAAACCATGGGTAAATAATCAATCCATAAGCATTTATTAAATGCATACAATGAAGATGATGAACAGATACTGTAAATCATGCATCTTTGAGGTTTATTAAATGCTTTCACATTTTGATCCTCAAAAACAACCTTTTGAAATTCGATGGGGAAGTATTGTTAGACTCTATTACTTGCTATATATGCCCCCTTGGACAAGTTACTTCTCATCTGTAAAGTAAGCACAGGCTGCATAATTTCTAAGGTCCCTTCCAGCTCTAAAGCTACGACAATAATAATAATAATAATAGCTGACACTCCTACACAGAGCTCTAAGGTTTGCAAAGCACTTTTTATATACATTATCTCATTTGATCCTTACAAAAACCCTTTTGAAATAGGCATTATTATTTTCTCCATTTCAGAGAGAAAGGAACTGAGGTCCAGAGAAGTTCAATGACCGGCTATGGAAAAGAAGCCAAGCATCTGAGGGCAGGGCTCAACTCCAGGTTTATCTGACTATTCCATTGCTGCCTCTTCTGAGCTCTACTTTACAGAGGATAAAACTGAAATGCAAAAAGGTTAAGAGTTTTGTCCAATGTCATACATGGTACATGAGGGAACAGAAACTAAAAGTCAGGTTTTCTGACTCCTCATTCACTACTTTCCATTATACTACCTTCTGAAGCTAAGCAACATATCTAGTTACAAGGTTTACTCAGAATTCTGTGCAAACTTTTTACAAAAACACATGAACCAAATCTTTCAGAAAATGGGAGCATCCTTTAACTCCTCTATTATAAAAGTCAATTCAATACCTTGACTAACTATTCAAATATATACAGTGAACAGAATGGCCTAGGGAATAAATACCTGAGTAACAATAGCTCAGACAGAAGATAAATAGGACAAAAGTGGTTTTAGTCATTTTTTTAAGAAGGGTACTTCTTCCTTGGCAATTTGATACAAGAGGGATAAAACCTTACTCAAGCAACAAACTCCTAAAAAATCTGAATGGATCAAATGAAAGTCAATGACTCCATAAAGCAAAACCAAAAGACAAGGAGGAGGAGGAGGAGGAGGAAATGTAACATATCTCATAGCAAAAACAACTTGGAAAACTGACTTAAGAAAAAAAATTTAAGATTTACTGGGCTACCTGAAAATCATAATCAAAAAAAGAGCTTGTTTTTCTTCATTATACAGGTTTGAACAGGGTATTCATTTTCTCATTGGAGAAAAGAAATCAGATTTTTGCTGACTGAAAAAAACTAAAATGTAGCTTTAAAAATACACACATATACACACACATAGAATTATTGTTGAATGTATCTGAATTTTGCTAGTATGCTGTTCTTCAAACAGCAGAATTCTACAGAAGTTAAATTCATTTTGGGAACCCATCCAAAGAGTTTCTGTTAATGAACAACATAAGACCTCATCATTCAACAATTTCTCTAATAAAAGGTTCCTAAAGTATAGACCTCAAAGCCAGAATCAATGTAGTACCATCACCTGCAGCCTGCATTGGGTTTTCAGAAAATATACTAAATTACTTTCCGAAATTTTCACTAGTTGCCACACAAAATAAATTCTATCAAAGCATAATGGGTGATTGTTATTCTAAATTAAGCTGTTTAATATAAATGACAGCAAAATCTATGTAATTTCTTCTTTAAGACTTTTAGGCCCACTTTATATATATACTACATCTAAATGATCCATTCCTTTGGAAAATAAAAAGATATCTGTATCAATACAAAGGATGGCTTCTTCAAAGCTGCAAGTCTGTATGTAGCAAGAAGAAGCAACAATATACCCTGGCTCTTAAAAGTCCAAGGATCAGGTCTGTAAATGGTGGCAGTACCTAATGAGCCTGCAAGAAGTTTTTTTTTTTCGTAAGTTATAAGTATGGCAATATATTTTAAAGAGGATTTCATTGATGTTCCCTACACAAAGACAACATCATTTGGCATTTGCAGGGTTAAGTACAATGCAACTGCAAAAATGTGAAGTGAAACAACAGGTCTAACATACAATCTAATCAACCTAACCACAAAGGTCTTTTGTAAGCTCTCTATGCCTAGCTAGTATTTCCATTACGAAAATGCCCAACAGCTAGCCTGTCTGTATGTTTCCCTAAGGCAGGGTAGTAGAAGCACCACTTGTAACAAATCTGGGGCTTCACAAGTAAGCAGCAAAGAATTCTGAACAAATACCAAATCAAGGGAATCAACCAACATTAAAATGAACAGCTTTCATGCTGCTCCCCTAAAGATTGCCAGGAATCTTCTTTTCCCTGAAAATGTCCACTGTAGAGAACAAGCTATACAGCCTTGTTCAGCTATCGTCATAACTCCTTCTAAACTTTGAGAAGAGATACAAGCAAAAAAAAAATGCTAAGTAGTTCCCACTTTCTTTAATAATGTTCTCAGTGGATGACTTCCTGGGTTCTCTACTATCTCTACAAACTATGGACTCCTTCATTGCTAAATACCTAATTATTTGATATCACGCCATTTCCCCTGGAAAGTAATATAGAACATGAAAGACTATTTTAGAAAAGAACTGAAACATTAAGAATATAGTGAGATATAAATCGAATTTTACCCCCAATAAAAACCAATTTTATTTCACAGTAATGTATATTTTTCTTTGTTTCATGAGTTGTCATGACCAAAGAATTCATTATCAAGGAGCCCACCTACTAGTAATGAGCCTTCCATACCCAGGATATTCCAATGATGTTTCAATAACCATACCGGAAGGCTTTATAGCATCATAGAATTTGCCAGTTTGCCAGTGTTTTGGCTCCACTGTCACAGCCCTAAATCATTTTCATGACATGAGACACTAAAGTGCCTTAAATTATCCATAAACCAATGAAGAGGCACAAGGTGAATGTGAACAGACTGCAGTTTATTTTGAATGAATAACTATGTGTAAGAGGCAGGCTGAGATAAAATAAAAGATAGATCTAGTAGTGTAAGTAAACTCAGAGGCCAACCAGTCCAAACTCCCTCATCTTAAAGATAGGGAAACTGAAGCCTATCCAAGGAGATTAAGGAACTTAGTGACAGATGGGATTTTCAGCCAATCCTTGTATTCCTGGGCCAGTGCTCTTTCTAATATACCACACTGCCTACATAAAAGATATCATCAAGAAAGAGCAATTATTGAAAAAGAAAAGGACCAAAACTATAACAAGAGCAAGCAACAACCAACCACAGCCAACATGCAGTATGTATTATCCATACGTATCAAGAGGACTACAGGCAGGAAGGTCTCCAGCATGTGGGGTACACTCCCTTTAGAGCTTTCTCTGTGGAGAGTTTCTTTGACAGGGAAGAGTGGCATAGAAAAAAAGGGGGGAGGGGAGTAATGATTCACACCACTGTAAAGTGAACCCACACTGATAATAGTGCAGATCCAGGGAAATACCCCTTTCCCGGGGGTAGAGCCAAGATGGTCATAAGATGGCTCTCTCACAAGCTCTGTCAGATTCCTATAAAAAAGTGAACGAGCAGATTTGAGAGAGTTAGAAACCAGCAGCAGTCTGAGTGGGGCAAATTTCCAAGCCAGGAGTCTGAAAAGCCAAAGGAATGAATCTGTAGGCTTGGAGAGCACTCGGCAGGTGGAACTGCTCCAGACAGCACCAAAGCAAAAGTGGCCAGGGAAACCCATGTGGGAGAAAGGCTCGGAGAAAGCTGGGCGCCGGAAACGAGCGGAGATCCCCAGGACTCCCAACATAGGACGGCAGTCTGTGGAAGCGACAAGAGGCAGCGCAATGCCACCAGCCTTGAGACATCAACTCCTGAGGCTTGCAGCCCAAAGGTATGAAATGCTTCTTCAACTTCCCGGAGACATAATGTCCAGGTAAACAGCTCTAATCCCTCCCCTCCCCACCCAGAGAATTCCTCGGAAAAAGCGCTGAAATAGAAGAGACAGAAGTGGGAATTCAGTGGCTAAATAGTGGGAGTTCCTGAGTCCCAGAGGGGCAGACCCAGCAGGGGTCAACACCAGGAGCCCAGATGTACTCTTGCTACCCCAGGGGAAGTGCCAGACACTAGCTCAAACAACAAAGAGCTGAGACCATTGCTGAAGAGCAACAGTGTTGGACAGCAACCCTAGGGGAACAAACGTCAGGCAGCCAGACCCCTCACCCACAACTCAGGAAACTGAAGGCTATAGTTCACAAAGTCAATAACTAGACTCACAATCCCCAGAATAAGAAAGCTGGGACAGAGAGCCCTGAGCCCCAAAAGCAGAAATTTATTTTACAGCCAGGAAAAGGCTAACCAACATGAAGAAGAACACAAAAAAACAGGACCATAGATTCTTTTTATGGAGACAGACATGATCAAAATACAAATTTGGAAGAGGATAGCAATGACACTATACCCACATCTAATACCTCAAAGGGTAATGTGAACTGGTCTCAAGCCCAAAAAGCATTGCTGGAAGAGCTAAAGGAGGATTTTAAAAAACAAAATGGCTACAGAGATTCAGAATCTAAATAGAGAAAATGACACCCTGAGAGGTAAAATCAACCAACTGATAAAGGAGACTCAAAAGCAAAATGAAGACAGTAACTCATTAAAAATTAAGAGTTGAGCAAGTGGAAGCTAATGACTCTATGAGGCATCGAGAAGTAGTGAAACAAAGTGTAAAGAATGAAAAAATAGAAGAAAATGTGAAATATCTGATTGGAAAAACAACTGACCTGGAAAACAGATCCAGGAGAGACAATTTAAGAGTTATTGGTCTATCGGAAATCCACAATGAAAAAAAAGAGCCTTGACACTAGAAAGCATAGGAATAAGTGGAACCTTCCTCAAAATTATAAATAGCATCTACCTAAAACCATAGACAAGCATCATTTGTAATGGGGATAAACTAGATGCATTCCCAATAAGATCAGGGGTGAAACAAGGATGTCCATTATCACCCCTATTATTCAGTTTGGTACTAGAAACATTAGCTGTAGCAATAAGAGAAGAAAAAGAAATTGAAGGAATTAGAATAGGAAAAGAAGAAACTAAATTATCACTTTTTGCAGATGATATGATGATTTATCTAGAGAATCCTAGAGAATCAAGTACAAAACTACTTGAAATAATAAACAACTTCAGCAAAGTTGCAGGATATAAAATAAACCCACATAAATCCTCAGCATTCCTATACATTACTGACAAAGCCCAACAGCAAGAGAAAGAAAGAGAAATTCCATTCAAAGTTACTGAAGGCACTATAAAATATTTGGGAGTCTATTTGCCAAGACAAACCCAGGGCCTATATGAACATAACTATGACACACTTTTCACGTGAATAAAATCACATATAAATAAATGGAAAAATATCAGTTGCTCATGGTTAGGCTGAGCTAATATAATAAAAATGACAATTTTACCTAAATTAATCTATCTATTTAGTGCCATACCAATCGAACTACCAAAAAATTTTTTTACTGAGCTGGACAAAATAATAACAAAATTCATTTGGAAAAACAAGAGGTCTAGAGTATCTAGGATATTAATGAAAAGACATGCTAGAGAAGGTGGCTTAGCCACACCAGATATTAAACTGTACTACACAGCAGCAGTCATCAAAACTGCCTGGTACTGGTTAAGAAACATGGGTGTGGATCAGTGGAATAGGATAGGTACACAAGTAGGAGAAATCAACAAGTTTAGCAATCTACTCTTTGATAAACCCAAAGAGACCAGCTTCTGGGCTAATAATTCACAATTTCACAAAAACTGTTGGGAAAATTGGAAAATGGTAGGGCAAAAACTGGGCATAGACCAATATCTTATAGACCATATACCAAAATAAAGTCAAAATGGGTTCATGATTTAGGAGTAAAAGCTGATACTATAAGTAATTTGGGAAAGCAAGGAATAGTTTACTTATCAGATTTATGGAAAAGTAAAGAATACATGACGCAGCAAGAGATAGAGAGCATTACAAAATGCAAAATGGATAATTTTGATTATGTCAAATTGAAATGTTTTTGTACAAAAAAAGCCAATGCAACAAGAATTAGGAGGGAAGCCGAAAATTGGGAGAAAATCTTTGCAACTAGTATCTCTGATAAAGGCCTCATTTCTAAAATATACAGGGAACTGGGCCAACTATATAGGAATACAAGCCATTCCCCAATTGAGAAATGGTCAAAGGATATGAACAGGCAGTTTTCAGAGGAAGAAATTAAAGCTATCTATAGGCATATGAAAAAACGCTCTGAATCACTACTGATTAGAGAAATGCAAATCAAAACAACTCTTAGATACCACATCTCTCCTGTCAGATTGGCTAAAATAACAAAACAGGAAAATGATAAATGCTGGAAAGGATGTGGGGAAATTGGAACATTGTTGCATTGCTGGTGGAGTTGTGAGCTGATCCAGCCATTTTGGAGAGCAATTTGGAACTATGCCCAAAGGGCTGTAGATATGTTCATACCCTTTGACCCAGCAATACCACTTCTAGGGTGGTATCCCAAAGACATCACACAAGCGGGAAAAGGACCCATATGTACAAGGATATTTATAACGGCTCTTTTTGTGGTAGCCAAGAATGGGAAATCAAAGGGATGCCTATCAATTGGGGAATGGCTGAACAAGCTGTGGTATATGAAGGTGATGGAATACTATTGTGCCATAAGAAACGGGGATGATGCAGACTTCGTAACAACCTGGAAAAACCTACACGACATAATGCTGAGTGAGCGGAGCAGAGCCAGGAGAACGTTGTGCACAGCCACAGATATATGGATCCCGTGAGGACCAACCCTGACATACTGCGCTCTTCTCAGCAACCTAAGGGGCAAGGACAACTCCAGGGGACTCAAGATGGAGAATGCTATCTTCATCCAGAGAAAGAACTGTGAAGTTTGAATACAGATCGAGGTGCACTACATGCTCGCCTTTTTTTGCTTCTCTTTTGTTTTTGTTTTTGGGTTGTTTTTTTTTTTTTTTGGTTCTGATTCTTCTTTCTCATGATTCATTCCATTGGTCAAAATTCTTATCCACAACTTGACTAGTGCATAAATTAATTCAATGTGAAGTTATACATGACAGTTATATGAGATTCCATGCCGTCTTGGGGAGGGAGGGGGGAGGGAGGGGAGAAAATCTGGAACTGAAAACTATGTAGAACCGTGTGTGGTAAACTAAAAATAAATAAATAAATTTTAAAAATTAAAAAAAAAAAAGACTGCAGCAACTTATTACGAGAATAATATACTATGACCAGGTAGGATTTATTCCAGGAATGCAAAGCTGGTTCAATATTAGGAAAACTATTAGCATAATTGACCATATCAACAACAAAACTAGCAGAAACCATATGATCATCTCAATAGATGCAGAAAAGGCCTTTGACAAAATATGACACCCATTCCTATTAAAAACACTAGAAAGCATAGGAATAAATTGAGTCTTCCTTGAAATTATACATAGCATCTACCTAAAACCATCAACAAGCATTATTTGTAATGGGGATAAGCTAGAAGCATTCCCAATGAGATCAGGCGTGAAACATGGATGTCCATTATCACCCCTACTATTCAATTTGGTACTAGAAACGTTAGCTGTAGCAATAAGAGAAGAAAAAGAAATTGAAAGAATTAGAATAGGCAAAGAAGAAACTAAATTAGCACTTTTTGCAGATGATATGATGATTTACTTAGAGAATCCTAGAGAATCAAGTACAAAACTACTTGAAAAAATAAACAACTTCAGCAAAGTTGCAGGATATAAAATAAACCCACATAAATCCTCAGCATTGCTATACATTACTAACAAAGTCCAACAGCAAGAGAAAGAAAGAGAAATTCCACTCAAAGTTACTGTAGACACTATAAAATATTTGGGAGTCTATCTGCTAAGACAAATCCAGGGCCTATATGAACATAATTATGAAACACTTTTCACGCAAATAAAGTCAGGTCTAAATAAATGGAAAAATATCAGTTGCTCACGGTTAAGCTGAGCTAATATAATAAAAATGACAATTTTACCTAAATTAATCTATCAATTCAGAGCCATACCAATTGAACTACTAAAAAATTATTTTACAGAGCTGGATAAAATAAAAACAAAATTCAGCTGGAAGAACAAGAGGTCTAGAATATCTAGGGTATTAATGAAAAGAAATGCTAGAGAAGGTGGCCTAGCCATACCAGATATTAAACTGTACTATAGAGCAGCAGTCATCAAAACTACATGGTACTGGCTAAGAAACAGAGTTGTGGATCAGTAAAATAGAATAGGTACACAAGATAGGGAAGTCAATGACTATAGCAATCTACTCTTTGATAACCCCAAAGAGGCCAGCTTCTGGGCTAAGAATTCACTATTTCACAAAAACTGCTGGGAAAATTGGAAAATGGTAGGGCAGAAACTGGGCATAGACCAATATCTTATAGACCATATACCAAAATCTCATAGACCATATACCAAAATAAAGTCAAAATGGGTTCATGATTTAGGAATAAAGGCTGAAACTATAAGCAATTTGGGAGAGCAAGGAATAGTTTACCTATAAGATTTATCAAAAGAAAAGAATTCATGACCAAACAAGAGATAGAGAGCATTACAAAATGCAAAATGGATAATTTTGATTATGTTAAATTGAAAAGTTTTGTACAAAAAAAGCCAATGCAACAAAGGTTAGGAGAGAAGCAGAAAATTGGGAGAAAATCTTTGCAACTAGTGTCTCTGATAAAGACCTCATTTCTAAAATGTACAGGGAACTGTGCCAAATATATAGGAATACAAGTCATTCCCCAATTGAGAAATGGTCAAAGGATATGAACAGGCAGTTTTCAGAGGAAGAAATTAAAGATATCTATAGGCATATGAAAAAATGCTTGAAATCACTACTGATTAGAGAAATGCAAATCAAAACAACTCTTAGGTACCACATCTCTCCTGTCAGATTGACTAAAATAACAAAACAGGAAAATGATAAATGGTGGAGAGGATGTGGGAAAATTGGAACATTGTTACATTGCTGATGGAGTTGTGAACTGACCCAGCCATTTTGGAGAGCAATTTGGAACTATGCCCAAAGGGCTATAAAAATGTTCATACCCTTTGACCCAGCAATACCACTTCTAGGGCTATGTCCCAAAGAGATCACACAAGTGGGAAAAGGACCCATATGTACAAAAATATTTATAACGGCTCTTTTTGTAGTAGCAAAGAATTGGAAATCAAGGGGATGCCCATCAATTGGGGAATGGCTGAACAAGTTGTGGTATATGAAGGTAATAGAATACTATTGTGCTATAAGAAATGGAGATGATACGGACTTCATAACAACCTGGAAAAAACTACACGACATAATGCTGAGTGAGCGGAGCAGAGCCAGGAGAACGTTATACACAACCACAGATATATGAATTCTGTGAGGACTAACCCTGACAGACTTCGCCCTTCTCAGCAACACAAGGTGCAAAGACAACTCCAAAAGACTCACAATGAAGAATGCTATCTACATCCAGAAAAAGAACTATGAAGTATGAATGCAGATTGAGGCACACTTCATGTTCGCCTTCCCCCTTCCCCTTTTCTTCTCTCTCTCTTGTTTTTATTTTTGGGTTGTTTGGGGGTTTTTTGGTTCTGTTTCTTCTTTCTTATGATTCATTCCATTGGTCATAATTCTTCTCCACAACTTGACTAGTGTGTAAACTAATTCAATGCGAAGTTATACGTGGAAGTTATATGGGATTCCATGCTGTCTTGGGGAGGGAGAGGGTGAGGGAGGGAAGAAAATCTGGAACTCAAAATTATGTAGAACCGAGTGCTGTAAACTAAAAATTTAAAAAGAATTTTAAAAAAATAGTGCAGATTCATCTAAGTACTTAAAAATGACAAATATGAAGGATTCAGTGAATCTTGTGACAATTTCTATTAACAGAAGCTGAGAACCATGAGAATGATTTCATGATGACCATAATAATGTTAAGAAAGATAAGTGTGAAAGACTTCAGAACTCTGATCAATGTAATAATTAATCATAACTTCAAAAGACTAATGATAAAGCATCTTTCCACCTCTTGGCAGAGAAGTCACTAACCAGATGATCAGAACGAGATGTGTATACACTCTTAGCCATGACCAAAGTATTCTGTGTATTTGTTACAAAAGAGAGTTTTAATAGGGAGTGAAGGGAAGAATAGTCAAGGAGTCGTAGAACTGGAAAAGAGCATCAACACAACATTGAAAAACACAAAAGATTTTTTTGAAAAGTGGAGCCAAATAAAAAGATCAATGTTGTTACTACAATGTTCTTAAATTTAATAATAAATGCTTTTTAGAAAACAAATCATAGGTAACAATAGGTATGTTGTTTGTACATAAGTTTATTTTTGTAAAGGTCAGTATAAAATTTAAAACACCACATAAATGGCAGCCAGCATGATAGTAATAGCAAAAAAGAACATCTGGAAGAACACACCATCCACAGGTAATCCCTTTTTAACTTGGACTCTACAATGGATCTCTTTCATCACTACAAACCCATGCAACCACCTTTACACAGCTGCTCAATAATCATCCTAATGAAAAGGTATGACTATGCCACCCTGTTGCTCAAAATCAATGAAATCACAAGTCCATTTTGTTATGTGAGAGGAAGACACCAGAGAGGAAAGAGATTGGAAGCAAGGAAATAAATCTGCTATTACTATTCCAAGCAAAAGACACTGACGTAGATGCTATAGAGAGAAGGGGACAGATGTGACCTGGGGCTCTACCCATGGCTTAGAAGTGGAGAGAGAGGAGAGCCCAAGGTTGAACCCTGGGACAGACCTCAAAAAATAACTATAAGAAAGACCTGAGGCATGGGGCATTATTCTCCATACCTCAGGACTGGCACTTGATCACAATAACAGCTACAAAAAATAAAATAAATAAAAATGAGCAAGCAAGGGAAAAAAAATCCAACCATAGATAGCTACTATGAGGATGGGGAAGATCTGAATTCATGTTCTGAAGAAAATAATGGAGCTTAAAAAGCCACTCCTTTTTCAACGAGAAATGTCAAATGGTCCCAAGAAAAAGATTTCTTTGAACTTAAAAAGGGCTTTAAAAATCAAATAAGAGAGATGAAGGAAAATTTAGAACAAAAATAAGAACAATCCAAGAAAATTATGAAAAGAAAGTCGACCAACTTGAAACAGAGAACCGAAAACTCAAGGAAGAAGATAATTTCTTGAAAACAAAAACTAGGCAAAGGGAAGCTAATGATATTCTAAGATACAAAGAAATAATAAAACAACATCAAAAGAATGAAAAAATAGAAGAGAATATGAAACATCTCATCAGAAGAACAACTGATTAGGAGAACAGAGTGAGGAGAAATAATGTAAGAATAGTCAGACTGCCTGAAAATTATGATAAAAAAAGAATCTTGAGATAATATTACAAGAAATCATCAAGGAAAATTACCCTGGAGTTCTAGAACAAGAAGGCAAAGCAGAAATAGAAAAAATCCACTGATCACCACCTAAAAGAAATCCCAGGAGGAATACTTATAGGAATATCATACCAAGTTTCAAAGCTCCCAGGTTAAGGAGAAAATACTGGAAGCAACAACAACAACAAAAACCCACAATTTAAATACCATGGAGCTACAATAAGGATTACACGAAAACTAGCAGCTACTACGTTGAAGGGCTGTAGGTCTTGGAATACTATATTTCATAGATCACAAGAGCCAAGGTTTCAACCAAGGGTAACTTACCCAGCAAAGTTAAGTACAATCCTGAGTGGAAAAAAAAAACAGACGTTTAATGAACTGAAAGACTTTCAGTTAGTTGTGACAAAAACAGCAAAACTTACGGGAAAATTTGACATATAACATCCAGGAGAAATATAAAGTAGACATTAAGGACCAATCATAAGGGACTCAATAAGGCCAAATCATTTACTTCTTACATATGAAAATATTATCAGTTCTATTATGACTTATTTCTATTTGAGTATTTTGAAAAAAAAAGGCTTGAGCTGAGCTGAGTATGATGGGGTGATTCTAAAAAAAAAATTAAAACTGGGTAGAGAGAGATAAAAAGGAGGAATCATCTCATAGAAATGAGGCAAAAAAGGAAAAACTGATACAGAAGAAACTAGCAAGGGGGAAGGCAGGTAGTGATGAACCTTATTCTCATCAGGAATGGGTTTAAAGAAGGAACATATACATATATGTACATACACATATATATATATATACACATAAATCTAGAAGGATATAAAAGTCTTCTAAATTCAGAAAGAAATGCAAGCAAGGAGATAGGGTGGAGGGAGAGGTGGCAGGATTCTTGGAGGGGTGGGTAGGTTAAGGAATAGAAAGGCAAAGTAGCAGTAGAAGTTAAGCAGAGGAGTGAGGAAGGATAGGAATAGGGTGAGAAGGATGGCGAAGAAAAATAGGAAGGAGGAAAATATACAAGTAGATACACACAAACATAAAATAAAGGTCAGGAGCAGAATTTATTAGAAAAAAAGCAGGGGTGGTAATCATGATCTCAGACAAAGTTAAAGCTAAAACAGATTGAATTTAGAGAGAAAAATAGAGAAACTACACTATATGTCAGCCATATTAATCAATATTGCCTTAGACTTTAAAATAATTGGACAGTATGAGGTTGGAATATTGCTGTGGCATAGGAAATGATGAGTTGGTAGACTAAGAAAAATATGGATAGACTTTAACTTATAAAGGAAGATGTTAACCACACTCAGAGAAACATAACAAACAAGTATGATACAGTCTTACATAGATACATATAAATGTATATGTCTATTTGTGTATCTGTATATATGTGTGTGAACACATACATGCACATATATGTGTATATAAAATTATATATACTTTATGTACATATAAATATATTATATATAAAATATATGTTATATATACTGTATATATTTACTGTATATTTATAAATTTATAAATATTAATATATATTTACTGTATATATATTTTAAAGAAAGCATTATGAAATGGAGATTCAAAACTTCATATAGAATCTTCTTTTCGCATTCTGCTTTGTACATGGAAATGTTCATTTTCTGGTGTTTAAGTTTAGAATTTTTTTAAAAATAAAACAAATTAAAGGAGCAGGGAAAGAGAGAACTTTTACTATTGTGGAAAAGGGAAGAGTTCTTGACCAAACAAGACAAAATTGATCACAGTAGATCAAATGGATAATATCTATTGTATGTAAGGAGGATTTTGTTATCCTTTTTAGAGATCGGACACTCAGGATCCACAGCCATGGCAATGTCTAGTTTCCAGGTGTTAGATAATAACTCCCAGAATAGCCCCAAGGATCCTAGATAGTAATTCCTAGAATCCTAGTGACAGACAGTCCTATTGAGACTGCACTGTGAGATATGGGGGTGACATAACTGATACTTACTACACTTGCGCAGAATGACAATATTGCTAAAGTTAACCTGTGAGATTTATAATGTTGGCAAAATGCCTTCTTTGTTGCCCTATAAAGCAAGTGGACACTGCTCAGTGAGCAGGGATTCCATAGGGGAACCCGTGGGGGAACCACAGGCAAACTATAGGGGAATATGACAGTGTAATGCTGCCTCAACCGGCCTTGAGACTTGAGTGGATTTAGGGGAATGCACAAGCTGTGCCTGTCTTGACTGACCATCAAGATAAAGGGGTAGTCACCCCCACCTCTCCCTGCTCCCATTATCAACCCTTGTGAGAAGACTAGACTAAAATAAAGTAACATTATTAACCCTTCTGAAGCCATCCTCCTGTACAACCAGATCAAGAATGAACCTCCTAGAGACTAGAGCCCAAAAACTCCAGTGGCTCCTGTGTGTTATCTGTGAAACACTACTACAGAGCACAGAAAAGTTTTGTTTGCACAAACAAAATAAATGCAATGAAAAATTAGAAGTTAAATGAGGGGGAAAATCTAAAGCAAATTTCTCTGATATCTAAGATATACAGGAAAGTGATTCAAAGTGCAATTCCCCAACAGAGAAATGATAAAAGGCTATGAATAAGCCACTCTCCAAAGAAAGTATTTTTAAATCTTCCCCAAAAAATAAGAAATTAAAATTAAAACCACTCAGAAGTTCTACCACACACTTACCAAACTGGCAAAAATTAACAACAATAACAACAACAACAACAACAACAACAACAACAACAACAAAAACCAAGACAATTGTTGCAGAGGATATGGGAGAAGAGGCATGTTAATGAACTGTAAGCAGAGCTAGGAATTGGTCTAGTCATTCTGAAAAGTGATTTGGAACTAAACCCCCTAAAAACAGCTAGCATTTATAAAGCACTTTAGGGTTTCCAAAGCAGTTTATAAATATCACCATATTTTAACCCTCCAACAACCATGGGACATGAGTGCTATTAGTATGCCAATTTTATAATTGAGGAAACTGAAGCAAACCTCTGAGATTAAGTGACTTGCCCAAGACCACACAATTACTAAGTATCTGAAGCTAGATTTGAATTCAGGTCTTCCTGGCTCCAGGCCCAATATCTATCTAATGCACCACCTTGATGCCTCTAGAAATTCAGAGACCAGAAGACAGTCATAGGGAGAAGGTGAATGATAAGCTGTACAGCTTCAAGAATTGGAAAAAGAACATTGCTAATATTCTTCTTTAGATAAGACATCAAAATTTCCAATGTAGTCCTGCACTCTCCCTATACCTACATAGAGAACAGGAACACAGACTGAATCTATGATTTCTTTGTGTAAAGGAAACTCCTGGTTGAATAAAGCCCCTCTACCAATACAGGTCAGTACCTTATCTGCGAGATATAGTCTTAGTGAGTTACTGCCTAGAGCACTTGTTTTAACAATCCGGCTAGCAGCTTCTGTGGGGGTGTAAGATCCACCCACAGCCAGCACCCAGAAAGCTGCCGACACGCCGGGAAAGCACAGGTTCTTTTATCCTTTTAACCAAGGAAAGCACGGTGAAGGGGTTGACAAGCTTACTTTAATCCAGCATTCAGTCAGTTCAGGGGAGCACACAGACAACATTCATTTAGTTCAGGGGAAAAAGCCAGCACCCTGAACTTCAGAACAAATACAAACAAATTACAAGCATCAACAGACAGATCCAATACAATTCACAGCTACCAACATCTAGGTTCAGCCCAGAACAAGGGCTGGCCCAGAGTCACGCTTGCCACTGCTCCCGCTGCTGCTCCAACCGAAAAGGGATCTTCAAGCTGTCTTCTCCCCTCTTATAGAGTTTCTGACATCATCAAGCGCCCCCTGAATGACCAGAGCTGATTGGTTCTTGAGTTGGCCCCTCCCCCTAGGACCCTGGGAGGTTCACATCCACGTAGACTAGGTTAACACCCAATAGGGCATGGCTCTGGAGTTAACAACTCCCCTTAGCCAGCCCCATGAATCATCACACAGGAAGTTCTCTGCTCCCAGGCATGGGTTTCTGGGCTCCCCACCCCGGAAGAGAAGCAGCAGGCCCAGCACCCAGCAAGGCTCAATGAGGTAAACTGAGTCACTCAAAGAAAACAAAGGTCATTTTGCCTACCAACACAGCACTAAGGGTTACAAAGCTAATCTATAAAACGGAGGCAGGTCTTCTTGACTCTAATAGCAGCTCTCTATCCATAATGATAATAATAATTGTTATTATTAATTATGATGCTTTGCAAAGCAAATATACTTATGTAACTTTCAAACAAAACATCTATAAACATTTCACAAAAAGACATATACCATTTCCAGGTAACTTTTTACCAATATCCTCAATACCAAGTACCAGTACAATACTCAACTACTGAAGAACACTAACTATTACACCAACATTTAACAATTATGCCTCCATTACCACCAACTATAATAAATTGCAACATTATGGGACAGCCATTCAACAAACATTTTTCTTGATAAAGTTTCAATGAAAGTCATGCTAGTGATCACAAAAGATAAAATAGATCATTCTGATTATTGGTAATCTAAAAGTCCAAATATCTCTGATAAGCATCGGATACCAAAGATACACAAACAATTAACAAAAACGTACAATGTCAAAAGCTATTCCCCAATAGAAAAGTGGCCAAAGGCTATATGGAAGCAAGCATTTCTCAAAGGAAGAATTGTAAACTATTAACACACAAAAGAATGCTTTAAATCACTAAAAATAAGGCAAATCTAAACAACTATGAGGTTTCATCTAATGCCCAGCAAACCAGCAAAGAATGGAAAGATCATTGTTGGTGGAACTATGAATTGTTATAGCCATTCTGGAAAACTATTTGGAATTACGTTAATAAGGTGACTAATATGTCCACATCATTTGACCTAGACCTGCCTTGTTAATTATATGTGCCAAGGAGGTTCATGACGAAAAGGACACACACACACCAAAATATTTTTTAGCAGTTCTTTTTGTAGCAGTAAAAAACTAGAAACAAGGTAGATGCCCATAAATAGGTAGATATTTGTGGTACATAAATGTAATAAAATATTACTGTACTGTAAAAGAAACTATGAATACAATAAATACAGAAAAAAAGCATGGGAAGATTTCTGTGACCTGATAAAGCGAAGGAAGCAAAACCAAGAAATGATATACATGTGATTACAACTACAATAATATAAATTAAAAGAATAATAAAACAAATTTAACTGAATGCTGTGAAACTATGACCAAATTTGATGCCAAAGAAGAAAGACACAAACACAACTCTTTCCATTCTTTGCAAAGGCAGGAGCTGTGGAGCTCTTTCTGTGGAACAATCACATGCAATGTCAGCCCTGATTTTGACTGTTACTTTGCTGAACTTTATCTTTTTCTATTCTTTATTATAAGGGATGGTTCCCTGTCAACAAAAAAAAAAAGGGATTTATCAAGAAATGTACATAATGTAAAAATGAAAAAGTAATAATTTTCAAAAGAAAGCTAACCAAGTTATTTCCACAGAGAGATGGAGAAGACAGCTGAATAAAAATGATATCGAGTCCTTAAACCTCCCTTGCTTTCTACAATACATCTCTGTTGATGTTGTGCTGTTTACTTGTTTCTCAGTCATGTCTGATTCTTCATGACCCCGTTTGGGATTTTCTTGGCAAAGCTACTAGAGTAGTTTGCCATTTCCTTCTCTAACTCATTTTACAGGTGAGGACACTAAGGCAGAGAGAATTAAGTAATTTGTCCAGTGTCACACAACTGGTGTAAGTTAAGTGTCTGAAATTGGATTTGTACTCAGGTCTTCCTGACTCCAGACCCAACATTCTATCCAATGAGCCACTTAGTTGCCCCTCACACAACATATCCTTGGTAAATATTTCTTCTACTTATTTTCCCAATGAAATACAATAAGTAGATAGGAGTAAGAGAATATGACAATGATTCATCAGTTACAAATATATACATGCTTAAGTAGAAAGCATTGTGATATGCATTTTGAAAGTATATAAAAATGAAATCCTGCTTTCAAAGAGCTTAGAGTCAATTTGTGGAGACAAGGCATAAAACCAAACATATACGAAAAACAGAAAGAAGTTAAATAAATCCAACAATAAATACTATAAAATAATTTATAATTAACTGCCAAATAAATGAACCAGAAGCTGAATGTTAGGAGAATTTAGAGGTAGGAGAGTATTCAGGGGAGGTGTCTTTGAGAAACTGATTCAAACTGGATCTTATTAGGTAGGATTTGAACAAGCAGAGAGGAGTCAGTAGGACATTTCTGGTAGAAGATAACAAAAAAGAAAGAAAAGAAAACTGAATTAGTAGCCAGGAAGCATAAGTACTAGACCTAGTTCTACTATAAATTATTGGGATTGGAGCATAGCATTTCACAATTCAATCAATTCTTTGTCTGAAAAATGTGTCTCACTGTTTAAGATTAAAAATGTAAATTGAATAAAGCTAAAGACACAAACACTGAAAGTATGGCAAAAGATAAACGAGACAGTTTAAAAAAAGTAAATGCTTACCTATTGCTAGAGTTTATTGGCTTAGAGCTGCCTAAGTTGGCAGAAGCTTTAAGGAAGATTAGGTTGAAGTCAGCAAGAAAATTCAAACAGCAACCAAACACAAGCATAGCTGGACTGAAACAGCTCCATCTTCTGACCTCGTGTAGGCCTAAAATGTTAGAAGAACTTTAAATAATACCCTAAATGACAAGAGTGTATCATTATTGTTTCTCATTTTAATAACATATTTGTTGCTGTCTTCACAAAGCTGTCACTGATAGTATTGTCTTCTTAGTATTCTTTAACTGGAAATAAGTAAATGCTTCAGCATACCATTTTTTTAAGTCACTAGTGAATTAACAGAAAACTTTAAACATCTGAATCCATCTCAGAATCAAAGGATTATGAATTTAGCGCTAGAAGTGACTAGCATTTACGTAGTACAATCACCTCCTTTTATAGATGAGGAAAATGAGGCCCGAAAAGATTAAATGACTTATCCAAGGCAATACAGTGGCAGAGGCAGAATTGAAACCCAGGTCCTCTGACTTCAAAGAGTCAGTTCTTTCTACTATACTACTGTCTCTCAGATCCTACTAAAATAATACAATTTTTAACATAAGTATTGTTTTCTGCAGTATGAAGAATGATTTCTTCTGTGACACTAATTCATAGCATCCTAGTTCTAGTGCTGGAAGAGACTTTAGAAACCATCATCATTTTACAGATGAGGAAACTGAGACTTAAGGAAGTGATCTAATAGCCTTGATCAAAGTCATATAACTAACAAGGAGCAGAAGTGGGATTTGAATCCATGTCCTCTGGCTCCTGAATCAATGGTCTTTCCACTCTACCCTTCTATGGCCCATATTTAAAATAAAAAACTCTTCAGGAATTGAAAAAATCTCCTATCTTATTCCATAATGTTAATAATCAGAAGGAAAAATGTGACTCTTAATTGCATAACCGAATATTTTAAGTTCCTCATGTTAACCTGGCTGAGTTCATTACATTCTAACAATTAAAACTGCTTTACATTTTAAAGTGCACATGCTTATTTACATATTTTGAAAGAAAAACATGTAAGCTTGCTAGTATGATTAAAAAGCTTTAACATTTGTTCTTTTAGATAATGAATGCTATCCTCCTAACATACTATCAAAATATTTAAGTCCCATGATAAACTCAGTGAATGACTTCACAAGTATTGGCATCTTTTTTTTTGGTCCAAACCTGTGATTTCATTGCTGCAGAAAGCATTCTAGTTAAGAAACTTTCTCTACCAATGGAAATTACTAACTTCTCTGCAACTTAAAAAAAAATCTCATTAAGCTGCGTAAAGCACTGAAATACTAAATGACTTGCCATAATATAACAATATGATAATGTGTCAGAGGCAGAGAAGCACCTGAACCCAGGATACCTGGACTCCCAGATCAGCTCTCCATCTCCTACCCCACAATACCTTTCCCATTTGCATCAATTAATTTGTAAAAATAAAATTACACAATCATCAGTTTCATCTGCTAAAGATGAAAAAGTAATCTGGAAAAATAATCTGAATAAAATCACTACTTTAAAAATAGTGTGTTATCTTCAAAAAAAATTATATACTTACATGTGAACTGTGAATATACAATAAATTTATGCCTTTATGTAACCTACGTAAAATTATTTGAACAATAAAAATACTTCTTACATGAAAAATAATTAAAGTTAAGTCAATCTAACTAGTATTCTGAATTCTGCAACCACTACTTTATAGTACTAAGGATAAATAAGTAACAAGGGAATAGGAATTAATATGACTTGATTTTTTGCATTCATTTTTACTCTTAACAATGTTTTAGAGACTTTATTCTTGAAAATGTTTATATTTGGCAGTTAATCAAGGCAAATATCTTTATCTCCCCCTAAATTAAAGTACTGAAGGGTCTTGGTTTGTCACAAGAATTACTGAACTCCCACTGCAAAAAATATTACCAAATGTCAAACTGATTTAAAATTAAGATGCAACTTTCTCCAAACTCAGATCTCTAAACCAAGATCTGAGGAGAGCTGACCCCCCCTGCCAAAAAAAAATAAAACAGAGGTTTTAATTCTATGTCACTTATCTGCAAATTACAAACTATTTTATTTTCAGCATGGAACAAGGATTTCTTAAAAATCTCAACTGTTCTAATGTAAAAGTCAAAAAACGACCACACAAAAGAGTGACCAGGAAAGGAAAAGGATAAGAAAAACCAAAAATATAATTAAGAAGGAATGTGAAACAGACAAAATTCTGATTTATTAAATACTAAATTGCAAATTTCAATTAAAAACTGCAGGGATGTATTTATACAAAGACATAGGATTCAGGCCCTCCTAAAATGAAGATTATTAGGCCACTACAGATACAGTTTTAATCAACTAATATCTCAGGTTGAAACTAAAGTATTAAGTCTTTATTCTAAACAGAAGTAAAGCACAAGAAAAAAAGAAAGAAAAATTTTGAGGGGAAATGAAGTTTTGTGATTTGACCCACAGAAAATCAATCCAAATTCTAGAATCAGAGTCACAGAATTTTAGAAGTACTAAGGACCAACCTTTATATTGACATAATAATATTATTTAGTCCAACTCCTTCATGTTAACAGGACCCAGAACTAGAATACAGAAAACTTAAATTTCAGCAAAGCTTCTGATAAAGTATCTCACAGTGTTCTTATGGAGAAGATCATCTTCTGGATTAGACAATGTAATCAGATACATTCAGAACTGGTTCAGACTCAAAAAGTAGCTGTTAATGGTTCGGTGTCAACAAGGCAAGAGGTTTCCAGTAAAGTACCCCAAAGATCTATGCAATGCTTGGATGGTATTCATCAAATTTGCTGAAGACACAAAGCTAGGAAGGAATAGACAACGCATTTGGTGACAGAGTCAGGAACCAAAAAGAGCACTGGGCTGAATCTAAGATGAAATTCAATAGGGATAAATGTAAAGTCATGCACATGAATACAAAAGAAAGCAACAACACAAATATAAAATAGCAGAAACACAAATAGACAACAATTGGCCTGAAAAAGATCTGGGGGTTTTAGTGGACTACAAGATCAATTGAGTTAGAACTATGATGTAGTAGCCAAAAATATTCATTTTGAATTTGGACTGCATTAAGAAGGGCACAGCCTCCAAGAAGAGAGATAAGATAGTCTCACTATATTCTGTTCTCATCGGACCTCCCCTGGATTACAGTATTTAGTTCTGAACTCCAAAATTTAAGAAGGAGACTGATAAGCTAGAGAGTGAACAGAGGAAAGAAATCAGAACAATGAAGGGTCTTGAGTTTTGGTTGGGTTTTTTGGGGGGGGAGGGGAGAGTTGTTTTGTTTTGTTAATATGAGGACAAGTTGAAGGAAATGTGTATTTTTAACCTGGAGAAAAGGAAACTAAAGGGGAACATGATTGCTGTCTTTAAGTATATGAAGGGATATCATGCAGATGAAATATCAGAACCCTCCTTCACATTTTCTGATTGGCAGCAGAAGGTAGATCCATAAGTTATGGTTGGAAATTATAAAGAAGCACATTTAGGCTTAATATCATGAAAAATGTCCTAACTATTAGAGCTATCCAAAAGTACGATGGGTTGCCTCAAGATAGGGTGCATTACCCCTCATCTGGGCTATAAGTAGGAGGCTACACAAACACTTATCAGGTATGATATAATAGAGATTCCTTTGGTATATGGGCTGGACTAGATCAGAGGTGTGCCAAACTCACTACTACAAAAGGGCAAACCCAACTAAAATGTAATTGGGACATTATTAATAATATAAGTAAAAACAGAATACAATACAGATAAGCCTAATTTGTGATTTTCTAATTCAATGTGAAGTAATAGGGATTCATTTCTATTTCTACACCACTCGACTGTATGGCCACTGGGTTCCCTTCCTAGTCTCAAAATCTGTGATTATGTGATTCTGATTCCTGAATCCAGGGACAGATGGGGTCCCTAGATTTGGCTACTTCTCCCCTCAGATTCAAGGGGCATCCTTGAAGAAACGAGGAATCTTTCTAATGCTATAACTCATGAACTTCCTTCCACCAGTGTCGTTCTCTCCTCTGATTATCAACTGATATCAATTAGTCAAGAAGACTCAGTCAGTATATACAGTATGGCAATATAATACAAGAAATAGAAATACAGTCTCCCACAAGTCTATAGAGAATCTAAGGAGGAAGAGATTCAAGCCTTGTATCAGCAACAACAACATCCATGATAATTGTGAATATTCTTATGTAGTTCTGTATCGCAAAATATAAGAGACTCTCCGTATGAAAGGTAGAAGTAAAACATTTATTCAGAGACTAAAGAACCAAATCCCAAAACCAGTAAACCCACTTCATTATAGCAGCAAGGAACTTAAGACACAGTATCACAGCATGGAGCCTCACCATCCCATTAGCCTCCCAACCCCCCACCCCCCGCCTTCCCACAACATTCACAAATCCTAGTTCACTGTGTCCTTCTCCTCCCACAGGTCTAACTTGCTCTAAGCATTTCCTGCTCCACCCTTCCAGTTCTACTTGCTCAGCAAGCTCCTCCCACCACATGTGACTTAGGCTTCCTGTGACATATGCACGTGTGTTGGTAAGCAAAATGGGCTCTTAGCACTCAGTTCAACCAAGTGCCCTTGAAGAGTTCGGCCTTTGTTTCCTTTGAGTAATTCAGTGTATTTCACTGAGTCTTACTAGGTGCTAAGCCCCAGGCCCAAACCCCTATTAGGTGCTGAGCCTTTGTGGGTGTGAAGCTCCCAGGGTACTAAGGGTGCTAACTCAGGAGCCAATAGGAGCCTAAGTTCTGGTCATCCAGATAACGTTTGATGACATCTGAAATCCTATAAGAAGAGAAGACAGAGCCATTTGAGCAGGGCTCTCACTCTTCATGGTGTGGAGACTCCGGGCAGCTGTAGCTAAGAGCCCTCCAGCTCGTAAACCCAGATGTTGGGACTGTGTTAAACTCTGGTAACTACGTATTGGGATTTGAATCAGACAAGGTCTGTCGATGTTTGTACTTTGTGTTTTGTTCCAAAGTTCAGGATACTGGCTTTTTCCCCTGAACTAAGTGAATGGTATTTGCATGCTGAATTAAAATAAGCTTGTCAACCCCTTAATGTTGCTTTCCTTACTAAAGCAGATCAAAAGAACCTGGGCTTTGGCAGCATGCTCATTGTTGCGCTTGTGTTGGTCTTTCACCCCCACAACAGCTGCTAGCCGGATTGTTGAAACAGCACGTCACATGGGCCTATTAATGGATGGGGAAGAGCTTCCCATTTAAATTACCATTACAAGCCCAGAACACATGATGTGAAAAAGGGGTAATGCCTAGCTCCTGGATTCAAAAAAGTTTAGGGGGCACTAACTAAAGTCCACTTAGGCATGCTCTAGCCTTTCTGCTGGGTTCCTTGTAGGGACCTGAATCTGCCTTTCAAATCTGCCTTTCTTCACTGCACTGAGCATGTTTTCAACTTTCAATGCAGACACTGCCACCAGTCACTGCTATCCTAGAGCTAGTATTAAAATGCCAATAGAAAATACAAAATTCTCTGGACCCTTCACAGCTTATAAAGTCATTAGGCCAAGGCAGGTAGGGATGGCAGAGAAGCCAAGGCTGAAGTTGATGCACTCTCCTCCCTGCCTCCCAGGGGAATTATTGGAAGGCTTCCACCCTAAGCTTTCAGACACGCAAATCTTCTCAGTCCTGAACTGGCTTGCTATTTTAGAGACAACCCAGAAGGTATGACAACTTTTCTTCAATGAACCCAAACCTATTTTCTGTATAATGTGGATGCAGTTCAACCAATGACTTTTTTTAATATTTTACTTTTTTTCCAATTACATGTACAATTTTTAACATTCATTTTTTTAAAATTGTGAGTTCCAAATTCTCTCCCTTCCTCCCCTCCTTCCTCACTAAGACATGAAATTTGGTATTGGTTATATATAGTCATGCAAAACATATTTCCATATTAGTCATGTTGTAAAAGAAAACACAGAACAAAAAAAATAAAAAACAAAGGAACTAAAAACATAACATACTTCAATCTGCATTCAGACTCCAATGGTTCTCTAGAGGAGGCTAGCATTTTTCATCATAAGTCCTTCAGAATTGTCTTGGATCTTCGCATTTACTGAGAATAGTTATCACTGTACAATATTGCGGGGACTATATATACTGTTCTGGTTCTGATCACTTCACTTTGCATGAGTTTGTGTCTTTCCAAATTTTTCTGAAATCATCCTGCTTATCATTTCTTATAGCACAATACATTTCTTCACAATCGTATACAACTTGTTCAGCCATTCACCAGTTGATCAGCATTCCCTCAATTTCCAATTCTTTGCCAATACAAAAAAAGCTGCTATAAACATGTTTGTACATGTATGTTCTTTTCCTTCTTCTTCGATCTCTTTGGGATAGCAGCAGTATTGCTGGATGAAAGGGTATGCACAATTTTATAGCACTTTAGGTATAGTTCCTAATTACTTTTCAGAATGGTTAGATCTACCAACAATACATTAATGTTCCCAATTTTCCCACATTCCCTCCCACGTGTCATTTTCCTTTTTTGTTATATTAGCCAAGATGTGGGGCAGTACCTCAGAGTGCTTTAATTTATATTTCTCTAACAGTGATTTAGAGCATTTTTGCACATGACTATAGAGAGTTTTGATTTCTTTATCTGAAAACTGCCTATTCATATCCTTTGACCATTCATCAACTGAGGAATAACTTGTATTCTTATGAATTTTACTCAATTCTCTATATATTTGAGAAATGAAGCCTTTACCAAAAAAACTTGATGTAAACAATTTTTCCCAATTTTCTGCTTTCCTTCTAATCTTGGCTGCATTGGTTTTCCTTGTGCAAAAACTTTAATCCATTTTACATCTCATAATACCTTCTATCTATTGTCTGGTCATAAATTCTTTCCTTTTCCATATATATGACAGTTAAACTATTCCATGCTCCCCTAATTTGCTTATACCATCACCCTTTATGCCTAAATCATGTACCCATTTTGACCTAATATTGGTATACAATGCAAGATGTTGGTCTATACCTACTTTCTGCCAAACTGCTTTCCTGTATTCCCAGCAGTTTTTGTCAAATAATGAGTTTTTGTCCCAAAAGCTAGAACCTTTGGTTTATCAAACACTAGAGTACTATGGTTATTGCCTACTGTCTAGTGAGTAACCAATGTATTCCACTGATCTACCACTCTATCTCTTACCCAGTATTAGATTGTTTGAACAATTACCCTCTTTGTTTAAGATCTGGTACAGCTAGGTTACTTTCCTTCACATTTTTTTCATTAATTTCCTTGATAGTCTTGACCTTTCATTCTTCCACGTGAATTTTATTACTATTTTTTCTAGCTCTATACCATAATTTTTTGGTATCTTGATTGGCATGGCACTAAATAAGTAAATTAATTTAGGGAGAATTATCATTTTTATTGTATTGGCTTGCCCTACCCATAAGCAATTAGTATCTTTGCAATTGTTCAGCTTTTTTATTTGTGTGAACAGTGTTTTGTAACTGTGTTCATATAGTTCCTGGGTTTGTCTTGGCAGGTAGACTCAAGTATTTCATATGGTCTAGAGTTATTTTAAGTGGAATTTATCTTTCTAATTATTTCAACTAGTTTTTTAGTTGATTCTCTAGGATTCTCTACAAATACCATTATATCTTCAGAATGATAGTTTTGTTTCCTTGTTGCCTATTCTAATTCCTTCTATTTCTTTTTCTTCTCTTATAGCCATATCTAGCATTGCTAGTACAATACTGAAAATAGTAGTGATAATGGGCATCCTTGCTTCACCCTTGATCTTATTGGGAAGGCATTTAGCTTATCTCCATTACAGATAATACTTGCTGATGGTTTTAGATAAATACTACTTACCATTTTAGGGAAAGCTCCATTTATTTGTATACTTTCTAGTGTTTTTAATAGGAATGAGAATGGTTATCACTGTACAACATTGCTGGTACTATATACATTGTTCTGGTTCTGATCACTTCACTTTACATGAGAGAATGTATTTTGTCAAAAGCTTTTTCTCCATCTGTTGAGATAATCATATGATTTTTTTGTTTTGTTATTGATATAGTCAATTATGCTGATAGTTTTCCTGATATAGAACCAGTCCTACATTACTGGTATAAATCCCACCTCATCATGATTGTCATATGATCTTTGTGATATATTGCTGTCAGGTCCTTACTAGTATTTCACTTACAGTTTCTGCATTAATATACCTTAGGGTAACTGGCCTATAGTTTTCTTTCTCTGTTTTAATTCTTCCTGGTTTAGGTATCAGCACTATATCTGTATCGAAAAAGGAATTTGGTAGGACTGCACCTATTTTTCCAAATAGTCTGTGTAGTATCAGAATTAATTGATTTTTAAATGTTTGGTAGAATTCACTTGTGAATCCATCTGGTCCTAAAGATTTCTTGGGGAGCTCACCGATGACTTGTTCAATCTCTTTTTCTACGACGGAGTTATTTTAAGTATTCTATTTCCTCTTCTTAAACCTGGGCAATATATACCTTTGTAAGCATTCATTTCACTTAAGTTGTCACATTTATTGGTATATAATTAGACAAAATGCCTCTTGATAATTGCTTTCTTTTTCACTGCTGGTGACTTCACCCTTTTTCTTTTCTGATACATAATTTGATATTTTAACCAAATTAACCAATGGTTTATTTTTGTTTTCTTTTCACAAAACCACCTCCAAGTTTTATTTATTAGTTCAATGGGTTTCTTATTTTCAATTTTATTAACCTCTCCTTTGATTTTTAGGATTTCAAATTTGGTGTTTAATTGAGGATTTTTAATTTGTTCTTTTTCTAGTTTTTTTAGTTGCATGCCCAATTCATTGGTCTATTCTTTCCCTATTTTAGTGATGTAAGCTTTTAGAGGTGTAAATTTTCCTGTAAGTACTACTTTGGCTGCCTCCCATGAACTTTGGTATACTGTTTCATTGTTGTCATTCTCTCTAGTGAAATTATTGATTGTTTCTATGACTTATTCTTTGACCATTCATTCTTTAGGATTAGATTATTTACTTTCCCATTAATTTTTAATCTCTTTCCACTGCCTTTTATTTTACTGCATTATGATCTGAAAAAGATACATTTGCTATTGCTGCTTTTCTGGATTTGGTTGTGAGGTTTTTATGCCCTAATACATGGTCAATGTTTGTGCAGGTGTCATGTACCACTCAAAAAAAAAAAGGTATATTACTCTCTATTCCCATTCACTTTTCTTCAAAATGTCTATCATTTCCTAACTTTTCTAAAGATTTATAACTTTTCTAAAATTCTATTCACCTCCTTAACATCTTTCTTGTTTGTTTTGTGGTTAGATTTATCTAGTTCTGAGAGACTGAAAGCACACTTCTGAGTTCTGAAAGTTGAGGTCACCCACTAGTATAGCTTTAACTATTTAACTTTTCCTTTAAAATTTTGGATGCTATACCACATGGCACACATATGTTCAGTACTGATATTACTTCATTGTCTATGCTACCTTAGCAAGATGTACTTTTCTTATCTCTTTTAATTACCATATTTCCCCATGTATAAGATGCTCCCATGTGTAAGATGTACCTTAATTTTGGGGCCTCAAATTTGAAAAAATAAATGTATTACATAAAGTTATTGAACTCAAGTTTTGTTCATCTGCTCATAGCTTTCAGGAATCTTTTGGGCAAGTCTGGTGCATGTACGCATGCTTAGTCCATTCCATTTCATGAACCTGAAGCACCAACTGTGTCCTCCTTTGAAATCAGTAACTTCTTTTTCTTTTTTTTATGTTTAATTTATTTAATATATTTAGTTTTTAGCATTGATTTTCACAAGAGTTTGAATTATGAATTTTCTCCCCATTTCTACCCTCCCGCCCACTCCAAGATGGCATATATTCTGGTTGCCCCGTTCCCCAGTCAGCCCTCCCTTCTGTCACCCCACTCCCCTCCCATCCCCCTTTCCCTTCTTCTCTTGCATGGCAAGATAAATTTCTACGCCCCATTGCCTATGTATCTTATTTCCTAGTTGCATGCAAAAACTTTTTTTAAAATTGTTTTTGAACATCTGTTTTTAAAACATTGAGTTCCAAATTCTCTCCCCTCTTCCCTCCCCGCTCACCCTCCCTAAGAAAGCAAGTAATTCAACATAGGCCACAAGCATATCGTTATGTAAAACCCTTCCACAATACTCATGTTGTGAAAGATTAATTATGTTTTGCTCCTTCCTAACCTATCCCCCTTTATTGAATTTTCTCCCTTGACCCTGTCTCTTTTTGAAAGTATTTGTTTTTGCTTACCTCCTCCCCCTTCCTGCCCTCCCTTCTATCGTCCCCTCTTTTTTATCTTCTTCCTCCTTCTTTCCTGTGGGGTAAGATATCCAATTGAGTGTGTATGGTATTCCCTCCTGGTCAAATCCTATGAGAGCAAGATTTACTCATTCCTCCTCACCAGCCCCCTCTTCCCTTCCTAGAGAACCGCTTTTTCTTGCCACTTTTATGCAAGATAATTTACCCCATTCTCTCTGTCTCTTTCTCCCTCTCTCAATATATTCCTCTCTTATCCCTTAATTTGATTTTTTTAGATATCATCCCTTCATATTCAACTCACCCTGTGCCGTGTGTGTGTGTGTGTGTGTGTGTGTGTGTGTGTACACACATATATGTATATTCCTTTCAGCTACCCTAATACTGAGGTCTCGTGAATTATACACATCATCTTTCCATGTAGGAATGTAAACAAAACAGTTCAACTTTAGTAAGCCCCTTATGATTTCTCTTTCTTGTTTACCTTTTCATGCTTCTCTTGATACTTGTGTTTGAAAGTCAAATTTTCTGTTCAGCTCTGGTCTTTTCACTGAAAAAGCTTGAAAGTCCTCTATTTTATTGAAAATCCTTATTTTGTCTTGGAGCATGATACTCAGTTTTGCTGGAAAGGTGATTCTTGGTTTTAATCCTAGCTCCACTGACCTCTGGAATATTGTATTCCAAGCCCTTCAGTCCCTTAATGTGCTAGATCCTGTGTTATCCTGATTGTTTTTCCACAATACTCAAATTGTTTCTTTCTGCCTGCTTGCAGTATTTTCTCCTTGACCTGGGAGCTCTGGAATTTGGCAACAATGATCCTAGGAGTTTTCTTTTTGAGGAGGCGAACTGTGAATTCTTTCAATTTCTATTTTAACCTCTGGCTCTAGAATATCAGGGCAGTTCTCCTTGATAATTTCTTGAAAGATGATATCTAGGCTCTTTTTTTTGATCATGGCTTTCAGGTAGTCCAATAATTTTTAAATTATCTCTCCCGGTTCTATTTTCCAGGTCAGTGGTTTTTCCAATGAGATATTTGACATTGTCTTCCACTTTTTCATTCCTTTGGTTCTGTTTTATAATATCTTGATCTCTCATAAAGTCACTAGCTTCCACTTGCTCCAATCTAATTTTTAAGGTAGTATTTTCTTCAGTGGTCTTTTGGAGCTCCTTTTCCATTTGGCTAATTCTGCCTTTCAAGACATTCTTCTCCTCATTGGCTTTTTGGAGCTCTTTTGCCATTTGAGTTAGTCTATTTTTTAAGGTGTTGTTTTCTTCAATTTTTTTTCTGTATTTTTTTGGGTCTCCTTTAGCAAGTCATCGACTTGTTTTTCATGGTTTTCTTGCATCATTCTCATTTCTCGTCCCAATTTTTCCTCTACTTCTCTAACTTGCTTTTCCCAATCCTTTTTGAGTTCTTCCATGGCCTGAGACCAGTTCATGTTTTTCCTGGAGGCTTTTGTTGTAGGCTCTTTGACTTTGTTGACTTCTTCTGGCTATATGTTTTGGTCTTCTTTGTCACCAAAGGAAGACTCCAAAGTCTGAGACTGAATCTGGGTGCATTTTGGCTGCCTGGCCACGTTCCCAACCAACTTACTTGACCCTTGAGTTTTTCGTCGGGGTATGACTGCTTGTAGAGCAAAAAGTACTTTGTTCCAAGCCTGAGGGGATGCACCGTTGATTTCAGAGCTATTTCTATACAGCCAGCTCTGCCACACCAGCACTCCTCCTTCCCCAAGAACTGCCATCCAGGACCTGACCCAAATCTTAAGCAGCCTCTGCACTCCTGCTCTGATCCGCCACTTAATTCCTCCCACCACATGGGCCTGGGGCCCGAAGTAACTGCAGCTGTAATTCTGTAGCTGCACCACCCCGGCTGCCCCTGGGGCAGTAGCCGAACCATGAACTCTGTCCCCTGTAGCTTTTCCCACTAACCTTCTCTGTTGTCTTTGGTGTTTGTGGGTTGAGAACTCTGGTAACTGCCACATCTCATTGATTCAGGGCGCTAGGACCTGTTCTGCCTGGCTCCTGCTCTGGTTGGTCCTGCCGCTGCCCACACTAAGCTCCGCTCCCCTCCGCTCCCATGCACAATAGACCTCACCCAGCAACCACCCAGGCTGTCCTGGGCTGGATCCCTGCTTCCCTCTGCTATTTTGTGGGTTCTGCAGTTCTAGAATTTGTTCAGAGCCATTTTTTATAGGTTTTTGGAGGGACCTGGCGGGGAACTCACACAAGTCCCTGCTTTCCAGCCACCATCTTGGCCTCCCCCCCCCCCCCCCAGTAACTTCTTTTTCATCAGTAATTCCTCTTGCCTCATGCTGAACCATCTTTGTGGACACAGGAATTCCAATTGCCCTTTGCTCTTCAATCCACATTTTCAATTCCCTCTCTAAATCAGGCCATTTTGCTGATTTGCCTCTCATGGCGTTCTTCTGTCATGGCATTTTCAATAGGGTTTCTTCTTCCTGTAGCCAGTCTCAGATTGTTTTCTCAGTTGCATGAGGTTCAAACTTACATTCAACAGCACAATTTCTATTCACTTTTGCAAACTGGATCACTTTTAACTTGAATTCATCACTGTACAAAAATCTTTTCTGAGTCATTTCTGGGCAGAACATGGCAAAAGGTAACCTAATATACTGGTAACAAATGCTAAACAATGAGCACAAAGACAACAAGCGCAAAAAAAGTGGGAAATGCAAGTAAAAGAATCTACAACCACTATATAAGACGCACCCAGTTTTTAGACCCCAAATTTTTTCAAAAAAGGGTGCATCTTATACATGGGGAATACGATAGATCTATTTTGGCTTTTGATCTGAGATCATGATTGCTACCCCTGCTTTTTTTTTTTTTCACCTCAGCTGAAGCATAGGAGATTCTGCTCCAGCCCCTTACCTCTACTTTGTGTGTCTCTCTGCTTCAAGTGTGTTTCTTGCAAATATATTGTCGGTTTCTGGTTTTTAATCCACTCTGTTATTTGCTTGTTTTATGGGTGAGTTCATCCCCATTCACGTTACAATTATTGTGTATTTCTCTCCATCCTATTTCCCCCTTGTTTATCTCTCTATATCTGTCTTCTCTCTCTCTCTCTCCTTCCCTCCATCCCTCCCCTTTTGCCCTGTCCCTCCTCAAAATCAACCAATGACTTTCAAAAATTTTTACCATCTAGCATAAAATTTTATGTTCACTATACCATTACAACCAAGGTTATATTTACCTTCTGAACATGTATAAACACAATAGGTTGAGTCCTCTATGGTATTACTTGTGGTTTTTTTAAGAGTTTAATCATCACGCTATCACACCCCAAAAGTTTCTTGAATTATTCCTTTTCATTACAATGAATTTTAAAATTCAAAAGATAATCATATTCCCTACCTTTCCCTACCATAGCTCCCTTCTTTGACTCCTTCTTTACCTTCAGTGTTTTCTACCTTCTGTTTTTATATTAATAGTTCTGTTGCTTTTCTTATTTTACCTTTCTTTTTATTTTTCCACTTCCAAATTTTTCCAGATAAACTTAATGAGTAAGAGTTTAATTATACTGTTTTCTGGTATTTTCTCATTCTGGCATTACTGATCACCTCTAGAATAAAATATAAATCCTCTGTTTGACATTTAAAGCCTTCCAAAATCTAGCCCAACCTAACTTTCCAGATAATTAAATTACTCTTCTTTACAACTCTAAATTCCAGTCAATCAAACATACTATTCCCCAAATTCAACATGAAATTTTTCAGAAAATTGTCCTTCATGGCTCTTATCCTCACCTCAACCTCTCAGAACTGGTAACTTCATTCCAGGCTTAGTTCAAGTGCTACCTCTTAAAATTAGGTGCAACCCCATTACCAAAGCCCAATGGCATGGGACTTTCTTCTCATTGCTGGAGATAAATGCCCTGCCCTGTATGAAGAGAAAGGCTGAATTGCCAAGTTAATAAGAATGAAGAGAATTGTTCAGTTCCCTTCAAGTGACTTCCAGAGTTTCTACCTACTAGCTTCAAGAGAAAAGTTAAAAGGGACTAACCCCACTTCAGGTTGCTGAAGAAAAAAGATACAAGGGGTGCTGGCAGTCTCCATCATGTTCCTATCTCCAGCTTGCTACACTGGAAACTTTGAAAAGCTTAGCCTTAGATGAGACATAAGCCTCTTGGTCTCTTGTTTGAGCTGAATAACCACACTGCCAATGGCAGGGCTCCTTCAATCTGTATTGTCGGTATACAGTCTCATATGTATACTTTCTCTGGTTTCTATTTGCCAACCATATGGATAAATGGATTTCTTTACAACTCACTATGTGTGTAAATTATGGAACTGGTATTTGGTGGGAAAGAGGTCAAGCCTTGGATATAAAGCTTGGTCTGCCTGCTTTCCTCATTACTTAAACACATCACAAGTTAAATTGAACCTGAAAATCACACTGCCTGGATTAAAACTAGTTAAGAGAGCAAATACAATTCAATCATGGTAGACCCTCTCTCGGAAGACAGCAGAGAAACCATGTCTGGCCCCAACTTCCTGCTTGCTCTCCTGACAGAAATTAGAGTCTCCCTTAGACAAACGTGAGGACAAAGTATATAGAGATGTCTATTCTGCCTCCCTTCAAGCCACACAACACCCTCATGCTACACGTGGCAGACAGCTCTCACAAGTGAGCCTCCTACAGACCCAAAACTTTTCATGATCCTCCCTCCCAGTAGTTAGTTCACTGTCCCTCTGGAAATTACTTTGTCTTTACCTATCAGTATGCGTACAATGAAAACTCCTCAAGAGCAAAGACTATTTTGTCTTAGAAATCCCAGTGCCTAACAGCATCTAGCAGTAGGTGCCTAATAAATGTTTGCTGAATTCAACTGGTATCCAATGATAAAAATGTAAACTCATTAGCCTCTTAAAAACTCCTTTTACTGATTACAGAGCTTATAAACTTTGGAGAAGTACGAAATCATTCTCAAAAGTTTTTAAATGCTAATTCAGGAAAACTTTAGTGAGAATCAGTATGAAATAGAGAGGAAATCAATGGATAAGCCTAATTAATCTTTAGAAAACAAGCAAAGACCTTCAGAGGTACCTGGAAACTAGAAAGGATGTTATTGATCTCCTCTACAATACAGTCTGGAAAACATTAAGACACGCTTTGAAAAAAAAAAGCGGCTAGACCCATTGTTACAAAGAAAAATATTTTGCAATAAGCAAGACAAAGACTAGAATACTGAAGATTGTCAAAAAGTAATCTTTACTAACAAAATTCACTTCCTTTTCATTCAAGACTATACCAAAACCATTACAGAAGACATCTGGGTAAGCCTATAATATCTGGATATCTTCATCAGACTGTAAAACATCCACCCAAAAATTATTTTGCATTGTCCTCACTGAGGAAATGAAGAACTCTGATAAATATGCTAATACACTGAGAAGCAGAATTGTTCCAGAATTACAAAAATTTCCAAATGGAGAAAGAATACTTCAATATAACCCTGTATTGGGTCCAGCATCACAAAAAGTTAAGAAATGCACCCAAGAGATGGAGAGAAGCATGCTTGAGTGGTGTGGAAACTCATCTGATTTAAACACCACTGAAAAGCTAAGGTCTAACTCTTTTAGGTCATGTGACCAACAAGATGGCAGACAGGCCATCTCCAAACCCCAGGACCTCTCAAACCTCTTCAATGCAAAAATTATGTGCCAAAGACGAAGCAACTTCAGCTGTTTCATAGTCTAGGTCACCCAGAATCCAAAAGAATTTAAAAAAAAAACCCTGAGGAAAAATATAAAAAAAAAAAAAACAGGAACTAATTCAGTACCTCTCTCTCTCCTCTCATACTACTAGCATCAAGGCTGACCTAGCAGATGCAAGGATACAATACAATAGGCTTTATGTCAAAATCTACCTCTGTGCCCCATTCTCCCTTCCCTCTTTCCACTGTCATGAAGACCCTGGCTCCAGGCTGCAGGAGTTTGCTCAGGCCATGACACCCAGCTTGCCCACTGCCTTTCAGAAGCAAAAGTCTGTGGAGAACAGCAACCCAGAAATATCAGAGCTGCGAAGTGCTAAACTGCCAGGGCCAGGGAAAACAGGCTTTGAACTGCCAGTGCTGGGCCTGAGAACTGAAAAACAGAGGGATTGGGATGAGTCACCAAGTCAGAATACCTGGAATATAGGGGACTATGTAGCACTCCACCAAGACTGAGGGAAAGAACCACAGCATTCAACTTGGGCTAGATCTGATCACCCAAAAGTCAACTGGAACAGACTTAGCCTAGTGAACTATGAATTGCCCAGTGTGAGAAGAGGCTGAGACCCTCAAAATCCAGCCCTCAAAGAGTAGAAGAGGTCTGGAAGTGAGTAATAAGAAAGGAGGGGAGGGGGGGGGGGGGGGGGAGAAGAACCTGAAAGTATCACATACTTCAGGAAGAAGAAAATTCAAAGACCTTGAACATAAACAGATAAACCAACCAGCAAAACAGTAACAACAGAAGTAAATATGATCTCTAGAGTAAACAAGTTCAGGCATCTATGAAAAAATACTACAAAATAAAAGAAAATGATACAATACTTGATGAGACAGAGGACCCTGTGGAATGTAAGAAGCACATGGAAACACACCAAGCTATTCCTGAGTGGTTTAAAAGAAAAATGGTAATTATGAGAGTAAAATTTATGTCCTGTACTACAAAAATAATATAAATAGAATAGAAAACTTGAATATGCAACGGCTAGCCTCACCAAAGAAACAAAAGAGAAAACAATATATTGGGAATGGAAATACATAGAAGTGAAAAACAATCTAGAAGAAGAAAAACAAAAAAAAATGTAACATTAAAAGGAAATATGCTCACAATGCAAGCAAAACATTCTGAAACTCAATGACCAGATAACCTAAGAATCATAGGTCTCCCAGAAGAATACAACAAAAAACTTAACACCATAATGAAGGAAATAATAGAAGAGAAATGCTCAGAACTTCTGAAGACAGAAAATAAAACTCCAATTGAAAGAAGTCACAGATTGCCTCCAAGAAAAAAACCCAAGGATGCAAACTCCAAGACATATAGCGGTTATATTTAACAATTCAATTCAGAAATAGTAAGGTTCTGTAAGCCATTGGGAGGAAAGCCTTCAAATACAAAGGAAAAGACATTCAAATAATTCCAGACTATTCCATACCCACTAGAAAATGGAGGAGGGAATTGCATAATGTGTTCCCCAGAGCAATGAAGCTCAGGATACAGCCCAAGATGACCAATGCTGCAAATCTGAGCTTAACTTTACAAAACAAAAGATGGACATCTGATGATAAAGAAGAATTGGAAACATTTTTAGGAAAAAAAAAAAACAGAACTGAAGAGATAATTTGCCTCTCCAGTACCCCCAAACAAAAGAAATGCAGGAGCAATGAATAAATGTAGCAGGAAAAGACAGTAACAGCAACAAGAGAGACCAGTAAAAGATTTCTGTATACAAGGAAACAAGGGTGAAGGAAAGAATCTTATTGAGGTAACAGTGAAGAGGTAGACAGAAACTAACAACATGGCCTACAGGGAAATGCTTCTTTCTAGGGCCTACGTTACAACATGAAGAGGTACAAAGAAGGGAGGAAGAAGAACAAAGTGATAGAGAAGAGTGAGTGATACATCAGGGTCAAATCAAGGACTAGCAATGAGAGGAAGGTGACCTCTGTGGTCTCAGAAAGAAAAGAACTTACAGGAGAATGGATGAGAAGAAGAAATGGAAAAATGTCTAAAGAGGCATAGGAGGTTCTACTGATGAATGCTATCAAACTTAATTTATGCAAAATGCAAATAACCTTACAAATTCCATTAGAGAAGAATGTCTAACTTTAGTAAATACTGTAGTAATGAATAAGGTAATTACATTTATCTAAAAATAAGCATCCCACTTGCACAGGTCTTAGTGTGATGATTCAGTTATAGGAACAGAAAAAGAATCGTGGTCTAGAAAGAAAAAAGAAACAATTCCAAAGCAGTGAGGGAAGTATATATGGGAATGGATATGGGGAAGCCCTAAAATATGTACAGTACTACAGTCTCAGATTTAAAATGAATTGAAGATGTAAAGATGTCTCACTTTAGCAGGAGAGTTGCAGCTGTCATACCTGGTGTGAAGCAAAGCAGAAAGACAGAGGTTACTATCCAGTTAGCCTCTTGTGTGTGGTGATTTCAAAGGTGTGCCTGGCAAACGAGCATGTGGGTACATACCTATTTGTAATTAAACTATTTGTATAACTCTAAACACTTAATTTTTAAAATGTGGCATTCTCCTTAATTGCTGAGGGCATATTACTCTGTAGAATGACATAATATAAAATGCTGCCATCTACAGATGTAGGTGGTGTTGAAAAGATGTGTAAGGTTGAAAGTGGGTAAGGTTTGTATTGGTTGGGTTTAATAAAGATCTGACACACTAAAAAACATTATTACTCAGAATGAAAAATGAGAAATAGTTTCTCACTGATAACAGAGGCAAAAAATAAACACCATTTTGATTTGCCCTTAATGGAAATGGGAGCAGTAAGTAGCATTTGGATTTCAGTCCATTTAGGGTTGGCATAATGTTTGAGACATCTATAGAAAGTGATATAGAAGTGGGTTTTGGTGTTAGCATGAGTACAGTTAGGTTGTATGGCCAGTATAAGAATTCCACTGGACATGTGAAGATGTTCAGGTACATGGTGGGTGTTAAGTGGTCTATAAGTTGCACAAAAGATGCTGACCTGCACTGATGGAAGGAGTTTTCTCACATGGAGTGTCCTATACTACTAATGAAATTACAGGTCTAGTCCCTATCCATACTCTAAAATACATATTTTTGAGCCATAACATCTTATTTTTAAAATAAAACTGTTAAATGACAACTAAAATAAATTTTTAGAAGTTATAAACACATGCAATGACTTTTAAAAAATATTCCCTATTTCCAATTCACAGAAGGAAAACATTCTGGAAATTTCTATAGATAGAAAAATCCACAATTTGACAATAAAGACTGGGCTGGAAATGCAAACCACTGAGATATGAAAACCCCATCATAAAAGCCTGCAAGATGCAATTCCTCAATTAAACAGATTTCCCTCCCTTCCTCCACTCCCTACTAGGGCTGCTTTTGAGGGGAGATCTAATTTGGTGAGAAGTTGGTTTGGATATAGCTGGAGTTACTTGGGGTTCCCCTGAAACTGATCTCCAGTTAAAGGTTATGAAGAATCTAATTCCCCACTATCTAACACTGGCTATAGGGAGCTCCATCTCCAAGACATATCTCAGGCACTTAGGTGGAATAGAAGAGAGTGGAAGGACAGAGAAGAGAATATCTGATTGAAGTGGAAAGATCAATAGTCAAAGCCATGTAATCACAAGAGATCTTTGTATATGTTTATAAATAAACTCCTCCTCTCACCTAAACTATGATATTATCAATCTAGCATCACACTATGAACATTTCAAAGAGAATATGGAATCCATCACTTTGTTCTGTTCACATATTAGAAGTCTCAACTATCACATGAGAAATAGCTCTTGAACCAGCTTTACTAGGTTATTAAAACAAAAACCCTAAAATTTTGTTTATGGATATAACATACTTATTTGTCAGTGCTTACTACATTTTCCCAATGCTTTTTCTCGATATCTCCAAGGCATTATTCTCTTATTTCCTATGCAGTTATAAATAGCATTGATAAACCATCAAAAAAATAAAATCTAAATATTAGGATAATGTAGTTAACTTCATTGTTTCCTAATAAATTTAATTCAAATAAAAATTTGTTAAGCACATGTTATGTGGGTTATGTGGGTTTCTCAGAAATTGCAATAGTTTACAGTAATAGCTTATATGGCACTTCATTTATGAAGCATTTTAACTAGAAGGCTAATATGACCTTCTTAACAAGTCTGTGAGGTAGATGGTGCAAGTATTAATTAAAGTCCATTTTACAAATGAGGAAATCAAAAATCTCAAGCTGTCATGAACACCTTCATTCAACGTAAGTCTAAAAAGTAAATAAATGTCATTGAAAGACAAATTCCATGTGACTATCTCTGGAGTTTAAACAAAACTAGATTACATAAAGCTTAAACTGCTTATTAAATGACCATATTCGAAGAAGTTCTTTATTTTGAACAATATTCAATCATTTTTCCAACATGAATATAAAAGTAAAGATTATGTTATACTTTTATATCAGAATTAAAACATTAAGCTATTCACACTAACACGGCTTCCTGTTCATTGTAATTCTGAACTATATGTAAAAATAGGGAAATATAATTCTGCTCAATTATTACTTGCTAAAATTTGGGACCTATTTCAATGTTTGATTACTAAGGAAGAAAAGAGACAAAATCAAGGCAAGCACAAATGGAATGTACCCAAGTTAAAATATCAGAGAAATTACATCAAAGCTCTAACTATTAAAACACCAAATATTTTCATCAATACATCAAGGATCTCTGATTTCAAGATTATGCCCCATCCATAACTTATTGTCTCATAAAGTTACTTGAGACTCAGACTAGTTAAATTACTAAATTACTAAATACAGGTAGTTCAGGGGCAGGATTTGAATCTAGGTCTTCCAGTCTACAAATACAACACTCCACAACACTATTATTCTCACCAAGTATTTAGTCATGGGGGAAATGTTATATTTATAAATGCTGACAAATAAGACACTGCTCTCTCCTTTTCATTCCTAAGAAACATGATAGTTATCAGCAGTAGCAAGGTACTGCATATAACTCAATATAAGTAATAAATAAGGTAAATAGAGTTTTTCTCCCCACCTCAATATATCATGGATATGGATTAACATGTAAAATTTCAGTGTCACAGAATTTCAGATTAGAAAGAGATCACAGACATAATCTAGTCGAATTTATAAGTGAACTACAACCACCCCAAAACATCTTCAACAAGGGGTTATGAAAAAACCTACTTAAAGGACTTCTGGTAATAATATTACCTACTGAGATGGCTCATTCTATTTTTGAGCAATTGCTAGAAAGTTGTTTGGTTGTTTTTTTGTTTGTTTTAATCCAGAGCTGAAACCCACCTTCCTCTAATTTCCATTGCTCCTAGTTCTGCCCTAATAAAGTCCCTCTTAATGTTAACTAACCCTTCCCCAAAATGGTAAACTTTTACTAATAGAGACTAGTTTGCAGGCAACCTAGTTTGAATTAACCAAAAGCTCAAGTTATTATTTCTTTAAGTTTCAAATCTTTTAGATTACAAATGAATAGAGGGGGTTGGAAAACAATCTCTTCTAGTTCCAAAATTCTTTGAGCCTCTATGAGTGGAAAACCATGCCTGAAGAAAGCAAGGCTGGCAAATTAGCAAATAGATTTAATTTTGTCCATTATCAAACAATTGTCCAATTTAATATGCTTCATAATTCAAGTGAGTTCAATTACTATATGAAAAACAGTAGTCACAATCTAGTGCTTAACAACAAATAAAAGAATTATCACAAAAGATACTATTAGAGGATACCTTAACTTTTAGTTTGCATTCATCTATACAGCCTTGCTTTAAGAACCACCCAACAACAGCAAAAAGTACAAATCCTTCCTATGATTCATTCTCTCTAAATAATTTATTGCAAAAACATCTTTCATATATCATAAGATACCAGAGAAAAGAATTTACTAAAAGTCCTCTCACAAAAATATAAAGAAGAATTCTGCAAACTTCTTTTAGAACTTAAACTCTAGAAGAATTAACTTAGGCATTTCAAGTAATTAATAAAAAGTAATAAGTCTTACTGATGATAGACAACAAAGCAACTCACTCAACTCCAAAAATGTAATCAAGTTACCTAGTCATAAGGAAGAGGTTCTCAAAGGCTTGAAATAAGCCAGTGAATAAAGAAAAGTTATCAAGATGCACAGAAAAAAAACTCCAACTTTAAAATCACCAAAACAAACAGAAAATCTGTACTCTCTAACATGAGGTTTTTCCTATAGATCCAGTGATTATGTATATACCAATACTGTCACCTTTCATAAAAAAGTTGAATAATATGTATCAGCAAAGGTAATTGACAGGAAGCACTATATTTCACTACATAATTGTCTCACCCCGTGTGGGTTTTGTGTTGGTTTTTTTCCCAGTCCAAAAACTGGTTTATAACCCTTTCATTGGGTAATCATCGAATAGAGTAATTCTATTCGTCCCAGAGCTTCAAAGGTAAACAGAGCAGCAATGTATTCACCAGTGGCATATGGATACACATTTATCTCTTGTGCATCGCAAGCTCAAGCCTAGAATTCTGAGCCAATATGCATTGTCAGTGTATTTCAGAAAGCCAACTTGCATGGTTTATTTAGAGCACTGCAGTACTAACAGTATTGTCACTCAACCCAATAAGCAGGCACAAGGGGAGTGGGCAGGCATTCGAAGCTGCCATGAGTAAGTCACGTGATATGGCAAGACTTGCATTTTCCCAATTTTAATGTATATTCATGTGTATTCCATGCATCCTAATCTTGCACCAAAAGAAAAGGCTTCACATAATGATCCCACCCCACTTTTTTTTTGCTAAAATCTGGCATAAGATCTGCAATGATTATGCAGTGAAATATGGTAACTACTAAGTTATTATCCAAATGGAATTCTACAAGATCCTCTAACAAAGCAGACTATGAGACATGGACATTCTACACTAGAAAACAAAAATCTCAGAAAGCAATCATAAAAAGTCTATTTGAAGAATATTTGTTAAAACTTTAAAACTCTACAAAAATGAAATATTCCATGACATAATTTATTTTTGGTGATATGTAAGCTTTCTGAGCACTACACTGGCTCTATTTACTGCTATCCATCTGAAAGCAGTACCTACTTCAGCTCTCTTATTGTGCCCTCAGGAATGAAGCAGTGCCAGGCCTTTTCTCCACATCTTTTGGAAAGCCAGGCTCCTCTAGGATCTTTCAGGTCACTATCTTAACTGAAAGTCATAAAATTATATCCTGAAACTGACAGCCAAAAGGCTATTTCTGTTGTAAGCATCAGATGCTTCCCCCATGTGAAACTATTACATTAGATATACGTTGTGCTCAAATAGTTGTAATTTTTTAAATTATGTTGAAATGTTCATTTGTTTTGGTTTCAATCTGAACATAATTTTGCAACTTAAGTGGGACTTTTTGTTGTCTTTTGTTTTGGAGTGCTTCTCAGCACTAAGGCAATCAAGTGCCTTTGAGTCTTGCCTTTCTTTCAATTAAGAGTCTTTGATGACCTGCTTAAGTCACAGAAGGCTTAGGTCACATGGGTTTGAGTCACATGGCTGATGCCCTCTGACCCTGAAGAAGTGTATATATACTCTGAGGTTAGCCTTTTGCTTGGGGGCTCATTCACTGGAAGAGTGTCATGTGATCTGATCAGATGAGACTCTGAGTAGCCACTAATGAGCCCCCGGGTTCTGAAGAACCCAGATGTTGGTGCTTCTCTCTCTGGTAACTATATATGAAATGTCTTGGACAGACAGCTAGAAGCCTGTCTGCTGAGCTGTGTTATTTTGCTCTGTTTTTGTAATTTCTGTTTATGTTTTCTCTGAAGTTCCAAGTACTGACTTTTTCCCCTGAACTAATTGAATGATAACTGTATGTTTAATTAAGGTGAGATTGTAAACCCTTAAAGTTGCTTTCCTTAGAAAAGCAGATCAAAAAACCTGTGCTAGCAGCCCTCCTACATGCTGGTATTATTGGCCTTACATAGCCACAATAGCGGCAAGTAGCATTGTTGTTACAGGGCCTTCCAGAAGACTTGTAACCAGTGTGATGTCTGATATCAGAATGAAACCTATAAAGATCATAGCAGGAGAAAGAGTAAACTCCCTATTAGATTGTGTCAGTAAATAAGCATGTCTATTATTGTATTTATTAATATTAATATATTTATTAAGCACTTATATGTGCCAGGCCCTAGGGATCTGAAGAAAGACAAACAGCCCCTGTCCTCAAGGAGCTCACAATGTAATGAAAGCGACAACAAGCAAATATATACAAACAAACTATATATAGGATGAATGGGAAATAATTAACAAAGGGAAGGCACTAGAATTGAGAAGGGTTAAGAAAGGCTTCCTATAGGTAGGATTTTAAGCTGGGGCTTGGAGGAAGCCAGAGAAGAGATACAGAAGGAAAACATTTCAGGCATGGGGGATGGCCAGAGAAAATGCCCAGAGCTGATATTCAGAGAACAAAAGAAGACCAGTGTTATTGTACAAGGTGAAGGAGAAAGAAATTGGAGGGGGAGGGGAAGGGTGGTTCTTGTTGAGCCACCAGGACAAAGAGTCAAAGACAGAAGACAGAAAGCAACCCCATGCAGCACTACAGCAGCAGCAGCAGCAGCAGCAGCATCCAGACTAAATAAGGGATAATCCAAACAGGAAGGGCCCCTTCCTAACCTAATCAAGAGTGAAAGACTGGGCGCAGTCTAGACCTACCACAAAGTCCGAGTTCAGGAACCAAGGCTGGAAAAATGAATTAAAAAGTAGAAAACTGATTACAATAAAAGAAGTATTATAGGTTAAGAGAAGCCCAAGAAGTAAATCAAGAAAATGACCTCATAACTATCAGACTGGCTAACCTGACAAAAAGGGAAAATGATAAATGTTGGGAGGGAATGTGGGAAAACTGGGACACTGATGCTCTGCTCGTGGAGTTGTGGACTGATTCAACCATTCTGAAGAGGAATTTGGAACTACACCCAAAGGACTATAAAACTCCGCATACTCTTTGATCCAGCAGTACGACTGCTAGGTCTATATCCCCAAGAGGTTTTTTTTAAAGGGAAAAGGATTCTATTTGTATAAAAATATTTATAGCAGCTCTTTTTGTGGTGGCTAAGAATTGGAAATTGAGGGGATGCCCATCCATTGGGCAATGGCTGAACAAGTTGTGGTATGTGGTTGCTATGGAGTATTATTGTGCTATAAAAAATTATGAGCAGGATGATTTCAGAAAAACCTGAACCAACAGAAAATGAAGTGAGCAGAACCATGAAAATATTATACACGGTAACAATTATATTATACGATGGAGAACTGTGAATGACTTTTAGCTAGTATCAGTAACACAATGACTCAAGACAATTCCAAAGGATTCATGATGAAGCATGCTATCTGCCTCCAGAGAAATAACTGATAGTCTGAATAGAGACTGAAGTATATTATTTTCCACTTTCTTTCTTTCTTTCATTCTTTATTTTTTTCTAGTCTTCTTGTATAAAATGACTAATATGGAAATGTTTTACATGATTGCATATGTATTATTGGATTGTTTACAATCTCAGGAGAAAGGGAGGGAAAAGTAGAATTTAGAATTCAAAACTTTAAAAAAAAGTTTTTAAAATTGTTTTAACATATAATATGCGGAAATAAAATTTTTATATGTGTGTATTATATATATATATGCATATATATAATACACACATATACATATACAAAAAAGTTATCCCACAACTACAAGCAGAACTTCAACAAAAAGGTTATTTTGATCACAAAAATTACAAGTGGTTATAAGAAATGAAGAATTCTTGATTAAAAAAAATCAAAAAGAACAAATAGCTTAGAAGAGAAGGTAGAAAACCTTAAATGCATTGTGAAAAAAAATTCAATGACTCCATGAGACAAGAAATATTAGAAGTCAAAGGACAAAAAAATGTAAGGTTTCCACTATCAAAAACAACCAATCTGGAAAAAAAAAAGTCAAAAAGAGAGAGTTTAAAAATCAATATTAGAGGGGATAAAAGTAGACCATTAATAGAAGACTTCAGATGAAAAGACCAAAGCTAGGTGAAATCTTTGAATTGCAAACACAGGGAAAAAATAGAAATCTAGAAAAATAGATACATTTGACCAATTGGTGAAGGCTCAATGAGGAAGAAGTATATATAGTATAATCGGGAGAAGAGATAATAGGTCCTTCAGAATTCTATTGTTTTTGAGGGAAACAGAGGGAGTAAAAACAGATAAAGAGCCTCTGGAGGATGGTTTTCTTCTACTTTGTTATTTTTTTAAAAAGGAAAGAAAATGGAGGGGAAAAAATATGCTATGGAAGAAATGAGGAAGAAAGGGAAGTAAACTATTTCTGATGATCAGAGTGAATATGAGAGTATAAAAATATGGAAAAGGGGTGGAAAAAACAGGCATTTCATGAACATCACTATTGTGATGTTACACACACACACACACACACACACACACAGAGTTTGGTTTACAAATACAATAAATCCAAAAAAGAAACTGTCGGGCATAGAGACAGGGGAGAGAGATGTTTAAAAGGAAGGAAAAAATCAGGGACAGAACAGCCAAAACCTAAACAAAACGTTAGCTTCAGAAGATAAGCATAAAAGAAGGGATTAAAAGGAGACAAAGTATAATAGAGGTATGGGCTAGGTAAAGAGAAGAGAGGCAGAAGAACAGTGGCAGACTACTCTAATTGCAGATCACTACTACTATGGATCACATTCCTTTTCTCCATCTTCTCTATAAAGCAGAGAGAGGCAAAAAGACACAAAAGAATAGAAGAGAGCATGGAGGGAAATACACAATTAATCATACTAACTAGGAATATGAACATGAGTGGATGAACTTATCCATAAAACAGAGGAAGATAGAAAAATGGATTAGACAGCAGAATCCAACAACATGTTTGCTACTGACAAGAAACACAATGGAAATATGAGGGTTTGGAGCAGAATTTAAAATGCCTCAGATAAATTCACACCCACAGAAATGCAACAAGGATGGTGAGAAATAGACTGAAAACCATGCCATATGAGGACGGGTTTAAGAAACAAGGTATGTTTAGCCTAGAAAACAGAAGCACTATAGGAGGCATATTGGATTTCTTTAAGTAGGTAAAGGGTTATTATGTGAAAAAGGGATTCGATTTGTTCTTCCTGGTCCTAGAGAAATAAGGAGTCATGCATAAAAGTAACAAATAACCATATTCAGACTTACCTAAGAAAAAAACTTCCTAACAACTAGAGCTATACAAAGCGGGAATGGCTGCCTCAAAACATGGTGGGTACCTCCTCACTAGATTATTTTCCTTCAAGAAAAGCCACTCCACTAATTATGTTACATGGGGGATTCTTCTTGTTCTGGTATCTGAGATTCTGAGAATCAGCTATTACTACATTTGTATAAAAGCATCTAGAATACTGTTATGAAAATCAAGAATGCACCTGTCCTTAACAGAAAAGGCTGACTCACCTGTGAAGCATCCATTACCCTTTGAAAAGGGCCTGAATCTGGTACTGAGAGGGCACAATGTACTTTTTACAAAGTAAGAAAAGAATGATTATTCCTTGTCCTATTCTCTGGCTGCCAAAGAACAGAACACATGCTAAGCGTAACATGACTCTTCTCTACGAAAAGCTACTCACACAACAATTATGTTATGCATTTATGTTGTTAATGTTCTTCCAGTCAGTTGCTTTCTTCTTCTCAAATTTACTCAGTCAAAGCATCTAGAACAAAAACTCTAGTGCTATACATACACATAAAACAAGTCTTTGCCAGATGAAGGAAGGGGGTGTGGTTATACATGAGTACACAGCATTCCCTCCTGTTGGTGTGTTCACTTTTAGATTCATTTTTGAGTTTCAATGTTAAACCTGAGAAGTGGAAATCATTTATCTGTCCACTTAACTTGTGAACCCAGTAAATTAAATTCAGCAGCACCTTTCCATAAAACTGTACCCCATCACAATTCAGATTTCGGGTAGGGGAGGGGAGGCGGGGTGCAGAGAAGGAGAGAGAAACATACTAAATGCTTACTCGCTTACTATGTATCAGGCACAGTGTTATCTCTTCCTAACCAAGAAGGCTTTATATTCCCTCATGATAATATATTCCCATAGTAGTTCTTAGAATTAAAGCGATTCAAAGTTGCTCTTCAAGTAAAAGAGCCTTTTAAAAGGCTAGGATAATCATTATTTCTTCAAGCATTATTTTACCTTAAGTTCTAACACTCAATCAACAAGTGTCTGTCTAGTACCTACTATGTTCCAAGCACTGTGCAGGATGCTAGGGATAAAAAGATAAAAAAAGAAACCATCTCAGCTCTCAACGACCTTACCTTCTATCAAGGGAAAGAGAGTATATATGTATATAAGTCCATACAAATCAAATATAATTTTTAGAAGGAAAGGCACAAGCAGCTGGGGACATCAGGAAAGACCTCTTAGAGAAGGTAAATGATTCTATTAGCTTTCCATCCACTAAGTATTTGCCACTGTGGAGTTTCACCTCTAATTTCTTTAACATATCTAACAGACTAACAAAAATCTTTTTTTAAAAATTAAATTGGTAACATGTGGCTTTGTAATCCCCTTTGGGAGAAAATATATCCCAATTCAGAGCTTGCTATGTGGAAAAAAGGATTTATAGAAGTCAGAAAGAAAATAAACATTTATTAATATTTTAGCTCGTTGCCCTACAAAATGAGTGTGTATAGGGCACTAAAGTAGACACTAAGGATATAAAAAATTATAAGCTATATTCCTTGCCTCAAGAAGTTTATACTCAAATTTAGATGTGTACTACCATACTAATACTATGTTTATACGAGGTAGGAGGGATATGCTTGGTGGCACACATGAATACAAGAAGTTAAGGGAAGAAATAATCAATGACGGCTGGGGCAGCTGGAGAAGGCTTTATGATGAGTATGATTCTAAAGCTGGGATTTCCTTGAAGGCAAAGCAAGACTTTGATAAATGTGTCTGTGTGTTTGTGTTTATCTGTTTCTGTCTGTGTGTAGGGGAAGGGGGTGGGACAGTTAAGGTTATGTTATTTCAAGCAGAGGAATTTTTGATGAATAGGATGAATACAAAAAAAAACATGGAAAGACTTGGAATAAATGATGCAGAGTGAAGTAAGCAAAGCCAGGAAAACAATATACACAATGACTATAAGAATGGAAGTGGAAAGAACAACCATCAAACAACTAAAAGCAAATACTGTGGGGCAGTTGAGTGGCTCAATGGATAGAATGCTGTGCCTACAGTCAAAAAGACTCATCTTGAATACCAAGATAAGGTCAAAATGGGTATGATTTAGACATAAAGGGTGATACCATAAGCAAATTACAAGAGCAAGGAATAGTTTACCTGTCAGATCTTTGGAGAAGGGAAAAATTTATCACCAAACAAGAGATAGAGAACATTATGAAATGCAAAATGAATAATTTTGAGTACATTAGATTAGAGAGGGTTTTGCACAAAGCCAATGCAATGAAGATTAGAAGGAAATTTGAAAGCTGGGAAACAATTTTTACAGCCAGTGTCTCTGATAAAGTTCTCACTTCTCAAATATATAGAGAACTAAGTCAAATTTATAATACAAGTCATTCTCCAATTGATAAATGGTCAAAAGATGTGAACGGGCAACTTTCAGATGAAGTAATTAAAACTATAGTCATATAAAAAAAATGCTCTCAATCACTATTGATTAGAGAAATGCAAATTAAAACAACTCTAAGGTACCACCTATCAGATTGGATAACATGACAAAAAAGGAAAATGACAAATGTTAAAGATGTGGGAAAATTGGAACACTGATGCACTGTTGGCGGAATTGTGAACTAATTCAACCATTCTGGAGAGCAATTTGGAATATGCCCAAAGGGCTATAAAATTGTGTATACCCCTTGATCCACTAATAGGCATGTATCTCAAAGAGATCATAAAAAAAGGGAAAAGGATCTACATGTACTTTTAAAAAATATTTATAGCAGCTTTTGTGGTGGCAAAGAATTAGAATTTGAAGGAATGCCCATCAGTTGGGGAATGGCTAAACAAGTTCCGGTATATGAATGAAATGGAATACTATTGTGCTATAAGAAATGATGAGCAGGCAGATTTCAGAAAAACTGGAAAGACTTATATGAATTGATGCTGAGTGAAGAGAGCAGAACCAGGAGAACATTACACACAGTAATAGCAACATTTTGCAGTGGACAACTTTGATAGACTAAGTTCTTTTCGGCAATACAATGATCTAAGACAATTCTAAAAGACTCATAATAGAAAATGCTATCTACATTCAGAGAAAACTATGGATTCTGAATGCATATCAAAACATACTATTTTATCTTTTTTTTAATTTGCTTCCTTTCCCTTTCTTTCCCTTTTGTTCTGATTCTTCTTTCACAACATGACTAATTTAGAAATATATTTAATATGATTGTACATGTATAGCCTATATCAGATTGTTTGCCATCTTGGGGAGGGGAGAAGGGAGGAAAAGAGAAAATAATTTTATCTTATAAAATCTTACAAAAGTGAATGTTGAAAAAGAAACAAAATTTTTAAAAAAGAAGGATCATCTTCACAAGTTCAAATCCAGCTTTAGATACTTACTAACTGTGTGACTCTGGGCAAGTGTATTGGGAATCAAGATGGGATCTTAGCACTTATTCAACCAAATGCCCTTGAAGAGTTTGGCCTTTGTTTCCTTGATTAAATTAGGAGTCCTTGATGACCTCCTTGCCTCAAGGGAAAGCCTAGTTTACATGGGTTTGAGTGACATGTTTGTGACAGCAGAGGCTTTTGGACCATGTGGGTTTAAGTCACATTTTTGTGACGATTTTAGGTCACATGGGTGAGTCGCATGTGTGATTCACCTCTGGCCCTGAACAGGATATACAAACACAGAGGTTGGCTTTCTCTTTCTGAGCTCCAAGCCACAGCAGGAGTGGTGCGTGACTCTGAGCCACCCTTGTCAAGATCCCGGCTGAACTCAGATGTTGATGGTTCCTTGGTAACTATGAATTGTATTTGGTCTGTTCATAAGTGCAGAGGTTGGCTTTCTCTTTCGGAGCTCTGAGCCACAGCAGAAGTGGTGCGTGACTCTAGGCCAGCCGTTGTTATTAGCTCCCCGGCTTTGATGTTGATGCTTCTCTGGTAACTGTATATTGTGATCTTGTCAGACAGAAATCCGTCTGTTGATTCGTGTTTATTCGCTCTGTTTTTATTTCCTCTGAAGCTCAGGGTGCTGGCTTTTTCCCCTGAGCTGAGTGAATGATATTTGTATATTGGATTAAAATAAGATCGTTAACCCCTTAACGTTACTTTCCTTAGTAAAGCAGATCAAAAGAACCTGGGTTTGCAGCGTTCTTGTTGTTGGGCTTGTGTTGGTTTTTCACCCCCACTGCAGCTGCTAGCTGAATTGTTGCAACAGCAAGTCACTGAACCTCAACTGCCTCCCACCCAAAAAAAGTAAATGGTGCATAAATGTAAACAATAAAACTTTGCTTGAGGTAGAAGTCCACAGTTGTGGAATAGTACATGTATTTTCAGACTTTTTTCAATGTGTTGAAAAGTTTTGCTATTGTTTTTCTCTTCCTCATTTTCTTTCATTATTTTAAAAATATTCTTTGTTATATAAAATGGTTCCCTAGAAGAAAAGTGGGGATATATTTAGAGGGCGTAAAAACAAAAGATATCAATAAAAACGTATTCTGAAAAAATAAACAGGTCCACAAGTATAGACCTGAAACAAAGCAATAAGGGAGAGGGGAACAAAAAAACGTGGCTGGCTAATGCAAAGCAAAAAGTTGAAGGCAAAGAGATATCCCTACTAAGAGAACATGTCTTCCAAGCAGTTCTTACAACTGTCACTAACCTGGTAGGAAACAAGAAAGCTCATCTGGTAGTGACTAGACATGTTGTAGACCCCATTAAGCTACTGTTCCCTGCCTTAATTATGCTGAAAAATTAGAGTTTACAATTTTATCAAATATGAAACCAAACCTGGTCACATCCACAGAAAGATTACAAACCCATGTCTTCACACAGGTTAACCCTGAAGACAAAGCTAAGCTGGTAGAAGCCATCTTACAATGACACATATGAAGCAATCTATCATGCCTAGGGTGGCAGGGTCCTAATTAAAAATCAGTGGTTTATAATGCCAAACTGCAAAAGGTAAAAGATAAGGAACTTGCCAACAAACTGGGTTAAATGTATGAGTTGGATTTTTCCCTACATAAAAAAAAAAAAAGCTCCTTCTCTCCTATCACTCTGTTTATAAAGAGGAAGGTGGGAGCAAGGAAAGATGAACTCATCCACAAAACGAAGGAGACAACACAGCAAATTAGAAAGCAGTATCCAACAATATGCTGCTTACAACACTTGAAACACAAAGGCTCACAGAATTAAAATGAAAGATTGGAGCAAAATCTGGTCTCCTTCAGCTGAACTCCAAAACTCGGGGATAGCAATCATGATTTCAAATAAGGTGACAGTAAATACAGATAAGATAAAGAGATAAGCAAGGGAATCCATTATGCTTAACAGCATCATAGATAATGAAACAATATCAATACTTCATATACAAGATGTTCCCAAAAGTCTTACTGCAGTTTTAACCTATTAAAGATTAAAACTGCAGTAAGACTTTGAGGAACACCCTGTTTATGTACCTAAAAATAGAGCATATAAATATTTAGAGGAAAAGTGAATTGGAAAGATACATAGTAAAACTACGGCAGTAGGGGCCCTTAATGTAACCCTTTCAGATTGTGACAAATCAAACCCAAAGATAAACAAGAAAGACCATTAAAAACTTGAAAAGAACTTTAGCTAAAGATAACAAATCTCTGGAATTACCAAATGGGAATAGAAAGGAATGTATATATGTTTCAATTGTGCGTGGTCCCTTTACAAAAAACTGGTCATGTTTTGGGGCATAAAGACTTCACCAAAAACAGAGAAACAGAAATATCAAACATATCATTTACTGATCATAGTGCAATAAGGAGAAGTTAAAGAAAAAATTAAAAAGCACCTGGAGACTAAATAACAACTCTAAAGAACAGTAACAATAATAGAAAATTTCATCAAAAAAAATTAAAATAATGATATAACATACTGAAACCTCTAGGATGCAACTAAAATAGTTCTGAGGGAAAATTTTAGATCACTTATTTTTATAAGTAAAAGAAAGAACAAAAATCAATGAATTGGCATGCACTCTAAAAAACCTGAATAACAATTGTAAAATCCACAACAAAAAAGCAAAGTAAAAATTATGAAAAGTAAATAAGAAATTAATAAAAATGAGAGCAAAAAGACCACTGAATTGAAAAAAATAAAACTAGAAGACAGCTGGAGAGGGGAAAAAATAATAAAATACACAATTAGCTAAAATGATTTTTTAAAAGAGGAAAAACACATCATTCATATCAAAAAATGAAGAAGGAAAACTCTAAAGGGTTGAAGAATAAAAGAAATTGTCAGAAACTATTTTACCCAACTCTATGGTAACAAAACTAATAACTCAGAAGAAACAGATGAATACTTACAAAAATACAAAACACCCAGCTTAACAACGAAAAAACTAAATGTTTAAATAACCCAGTATCAGAGATAGAAACTGAATTAGCCACATTAGTAACTCCCAAAGGAAAAAACACCAGGGCCAGATGGGATTCCAAATAAATTCTGTCAAGCAATTAATTCCAATACGACACAACAGATTTGCAACAATGATAAGGCATCCTTTTAATCTCTTTCTACTACAACATAAAAAAGACTATAAATATAATAAATCATGTTAATAAAAATAAATAATAAAAACATTATCATATCAATGCTCTCAAAAGACTTTTGACAAAGTCCAACATTAGTTTATATTAGAAACACTAAAAATCATAGGAATAGATGGGTCTTTCCTTAATACACTAAATAATATTGATCTAAATCTAAAAGCAAACATTATGTGTAACAGAGAAAAACCAGAGGCCTTTCCATTAGGTAAAGCAAGGATAACCATTATCACCATTACTATTTAACATTGTGCTAGAAATGTTAGCTATGGCAATTAAAAAAAAAATTGAGACAATGAGCACAAACAAAAAGGAAATAAACACTTTTTGCTAATACAATGATATAGAGAACACTAAAGAATCAAAAATAAACTGAATTAATAACTTCAGTAAAGATATAAAATAAATCTACAAAAATCATTAGCATTTCTCCATATAATTAACAAAAGCCATCAAGAAGAGCTAGAAAAAAAGATCCCATTCAAAATAACTACAGAAACCATAAACTATTTGGGTAAACAAGATACATCCAAAAACTACAAGAATCTAACTATAAAACAGCATTTGCAGAAAATAGAGGCAAACTTATATAACTATAGAAACATTGTTCATCAGTCAGTGATGCAAAAATAACAACATTACCTAAACTAAATTACTGAATGCTATATAAATCAAACTCCAAGAAGACTATTTTATAGACCTAGAAAAAATAACAGATCCCTATGGAAGAACAAATGGTCCAGAATCCCAAGAGTAAGAAAACTGGAAAGGGGATCAGTATCAGAACTCAAACTGTACTACAAAGCAGTAATCATTAAAATAATTTGGTCCTAGTTATAAAAAAAAAAGAGGTTATATATTAGGTAAACAACATACAGAAGCAAATAACATAACAGCATAGCGTTTGATAACATTGCTAATAGCTAACATTTATATAGCATTTACTATGTGACAAGCACTGTGCTATGCACCTTACAAATATTATTTCACTTGATCCTCATAACCCTAACAGGTAGGTGCTCTTACGATCTCCATTTTATAGAGGTTAACTGACTTGCCCAGGGTCACATAGCTAAAATGTGTCCAAAGATGTATCTGAACTCTGATTTTCCTGACTCCAGGCCCAGCACTCTATCCACTGCTTCACCTAGCTGCCTCTCATAATAAACTCCTCAAAAAACCAGTTACTGGGGGAAGAACTCACCATTTGACAAAAACTGCTGTGAACATTGGATAGGAGTTCGGCAGAAACTGGGTTCAGACCAACACCTGATTCTATATATCAACAAGATAAGTCACCAAACATTAATTAAGCTCCAAATGAATATATGTCTAGATACAAAAAGTCTCACCACAGACAAATTAGGGTATCAAGGAAGAAATTACCTTTAACTATGGATGCAGATTTCATAACCAAAGGAAATAGAAAGAAATATATGAGATAAAATGGCTAATTTTCACTATATAAAATTTGAAAGGTTTTGCACAAACAAATCTAATGCAAAATTAGAAGGGAAACAGGTAAATGGAAAAAAATCTTTGCAACAAGTTTTTTCTGATTTAAAAATATCTTATGCATAAGATACATAAGGAACTGATTCAAATTTATAAAAGAGCAATTCCTCAATAGACACTCAAACCATATACATAGATAGGTAGTTTTTGAAGGAAGAAATAAAAATACAATCATGAAAAAATGTTCTAACTCACTAATTACTTAGAGAAACATTAAAGCTACTGAGGTTCTAGCACACATCCAACAGGCTAACAAAGATGACAAGAAGATAATGACAACTTTGGAAAGGTTGTAGGAAAATAGGCCAACTAAGTGCACTGTTGATGGAACTGTGAATTGGTCAAGCCATTCTAGAAAGCAATTTATATCTATGCCCAGAAATTCCTCAGACTGTCCAAACTGATCCAGATATACCACTACCAAGCCTACTTCCCCAAAGAAATTATATAAAGAACAAAATGATCTGTGTATAAAAATATTTATTGTAACTCTTTTTGTGACACTCAAAATTGAAACTAAGGGAATGTCCTCCAACTAGAGAATAACTAAGGAAATTGTGGGATATGGATGTAATGGATTACTATGTCATAAGAAATGATGAAATGGACAATTTCAGAGGAAACTAGAACACTTTTATGAACTGATGCTGAGGGGAATAATTTATAAAATGATCATCTTTACAATGATAATGACATTATCAAGAAAAACAAATTTGAAGGACTTTAGAGCTCTGATCTAAACCATAAACCAAAAATGATAAATCACAAGCCCAAAAAATAAAGATGACGACTCACACCACTGAACTCCTGACAAAGAGGTGATAAACTTAAAATACATGCAAGACATACATTTTCAGACATGGTAAGTAGGAAGTTGTTTTGTGGAACTATGCAGCTATACAATGAGGGTTTCATTTTTGGTTTTGTTTTGTCTTTCGTTTCGCTCAATGAGAGGGAAGGGTTGATGGAGGGAAGATTTTTTTTTAACTGCTAATTAAAAAAATAAAATTTAAATTAAAAAAAAACCCATGAGCCATAAAAGACTACAATTGATAAAATGAAGTATTCAATAAAAAATACCCTTGATATCCAATCGGACAAACATAAATATGGCCAAAAACTTGTGAATTGAATATAAATGTATATAAATATACATTTTTTGGATGTGGAACAGGGAACTTGTTTTCCCTAACTGTGTATTTGTTACCAGGGTTTTATTTTTCTTTTCTTACTGATGGAAAGAGGAGAGAGAGGATATTAGACGGGAAAAAAATTGAAAAAAATAAAATTTAATTAAGAAAAATAAGTGATTGCAGCAAAAGAAAATCACTGAATATTAACATATTTTAATAGATTTAAAGTTGTGCGGTTTATCACATAGGTCAATAAAGTGGATTATTTTAATACGCCCAGTTAATTTGCACACTGCTAAATAAATACCCTTGACAGAAAGAGAGAACAGAGGAAAAGTTCAGGAAACATAAAAACTTGGCAGAGTTCAGGAAACATAAAAACTTGACTCAGTATAGAAGACTTCAACACTGTGGCCATATATTAGAGCTAACTCTCTGCCAAAAGAGAAGTTGATAAATTCTTGACTTGTCAAAACATTAATTTCATTCATCAAAAGATATAAGAAGGAACAGGAAAATTTCTTCAATCAGAAAATCTTCTAGAGAAAATTCTCATGAACAAGGAAAAAAGTAGCTGCAGATGGAGAAATGCTGAGGAACCTTGGGGAAACTGACCATTCTGTCTTAGAATTCCTAGAAGAGAGGAAAGAAAGCCAAGTATAGTCAAACATGTACCCAAGATTTTGGGGGGGCAGGGTGGAGAGCAGAATGGACTGCAAAGAGTTCAGAGAAAGGATAGGCAGGACCCTATCCCATGGCCTAAAATTCTAAAGTCAAATCAAGTCAAGTCAACAAGAACTTATTAAATGCTTACTAGGTGCCAGGGACAATGGAGAAGTCATCCAAGAGAAGAAACGCTCTCAAAAATTAAATTCTAGACACAATGAGAATGTTTATGAAAAGAAAGGTATCTAAAGAGACTAACATGGTTGCAAAAAAAACTCAGATTTAAAAAGAAAACAAACACACAGAAAGATAGAAGGAAATGCAGGGAAGGAAAAGAATAAATAGTAAAAGACAGCCATGGTCGAACCATGTCACTCCCCTAACTCAAGCCATTCAAGAGGTTCACTTATAACCTCTAGGACCAAATATAAATTCGTTTGGCATTTAAAGCCCATTTCAACCTGTCCCCAATATATCTGGTCTTCCTTCTGTTCTTCAAACACAATTCCTCTCATCTTTATGCCTAGCCACCTTTCATGTTTAAAATGCATTCCCCCCTCTTCCTCTTCACCTCTCAGAATCCCTTGTTTCCTTCAAGGTTCAGCTGAGATGCCACCGTCTACACAAAGATTTTCTTGACCTCAGCTCCTAATAACCTTCCCCGCAAAAGTTACTTTGGATATATTTTATATTTGCCTACATACGCACACCTTCACTCCCCAGGCTAGACTGCAAGCTCCTCAAGGGCATTTCTTTTATATATATATACACACACACATATACATATACATATATATATTTAATTTTTTATTTTTAGTTTACAACACTCAGTTCCACAGGTTTTTGAGTTTCAAATTTTCTGTCCCTCCCTCCCCTCCCCCCAAGATGGCATGGAATCCGATAGATGTTCTACGTATACCTTCACATTAAACATATTTACACGATAGTCACGTCGTAAAGAAGATCCACAATCAATGGAGTGAATCATGAGAAAGAAGAAACAAAACCAAAAAAAAAAAAAAGAGAGAGAGAGAGAGCAGATAATTTCCTTCAATCCGCATTCAGACTCCATAGTTCTTTATCTGGATGTAGATAGCTCTTTCCATCATGAGACCTTTAGGGCTGTCTTTGAACCTTGTATTGCTGAGAAGAGCCAAATCTATCACAGTTAGTCATTACAGAATAAATGTCTGTGGTTGCGTACAATGTTCTCCTGGTTCTGCTCCTCTCACTCAGCATCATATCATGTAGGTCCTTCCAGATCATTATGAATTCCCTATCTTCCCCATTTCTTATAGCGCAATAATATTCCATTACATTCATATATCACAACTTGTTTAGCCATTCCCCAATTGATGAGCATCTCCTTGATTTCCAATTCTTTGCTACCACAAAAAGAGCTGCTACAAATATTTGTGTACATATGGGTCCCTTTCCCCCTTGTGTGATCTCTTTAGGACACCGCCCTAGGTCAAAAGCTATGTACATTTTTATAGCCCTTTGGGAATAATTCCAAATTGCTCTCCAGAATGGCTGGATCTGTTCACAACTCCACCAACAATGTAACAATGTTCCAATTTTCCCACATCCTCTCCAGCATTTATCATTTTCCTGTTTTGTCACGTTAGCCAATATGACAGGAGAGATGTGGTACCTTAGTGTTGTTTTGATTTGCATTTCCCTAATCAGTAGTGATTTCGAGCATTTTTTCATATGCCTATAGATATCTTTAATTTCTTCTTCTGAAAACTGCCTGTTGATATCCTTTGACCATTTCTCAATTGGGGAATGATTTGTATTCCTATAAATTTGGCTCGGTTCCCTATATATTTTAGAGATGAGGCCTTTACCAGAGACACTAGTTGTAAAGATTTTCTGCTTCTCTCCTAATCTTTGTTGCATTGGCCTTGTTTATACAAAAACTTTTCAATTTAACATAATCAAAATTATCCATTTTGCATTTTGTAATGCTTTTGTAATAATGCTTTTGTAATCTCTTGTTGGATCATGAATTCTTCCCTTTTCCATAAATCTGGCAGGTAAACTATTCCTTGCTCTCCCAAACTGCTTATAGTATCAGCCTTTATTCCTAACTCATGAACCCATTTTGACTTTGTTTTGCATGCAGTGTAAGATATTGGTCTATGCCCTGTTTCTGCCATACCATTTTCCAATTTTCCCAGCAGTTTTTGTGAAATAGTGAGTTCTCAGTACAGAAGCTGGGTTTTTTGGGTTTATCAAAGATTAGATTGCTATAGTCATTGACTACTGTATTTTGTGTACCTAACTTACTCCACTGATCCACCCCTCTGCTTCTTAGCCACTACCAAATAGTTTTGATGACTGCTGCTTTATAGTACAGTTTAATATCTGGTATGGCTAGGCCACCTTCCCTAGCATTTCTTTTCATTAATTCCCTTGATGTTCTGGACCTTTTGTTCTTCTAGTCAAGGGCAGTTCTGTTTCCCTTTTACCTCTATATAATCAATACCTCGTTCAGTAACTGATAAACAGTAGGCACTTAACAAATGCTTGCTGATTGACTGGTTTTATGCCAGTTCTCTGTGCCTCGATGGGGCATCTCTTGGCTGAATAAGGTAGCTTGGATGTTATCCTGTGATTGTGTTCCCCTAGGAATTGCTCATCTGTCTAGGGCCATGGAGGCAAATGGACAATCAAAAAAAAAAAAACAATAAAGAGAAACAAGCCAAAAACAAGATGAATATCATGTTCCTATAAGGACACATCTATTTTTTTGTGGTAGTGATATGGCTGAGAAAAAAGACTGATCCTCTAAGCAGGGCACCTCATCTGTGCTGCTGAACCATATCAACATTCTCTGAGAAAATGTACTCATAGTCTCCAAAAAAAACAGTACCTCGATTCTATCATGGTGTATGCTATCTGAGGGTTCTCTGTATACCCAATTTGTTTAACATCATAGTCCAGGTTTTATCAGCCACAGGGAGATGGGCTATGGCTCCAATTCACTCCAATTCATGTTAATTCTCACATTATGTACATATTGTAAAGCTGAAAGAATTGAGAAAATTCCTGAAAAGAAAGCAATTGACTCATTAACTGTAGAATCAGCTCCGATGAAACTTTTCTAACTAGTTATTACATGCTGCACAAAAATCATTTTTATTTTTTCATATTAACATGCCTATTTGGTCTGTGATTTATACTACACATAGTATTTGGACTGTATTCTCAGTTCTTCCAATAAACCAACAATATTAATTACTATAGTCTACAAACTTTAAAAATTAAATTTTAACTTAATCTACATTGATCTCCTTTATTAAAATACATGCAATAAACAAGAAAAAAAAATAAACCTTCCTGTAGCCAAAAAACTCTATTTTGTATAAATCATGGTAGCACTGATTACTGACTTTTTGTTGTGTTGATATGCTTTTTATGCAATTACTTCATATTACATAGATCTTTTTGCAATTAACCTCTAAGACAGAAATTAAATATTAATGATTATATGCTAGTTACGATTATAAGAAACAGTAAGATGCTCATATTCTGAATAATGAAGAAAGATTCAATGTACAACTCATTCAATATGTTATATTATAAATTAAATTAGTAATATATTTAGGGCATTTCAAATTAATATCAAAATTTTCATTGTTTTTAAACCTGCCTTATTAACTTTGTCATCAATTCCCTTGGAATCACAGTTGTAACTGTATCAAAGATTCACATTTAGTGACAAAGTATTTATAAATAACAAATCTCAACTAAATTTTTGAGTTCATCTGACTGGCACTGACTAGCACTCCCAGGGAACAAAGCAGAAATGCAACATATATAAACATGTAGGTTAGGAAACATCACATCTGTTACATAAAATTATGTATACATACAGATTAAATTTATAACAGTGAAAATAATAAGTAAAAGTGATTTTTTTAAAATTATAATGAAACAAATTAGTGATCAACATGATGGTTTCCAGGTAAAATTCACAGTCCTCATTCTCCTCTCAGATTTTGACCTGCTTCCATTCCAAATGTGATCACATAGTGAAAAACAATCCAATAAAAACATGTTTTGGCCACAGTATCTGTTTAAAGACAAGCTAGAACTAGAAAATGTATATACTACAATATTACTATTTGTAGAGTTTTATTCATTTATATTATTGTGGGATGAATTATTTGTAAATAAATCAGAGTTAGTGCAGTTGTTCCTGTTACCTGAAATTAGAATAGCAGGCTCATTAAATATAAATAAATCTCTCAGAAAATGCAGAGAGGCTGCACCATATTGATGGAACCTTCATTAATTTTCAATGATATTTGTGTTCTAAAAAAGACGGAGTGAGGTATACAATCTTTTTTCTGCATCTCAAAAATCTCCATCTTTTGCTTCTACTTAAAACTCATCGTACTTATTTCAAAAAAATTAAACCAACAAAACATTTCAGATGAATTCTACTGAACATTATATTCAAATGACACTTGCCTTTTAAAAACTATATAATGTAAAAAATGAGGCATATAAAATTAAGGGAATAAAAAGAACCTAAAACAACAAAAACAACTTCTCTTCTAAGTCATTTCGCTAGATTAAGAATATAACCTATTACTAATTCTAAACAGCCTATAACGATACCTCACAAACCAAACATTGTATAGGCCATTTAAAATTTATGATCAAGAAAACTGTAAGAATAGTTGAGTGCTTAAAGGAATAAAATTACTAGTTAAGAAATGTTACATCAGAAATGAAAATGTAATGGGAAAGATTCCTTTGAGAATTTCAAACATTTTGAAAATATTTTTTCTCATTTTGCTCCACAAAGTCCTACTTCTATGTTTATCATAGCTCAGAAGTCAGCAACCTTGGATTCTTGAACGGTATGCAAATACAGTATAAGCTCTGACAAGTTCTACCCTATGCTGAAAAGGCTCCAACCAATAGACCGTCATTTTCCCTAGCTACCACATTAAGAAAACTGGCCACTTATTGAATCTTTTGACCAAGGCAAAGCAATGAACACAGAAAAATTAAAAATGGCCCTGAATCCTGTAGGATCCACCTGTTTATGCAGTGAGTGTGGCAGAATGACCAAAAAAAAAAAAAGGAATCATAGTTGTTAAACCTTCTATAAACTTTAACTTAACTGTTGGTATACGAAACATGCGTACATAAATAAAAGTATGTATAAATAGTATAAATCTATTTGTACAGTCTTATATAAATGATGGAAGATTAGGAGAAGTACTACTTCATAAAACAGGAAGAAGTAGCAGAAGATGAATTCCAGGTACACAACCAAGAAGATGGAAGACTAAACATTTGTCTCTGATCATCACAGCCTCTCAAACCCATCCAAAATATGAATTATGCACAAGAAATAAAGCCACTTCAGCTGTCTCCATGATCTAAAGATACCACGAACCCAAATAAGGTAAAAACCCAATAAACTCATGACAGAGCAGGCTAATCCCTCACTCATTCAGCACTCCTTCCCCTCCAACCAAAACATGCTGGCAGAGAAGCACAAGCTGACCCACAGGCATATAAAGGAAATCAATTCAACCCTCCCTCTTCCCCCACTAGAATTAGAAAGCCAGAAGGTTGCACCACCTTGGGACAGCAGATTAAAAAGATTTATCTCAAACCAAAAAGTAAGCATGATATAAAACAGAAACACATGAAATTTCTCAGTAAATACAAGAGTAAATCAAGGATGTCCTCTCTCTCCACAATTATTTTATATACTTCTGAAAAAGCTACCAATAACAATAAGAGAGAAAAATGAGAAGATAATACTATACCTGTATATTAATATGATGGTTTACTTAGAAGATCTTAGAGGATCAGCAAAAATACTAATTGAGACAACAGCTTTGGCAAAGACCAAGCTACAAAATAAACCCTCAAAAATTAACAGCATTAGATGGATAAAATATTTGGGAATCACTCTACCAAAGCATATACAAGATTTGTATAGATTCCAATTACAAAATGTAACTTAAAGAACAATGTAAACAGCTGGAAGAATATTCTATGTTCATGGATGAGTCATGCCAATAAAAAAAATGACAATCCTATGAAAGTAAATTTATAGTTTTAATGCTATACCAATGAAATTAGCAAAGGGATACTTTACAGAACTCAATATTGGAAATAAAAAATTCATTTGGAAAAGTAAAGGATCTAGAATATCAAAGGAAAGAAAGAGTTAAAGACAGTTAAAAACTTCAAACTAGTATAAAGCAGCAGTCATCAAAGCCATTTGTATCAGTTAAAAAATACAGAAGTAATTCAATGGAAGATATTAGACAAGGAAGAATGAGAAACAATGGAATTCAATAATCTATTAGTATGAAACCAGAAAACACAAATTACTTAGGAAAGAAATCTCCATTTGATAAGAAATGCTGTAAAAACTGAAAATCAGTCCAGCAGAAATTAAGCTTAGACCAACACCTTATGTCATATTCCACAAAACATTTTAAGTGCATAGATTACCATAATATTAAAGCTCATACTGATGGGGTATGGGACCAGAACACCTATAAAAAGGGAAAGACCCTCCCAGCCCGGCCTTTCCTTCTCTGCACCTGGCCTACCCCAGGGGACTTGCCACTCCTTTTTCCCATCTAGATTTTCTCAGTCTTTTTCTGTGTAAAAGTACCAATCTTACCCCCATTAAATTCCACTGACTCACTAGGAATTTCTCCCACTTCTATTAGAGACACAATACACCTTGCTACTCTGACTGAAAGAAGGCTTGAGTGGTCAAATTCTTTTGAGGGAGACCCACCCCTATGTCTTTGCATTTCAAGGTTCCTACCACCCCAAACTACAACGAATACTATATAAAAATTAGAAAAGTAGCAGATCAGATACTTTTCACAATGATGGGTAAGAGCATTACTTCTAACCAAATAAGGAATAAAGGTAAATGCAGAAAATAAAATAGATAATGATGATTACATGAAATTGAAAAACTTCTACACAAACAAAATTAAGGTACCTAAAATAAGAAGAGAAGCAGTTGTACAGAAAAAACTTTTTTAGCGAATTTCTCTGATAACGGTTCAGTATCCAAGATACATGATAACTAACATATATGTGACTAAAAGTCATTCTGCAACAGATGAACAGTCAAAGAATATGAACAGTTCTCTTAAGAAGTGCAAGCTATTGACAACCATATGAAAGAATGCTACCATCACTAATAGTAAGAAAAATGCAAATCAAAACATCTCTAAGATTTCATCTCACATTCTGTAAACTGGCAAAGATGACAAAAGAAGGGAAAACTCAATGTTGAAGGAGTGTTGACAACATAGGCACACTAGTGTATTCTTGGTTGAGCTGTAAATTAATACAACCATTTTGGAAGGTAACGTGTAATTATGCAAATAAAAGGACAAAAATGTCTGAGATTCCACTACTAGGCTTGTACCAGAAAGAGGTCATTGATAAGAACAAAATCTTCCAAATAGCAGCATTATTTGAGATAGCAGAAAATTGGAAACAAAGTAGATGCCCATCAAATGATGAATGGCTACACAACCTGTAGTACATGAACGTAATGGAATATTACAATGCTGTAAGAAATGATGAACACAGAGAAGCATGGAAAGATAGACAGATAGGCAGATAGATAGATCAGAGGAATCAAAAACACTGCCTGAAAATGTGGTCTGCAACATTCCCAAGTACTAACTGAACCAGATTAAAATGTAACTGGGAAATGTTTAACAAAATAAATAAAAACACAATAAAACATAGATAATGTTATTATGTGGTTTTCGAAGTCAATATGCCCCCTGGGGCAGGAATCTTTATGTGCATTTACTGGCGTCCATTTCTATTTAAGCTTGACAGTACTGATCAACATGAACAGATGCAGCATAAAGTAAGCAAAGTCAAGAAAATAAGAGACCAAATGACTACAACAATGTAACAGAAGAATCATAAAACAAGTCTATGCTGCAAAATTACAAAGAACAAGCATGCATCCAAAGAGATATGCAAAAGACACCACCATTCTACCTCTCCCTCTTCAGAGGTAGAAGGTCCACAGGAGTGGTATAATGCATATATTTGTGGACTTTTTCAATGTATTTATCAGTTTTACTGATTTTTTTTGTCTTTAAACATATTATATTATATAGCCCTTCAAGCTTTGTAAAAAAATTTTACGAATATTATTTCATTTTTTTTCTTACACCAACCTTGAGATGTCGAAACTATTATTATCCTAATTTTACAGATAAGGCATAAGTTAAGTGACTTGCTCAGGATCACACTGCTATTAAATATCTAAGACCAAATTTCAAAGCAGATCTTCCTGACACCAAACTGGTGACCACTGCACCACCTAGCTGCCTCATTATATAAGATGGCTCTCTAGAAAAAGGTGAAAAGGAAGAATACTAAAGAAATTTTGGTGATTTGTTTTGTTTGTAAATGCATTGATAAAAACTTTATTTTAAAAAAAGTAGTACAGGACAAAACCAATTTAGAGAAAATCGGGCAAGAGACCTAACTAAGCCAAGTCACCCAATGGCATTTAAAAATGAAAATAGGAGGACTACAAAGAGAAGAAAGATGGGACAGTGTTACAAAGATTTTTTAACTATCAATGACACTATAGCCCCCAACACTTGCCTCTAATATCTGAATTCACTTAACAATGAAGCAAAATGGCACTACAGAGCATCAACCTCCAAACTGTTTTTACACCCCCAACATATGCATATTTATAAATTATATACATGTTCTACTGTAGTATGTATGTTATAAAACATAAAAATAGAAGTTATAAACTATGAGGTAAGGAAATAGTGTTTTAAAAATAGTTTTGTTTCTTAAAAACTTTTTTGCTCTAAGAATTAGAATGAATAATATTTTGTGAGAGCAATGTGATTGACTACGTTTCATTATTTTTGAAAACCTTGGTTTAACATTCTGATATACCATTCTGAAGATAAGGTTCCTAATTCAGTTTTTGACACACGATTTAAATGCCAACCACAGTTTAAAAAGACATCTCACAATGACATTTAGACCCAAACAGAAAAAGGGCACTGTTGGCTGTGCTTACTAAATCATGATATTCATTTTTCAACCCCATCTGCCCATTAGGCAAAGGGTTTTTGTTGATGTTTTTGAGACTAGCAAATTTCCATCTTCCCTGATGTCAATCACTTATTCTTGCAAACTAATTGGGAAGTGTTGCACTTTTCTATTGTTTTAACAAATGGGTTCGAAAGCCACTCAAATTCTTCATTTAGAAGATGTTTAAACAAGTTAGAAAATGCCATATCAAAGATTTTTAAGTGAACAGAAATGATAGTTTTTATTAGATGAAACATATCATTTTCAACAACAAAAGCTTACCAGGATTGTTTTATATATTTGCTTCATTAGCTAATATCTTAAAGCATAATATACATTTAGAGTATGGTACATTTTTAGTGACAGCTGATATGAATCCATAATTCAAATAATCTCCTTGATGGTGAATTTTTTATAATTGTGAATTTAGGAGCAGACTTTTTATCAAATCTCATTAGACCATCAAATGTGATTGCTTTTACCACATAATAGGCTGACGGAGTCCCTACAAGAAGTATCACCTCTACACTTTCTTGTTCATTTGTAGTTACATTATTATCTTCAATCCACAATTTGTTTGCAGCAACATTAAGCCATCTGTCCATTTTTTGAGTTATATTAGTTAAAACTAGGTAATATAATCTGTAAATCCACCTCACCAGGTACAGGTAAACTGAAATATTATCACAAGACTGAAAGCAAATTAACAAAATGAACATTATTAACCCTGCCCCCATATTGTAAGGCGTAACTTCAAATACTGTATCTTACATGTGACCATCTGACACACAGACTAAGTCAGGACACTACTGTTAATTCATATATTAAACAGAAGTAAAACTTAACGTCTTTCTTTTAAAGATTTTTTTTAAAAAATGAAATATGTATTCTAAGAGGGTCTATTAGACCAAATGTGCAAAGAAATCTAGAGGTGACAAAATTGTGGGGCACTAAAGGACCACCAATTCACAAAGTAGCTGAAGAAGGCATAGTTGGAGACTTATCAGCTCTGAGTAGGTGACTATCCAAGGACATATAGAAGACACACAGGCACTCACAAGTGTCCCTTAGCACCCTCCACGAAGCCTCAGGCCAACACAATTTTCAATGTCCTGTTTCAGATTTTCAAGGCTATACAAGGAGGCAATAGTATCTCCTTCTAGATTAAAGGTGTCAAATATGAAGTCAATAACATAATTGAGGCCCAAACCAGGTTAAAATGCAATTGACTACAAAATGCTATTTACAAGAAGCATATTTGAATCAGAGAGATACACACAGAGTAAAGGCAAAAGGCTGGAGCAGAATATATTATGTTTCAGCTGAAGTAAAAAGAGCACTCTGCATGACATCACACCATACAATGCCAACAATACTACCAGAAACACCTCGACTCAGATTTGAGACCACTGAATGTTATGAATTGCAGTGTTTTTACTGTACATATAAAGTTTTCTGCTTGTACAGAAACATAATAGTCTAATTATGGAAAATAAAGACTTAATATTTTCCTACTGTCACTCCTCAGCATGTAAGTATTAAATTAGTATATCTTAGGACTGCATTGTGTTAGAGTGTTTGATTTTAAAAATTGTTATCACCTTGCTTTACAGAAACATAAGTGCTTAATTGTAGCAAGTAAAGACAAAAGGCCTTTAATAATATTTCTCTACCATCACCACTGTCTGTGTATGTGTGAACATCAATTTTTTAATTATGCACAAATAAATATAATTTCATAAACTAAAGCTAGTATTTATTTAGAAATTATTAGCAATTTTTATTTATATCTTAGGACAAAAATATACTTCGGTTATGGATAAGTGCCTAATTTAGACAAAAGAGGTAAAAATAACGATGACAATGTGGCAGTCTTTGCTACAAGGTTGTACAACTAAATTAACAAGAAAAGATATGTTGAATCACGTAGCTCTCAAGAGAGCAGAATTTAAACAGGCTATTGAAACTGAAAGATGAAGTTGCTATATTTTTGACTGAGCAGAGATCCAATTTTGTTCATTTTTTTCATAATGACTTATGGCTTTCAAAACTATGTTGTCAGATATTTTCAAAAATAATTTTAAATTTTAATAATAAAATTATTAAATAATTTTAAACATGTTGCTTCAAGGAAAAAACTGTAACTTGTTTATGTTAAAAGATAGAATTGAAAGTTTTCCTAAAAATGTTAACATAAGGAAAAATAGGGTAGAAAATGGTTCTTTAGAAATGTTTACAGCTACAGATGATTTTGTAATTGCAAATAATAAAATATATATATGTGTATATATAAATATAAAAATAAAACATTCCCCAACTGATAAATGATCAAAGGATATGAACAGCCAGTTTTCAGACAAAGAAATAAAAGTTATCAATAGTCACATTAAAAAATGCTCTAAATCACTACTGATTAGAGAGATGCACATTAAAACAACTCTGAGATGCCACCGTACACTATAAGATTGGTTAACGTGACAGAAAAGGAAAATGGCAAATGCTGGAAAGAATGTGGAAAAATTGGGATACTGATGCACTGTTGGTAGAGTGTGAACTGATATAAGCATTCTAAAAATCAATTTAGAACTATACCCAATGGTTTTAAAATTTCATACCCTTTGACCAAGCAATACCACAACTTGGTCTGTATTCCAAAGAGATCAAAGAAAAGGGAAAAGCACCTCTTTGTACAAAAATATTCATAGCAGCTTTTTGTGGTAGAAAAGAATGAAAAATAAAGGAGATGTCTACCCTGGGAAATGGTTGTGATATATGATTTTGATGGATTATTACTGTGCTATAAGAAATAGTGATCAGGGTCTTCCTGGGGGCTGAGTCAAGATGACTAGAAAACAGGGACTCACTTAAGTTCTCCCCCAAATCCCTCCAAACACCTGTAAAAAATGTCTCTGAACAAATTCTACAGCTATAGAACCCATGAAATAACAGAGGAAAACAAGTTTCCAGCTGAAGACAGCCTGGATGGTCAATGAGAAGGGTCTATCACACCATGCTGGGAGTCCAGTGCAGCCCAGCATGGGCCACATCAGGGTGGAGCAGGCCTTAGGGCCCTGAATCACTGAGCTGTGGAAGTTACCAGACTTCTCACCCCACAAACACCAAAGACAACTAAGCAGGTGAGTGGGAAAACTGCTAGATCTGGATGAGAGAAGTGCCCAGTGTGGCCACAGCCCCAGGGGTGGCAGAGGTGGCGCTGTGGCAGCAGAAAGAAGCTCCTGTGGCTGCTTCCAGAGCTCCAGAGCCACCTGTTTCCAGTCCCAGGCCCACTCAGCGGAAGGAATCAAACAGCAGATCAGAGTGGGAGTGCAGGAATTGCTTTGCCAGCACAGAGGCAGGGTTCTCTTTGCCCTACTTGGATCTGGGTCGCAATCCTTGTTGGCAGTTCTTGGGGGAGGAGGAGCGCTGGTGTGGCAGAGTTTGTGGTGATGTAGCTCTGAAAACAGCAGCGTAAGGCCCCTAAAAGTTGGGACAAAGTACTCTCCACACTAAAGGCAGTTGCCTGGGAACATGAACAGGCAGTGAAAAAGGACTCACACACGCAGACTCAGTTTATAGAATCTTTTTTTGGGGACAAAGAAAATCAAAACGTACTGCCAAAAGAGGTCAACAAAGTCAAAGAGCCTACAACAAAAGCCTCCAAGAAAAATATGAATTGGTCTCAGGCCATGGAAGACCTCAAAAAGGATTTGGAAAAGCAAGTAAGAGAAGTAGAGGAAAAATTGGAAAGAGAAATGAGAGTGATGCAAGAAAATCACATAAAACAAGTCAACAACTTGCTAAAGGAGATCCAAAATAATACTGAAGAAAATAACACCTTAAAATTAGACTAAACCAGAAGGCAAAAGAGCTCCAAAAAGCCAATGAGGAGAAGAATGCCTTAAAAGGCAGAATTAGTCAAATGGAAAAGGAGGTCCAAAAGACCACTGAAGAAAATACCACCTTAAAAATTAGAATGGAAGCTAGTGACTTTAGGAGAAATCAAGAAGTTATAAAACAGAACCAAAAGAATGAAAAAATGGAAGACAATGTAAAACATCTCATTGGAAAAAGCACTGATCTGGAGAATAGAGCCAGGAGAAATAACTTAAAAATTATTGGACTACCTGAAAGCCATGATCAAAAAAAGAGCCTAGATATCATCTTGCAAGAAGTTATCAAGGAGAACTGCCCTGATATTCTAGAGATGGAGGGTAAAATAGAAATTGAAAGAATCCACCGATCACCTACTGAAAAAGATCCCAAAAAGAAAACTCCTAGGAATATTGTCGCCAAATTCCAGAGCTCCCAGATCAAGGAGAAAATACTGCAAGAGCCAGAAAGAAACAATTGGAGTATTGTGGAAACACTAACAGGCTAACACAAGATGTAGCAGCTTCCACATTAAGGGATCAAAGGGCTTGGAATATGATATTCCAGAGGTAAATGGAGCTTGGATTAAAACCAAGAATCACCTACCCAGCAAAACTGAGTATCATGCTCCAAGGCAAAATATGGACTTTCAATAAAATAGAGGACTTTCAAGCTTTCTCAGTGAAAAGACTGGAGCTGAATAGAAAGTTTGACTTCCAAACACACGAATCAAGAAAAGCATGAAAAGGTAAACAAGAAAGAGAAATCATAAGGGACTTACTAAAGTTGAACTGTTTTGTTTACATTCCTACATGGAAAGATGATGTGTATAATTCATGAGACCTCAGTATTAGGGTAGCTGAAAGGAATATACATATACGTGTGTGTATACACACACATACACACACAGGGCACAGGGTGAGTTGAATATGAAGGGATGATATCTAAAAAAGTAAAATCAAACTAAAGGATGAGAGAGGAATATATTGAGAGAGGGAGAAAGGGAGAGAGAGAATGGGGTAAATTATCTGACATAAAAGTGGCAAGAAAAAGCAGTTCTGTAGGAAGGGAAGAGGGGGCAGGTGAGGGGGAATGGTTGAATCTTGCTCTCATCAGATTTGATCTGAGGAGGGAATAACAAACACACTCAACTGGGTATCTTACCCCACAGGAAAGAAAGAAGAAGAAGATAAAAAAGGGAGGACAATAGAAGGGAGGGCAGAAAGGGGGAGGAGGTAATCAAAAACACTTTTGAAAACGGACAGGGTCAAGGAAGAAAATTCAATAAAGGGGGATAGGTTAGGAAGGAGCAAAAATACAGTTAGTCTTTCACAACATGAGTATTGTGGAAGGGTTTTACATAATGATACGCATGTGGCCTATGTTGAATTGCTTGCCTTCTTAGGGAGGGTGGGTGGGAGGGAAGAAGGGAGAGAATTTGGAACTCAAAGTTTTAAAAACAGATGTTCAAAAAAAAAAAAGTTTTTGCATGCAACTAGGAAATAAGAGACACAGTCAATGGGGCATAGAAATTTATCTTGCCCCATAAGAAAGTAAGGGAAAAGGGGATGAGAGGGGAGTGGGGTGACAGAAGGGAGGGCTGACTGGGGAATGGGGCAATCAGAATATATGCCATCTTGGAGTGGGGGGGGGGTAGAAATGGGGAGAAAATTCATAATTCAAACTCTTGTGAAAATTAATGCTGAAAACTAAATACATTAAATAAATTAAATAAATAAATTAAAACTCACAATCACAAAGAATTACTGGGGCAAATTTGTATTTAAAAAAAAAAAAAAGGAGGGGAGAGTCAATTTCTGCACTGGGAAGTGTGGAATCCTTAAAAGCAGGGCACCTAACCACCTTGGTGACCAGCAAGGCAGAGAATTAGTCATCTCAAACCCAATTCAACCCTTCAGACTCCAAACAAAGGAGTTAGGCACTACCAGCAGATTACAGCTAATTATGCATTAATCAATAATTAGAGCTAAATCCTCAAGATACAGGAAAAGAGCCCCTCACAAACTAAGAATCTTAGGAATCAACAAGACCAGAGAAGCAGAGAGCTTTGATCCCTCGCTCTGTGTGTAAGAAACAGCAGTGCCAACTCTCCCTAGCTATGTGGGAGGGAAAAAAAAGGAATACAGGAAGAAGAATCACAAAGGCTCAAAACTGCCCTGCCCAGAAGGCTACACTGGACCTAAGGAAAAGAAGACTGTAAATACAGCTGATAGCAGTCCTGTAACCCACAAGTTACCCAGACCCAGGCCTGCAAACCCAGTGTCAACCATTTTAGGAAGCTGAAGGGGCCCTAAAACCCAGGTTACCAATCAATCAATAAACCAACATTAAGTACAGGCACTATACTAAATGCCCAAGATACAAAGTCGAAAGTGAATCACTGTGTGTCATCAGGAGATTACATTCTGCCTGTAAGGAAATGAAAGTTAAGGATACTAGCATCTGTGAGGACCAGAAAAAGTATTCTGTAGAAAGTCAGTCGTTCAACAAATATTTATTAAGCTCTTACTATGTGTCCGACAAATACAAGCAAAAAGACACTGCCTGCCCTCAAAACAATTAGATTCTAACAGGAGAAGACAACACATAAAAAGAAGCTGAAAGGGGGTGGAATGGTATTCACAAGAAGACATGAGTCCAAAGAGTAAAAAGCAGAGACAAGAGAACCAAAGATGGTTGGCCTTGGGCCTTTCCTCAAAATGGGAGTTTCTAAGAGGAACTCCACAATGGGAGAAGGGAGATACAAAGGTAGAGGGAGATTTCACAGCGGGAAAGTAAAAGCTGAGAAGGCAGCTGAGGAATGATGGCAAAGTTCAGAGAGTTAGAAGTAAAGCCAGTAAAGGAATGAACTATGGGTGATCCGGGGCCCTTCCTCAAAATGGGGCTGACAAAAAAGTGACCTTTGAGATGAGCCTTGAAGAAAACCAGGGATTCCAAGAGGCAGAGAAGTGGTGAGAAGAAATAAATCCCAGGTACAGAAAACAGTCAGTAGTACAAAATGGAGGTGGTAGTTCCTGCTAAGATGGCTAGAGTTAATAGTGAATAAAAATTTATTAAGCATCTACTATGTGGCAGACACTGTGCTAAGCACTGGGGATACAAAGAAAGACATAAAACAGCCCCTGCCCACAAGGAACTCAAAATCTAAAAGGGAAAGACAAGACATAAAAAGCTGGAAAGGGGGGAGGGAGAGGTTACCTGGCCCAGGGGCATGATGAAGTCGGGCAACCTGGGTAGGAAATGATAGGAGGAAAGGAGAGATTCAGAGTTAATTTCATCTTGCAAAACGATGAATTTATGAAGATCATAAAGTGCAGGAAAGCAGTAGTTTCCAGTGGAAAATAAGATGACTTCTCTATGTGTCCTCCTTCAATAGTGTGGGATCTAGGAGAGGCCTTCCACTGTCCAACCTTCCCCCCCTCCAATCAAAAAGAGTGAGGGGCCCTAGCGTCAAGGAACAGAAAAAATACCTGAAAAGGCAGAGGAACTACCAGCTCCCACACCTCCTCTAGCAAAATCCTAAAGTTCACACCAGATTGAATTATAATTTTTTTAAGATCCAATTAAAAACTGCAGTGACTACTGCCACTTCAGTACTACACAAGGGGTCATCCTAGGAGCCCAAGGAGAATAAAAAGGGCTCTCTCCCTAGCTACTACCCAGCAAAGACAACATTAACCCAGCATTCACTCCCAGCACAAACAGAAGGGGCCAGGGACACCTGTAGCCTGCAAGGCTCTGTGTTCTAATACAGGAAAAGTGGTGGACCCATCAGAGAAAGCCTCAGGTTGTTCAAAAAGCTACATGGTAGGAACCTTTGGAAGTGCCTATGAGTATCAGCAGTTCAGCAATGACCAGCACTCATACTGAGAAAGCCAAGGCTCAAAGGTCCCTAACAGTATATCCTGAGACACCAAAGATCCTGAAGATTCAGTGCTCTGATCCTCAAAGATGCAGGGGGCCTAACCCTAGAAGACAAAGGTCAGTGCAAGAATCCAAGTGACCCAATAAGACACTAAGTAGGGGCAACAACCCCAATGAGGGGGTGGAGCCTGGCCCTGGTACAAAGCCCCAGTCCAGTAATTAAAGACAGAAAAATGGGCAAAAAAGGAAACGAGCCAAAAATCAAAAAATTACTGCTAATCTTAGAGAGCCTCCCAAATTCTGTTACAATTGCAAGTAATGACTCAAAGGAAAAAAAATGGATTTTTCACAAGTACATGAATACCTAAAGGAAATTAAGGAGGAAATAAAAATGAAATAGAGGCTCTTGAAGAAAGAATTGAAGGAAAAATAAATGTAGACCACTCAGTAAGAAATAGAGGAGACTCCTCGCCCCAGTAAGTCAGAGTAAGTTCAGCAATAATAGCCCCAAAGCCCCTGTTCCCGTAGAGGGAATCTGAGCCCTCAGTTAACCCACAAGAGTCAGCCCCAATCCTAAACCTTGATCCAGACAAAAACTCAGTAAAAACCCAGTCTCTTCATTCATACTGAGCCCTTAACTGCATTCAGGACCTTTCTGGACTGCCCTGTATGTATACATCATTCTCAACTATCTTGTACTATATGAATTGCCCACCCCCAATTCCAACGAAGCTTGCTTGCTGCACTTTTTGTCTGCTTCTGAATCACGATGCTTTTTGTTTTCTGTTAAGTAGTGCTGAGCCTCTCAGCCTCAAATGAGCCCAAGGCTGATATTAGCTGTAGTTGCACCTATTCTCCAAGTTTTTACTCATGGAATAGAAAGCAAGGGCTGAATCCTAAATTGTATAGCTCATGATGGCAAAGCTCCTCCCCTTCTCTAGGACATCAGAGCTGTAATAGAGGCTCTTCAGGATTTCCCTCCAGCAACATAAATGGCACCAGTGCTCTATAGGTTTATCACTATGACAACATAGGTTTTTATTGAAACAAAAGACAATATATTTTGATTTGCCATTTTACTGAGAGCTCTGCAGTAGCTCAGCTTCCTTTACTAAAGCATTTATGTAAATTTCTATGCTTGTAGGCAGGCCACATAAATCCCACTGCCCGTGGCATTTTGGACAGCCCTGCTCTGGGACATCAGAGCTGTAATAGGGACCCTTCAGGCTTTCCCTCCAGCAATATAAGTGGCACCAGTGCTCTACAGGTTTTATCACTTTGGCAATGTAAGTGGCAGAGGGGAGATTACTGGCTTTTCCTTGATATGCCAAAGCTTTGTTATGATCTAGTCTCATGATTTTATAAAGAAATATGTGGGTAAATAGTTACTGATGTTCTTTCTCTCACTTTTTCTTTTGGGTAATAATATCCATTATTTTTTCTATTCTTTTGGTTTGCTCTCCCAAAATTATTTACTTAATTATTTACAGACATTTATTATCTCTCCTTCCCACTGCCTCAAATGAACAATGTAAAACAAGGAAAAAGAAAACATTCATAACCAAAATGAATAGTACACAAATCCCCACCTTGGCCATGTCAAAAAATGTATGTCTCATTCCGCATTTTAAATCCATCAAAACTCTGGCAGAAGGTAGGTGAACTGCTTCATCATAAGTTCTCTGGAATTGTGGTTTATCATTGCACCAATCAGCTGTAAAATCATTCAGTCATTTTTCTCTATAAAGTTGTCATAATTAATATAACTTGTTCTCCTAGTTCTGCTCATTCACTCTACATCAGTTTATATCTTCCCAGTTTCCTCTGAAGCTATTCATTTCATCATTTTTTGCACAATATTCTATTTTTTCATATACTGTAGTTTATTTATCCATTCCCCAATAAGTAAATACCCACTGAGTTTCCAGTTCTTTGCCATTACAAAAAGAGCTGCTACAAATATTTTGCACCTATGGGTCCTTTTCTTCCTCCATTGTTCTCTTTGAGGTACAGACCTAGTAATGCTATACAGAGTTCCAAATTGCCTTCCAGAATAGATAGACCAGTTCACAACGAAACATTTCATTAATGTATTTATTTTCTTCCCATCCCTTGCAACATCTGCCATTTTCTTCTGTCAGCTTTTTTGGAATCTCATGGGCATGAAGTGATAAGTATGAGCAACTTCAGAGTTACTTTAATTTGCACTTCTCTAATTATATATATTTTTGTACGGTTATTGGTATCTTTGATTCTTGCCTTTGAAAACTGCCTATTCATGTCCCTTGACTATCTACAGCAAATTACTTAGTCTTATAAATTTGAAATGATTCTTCATCTTTCATGGATATTAGACTTTTATCACAGAAACTTGCTGCAAAGGTTGTTTTTTTTTCTCCAGTTACCTGTTTCTCTTTTAATTTTACTGGCATTAGATATTTGTACAAAACCTTTTACGAATTTTGTGTAATCAAAATTATTTTATCTTCTATGACTTTAAGATATTTTATAAAATGATCCTTGAATATTTTCAATTCCAGATTTCCTAAGTACACATTTGATCTGATCCAGGTACTATCCCTATTTCATCTTCTGAAGCGTGATCTTAACAGTGAAAAGTTCTCAAAAGCAGAAAAAAGGAAATACAGATTAAATTCACACACCAATGAAATACATTCATACATTAACAAAAATTGGTATATATACCATGGCTAACATCTGCATCTTTGAGTATGTTAAGAAAAAAAATTCTTATTAAATAGAAAATCTACAATTAAAGAAGTATGCCTTATCTTATTTTGTAAAATTATACATGATGTCTTAAGATATTTTAAGTAGTTTAAGCTATTAAAGCTTTAAACTGAACTGAGGCTTTCAAGATACTATATAAGTGAAATATATATGCATACATATAGTACACTAATTAAAATCTCAAAAGAACTAGACCCCTCAAATGATTGGAATCTTCCACCTTCAAATTTTAGAAGAAACAAGTTATTAGAAAAGAACTTTACAGAAGTGATTTTTTTAACAGTATTAATTGGGACCAATACATACTGAATTCCTATACCTTCTATATCTACAATATTACGATAATTACTGATGATCAGAATTAACATACTGAATGATCCAGAAAGTTTTAACCATACTAGATTGATTAGGCTGATTAACTCAAGTTGCTAATCAGTCAGTCAGAAAACCCTTTTTCTCCAAGCATTTCAGTTAATCAAAATTTTAGTCAAAGTAAAAGAAAGCAGAATAATGACCTATGGATATTACAAGTTTTATTTGTGCAAAGACATCTATTATTTTTGAACAAACAGAAATTAAATTATGAAACTAAAGACGTTTAAAGCCTATAAAGGAAGTGTAAGTTCAAGACTAGGCAATCTTCTTTACCATTCATGTGTTTTTAAAGAAATTATTGAGTATAAAAAAGAAGGCAATCCCATAATCTAACAAATTATAACATATGAATGTAATGTTATATTACTATGCTGTAAGAAATAACAAAAGAGACAATTTCAGAGAATTCTAGATTAATACAAACTGCTGCACAGTGAAGCAAAACCAGAACAATTTATATAAGGACAACATTGTAAAAAGAACATCACAGCTTTAAAACTTAAAAATGCTAATAAATGCAATAACCAGCCATATATCCAGAGGGCATTTGATGAAGTATTTACCTACTTGCTGACAGACTTGATGAATTCAAGGTGCAGTAGACATATTTTCTCAGACACAGCCATTGTATATACGGATTTGCTCTGTGAACATCTGTCACAATAATAGTATCTAACAGGGGCAGAGCCAAGATGGCAGAGTGAAAGCAGGGACATACCTGAGTTCTCTCACAAATTCTTTCAGATACCTCTTAAAAAGTTAACGTGAACAAATTTGAGAGAGGCAGAATGCACTAGGAAACTGAGTGTGGCAGATTTCTAGGAGAGTCCAGAGGGTCGACAGAAAGTTCAGTTGCCGGGAGAGCACAGGGCACTCAGGACTACACCCAACCATACCAGGAAGCAAGTTTCCGCAGGCTGAATCACCAGCCCCAGTGACAACCCCCAGGCCTCTCAGCGCAGGATGGGACTCTGTCAGAGCTAGGTGAGACAGAAGCACAGAGCCTGTGGCCACAGCAGCAACCACTCCTGGAGCTATCAGCCCACAGACTGAACATTTCAAAGTCACCTTCTCGAACTTCTGGGGGCCACGATGACCAAGTAAATGCTCTCATCCCTCCCTTGCTAACCTTGAATAACCCAGAGAATACTGCCCTAGGAAAAACCCTGGAATAGTGGAGTCAAAAGTAGGGGCACAGTAGGGGCAGCTAGGTGGCACAGTACTGGCCCTTGAGTCAGGAGGACCTGAATTCAAATCGAGCCTCAGATACTTGACACACTTACTAGCTGTGTGACTTTGGGCGTCACTCAACCTCAACTGCCCGGCCTTCCCCCCTCCAAAAAAAATGAAATAGGGCCACAGCAATCTTTTAGTTCAGGAAGCTAGGGAGACAGGCCCCTCTTACAGTGGCAGAAGACCAGTGAAGGAAGGGAGGCATTCAAGTAAGCCCCACCTCAGCAGACCAGCAGGAGTTCCTGAGCCCCAGGGAGGTGGAGCTGGCAAGCCCAACACCAGAACCCCAGGAATACCTTTGTATAGCCAGGGGAATCTGCAGACACCAGCGCAGACTGACAGGTGAGGCCACCCAAGCTATAGAGCAGCCCTAGGGGAAGAGGTGACTTCCAGCAGTCAGACCACCCCTCTCCCACACCTCACGCTGTGAGCTTCAGTGTAGCCCCAGGGAAACTCAGAAAAACTTCATTGGGCCTCACCCTTGGCATACACCAGCCAGCTCCAGCTCAGTACCAAGTAAGCTGCAACAGTATATAGCTTCTAGCTGATAAAATCACAGGCCATAGCACACAAATACAATAACCAAGCCCTTACTTCCCAACACAAGAAGCTTGGGACAGAGTCCCCTGGGCCCGAGAAGCAGAGATCCACTTTAAAAGCCCGGAAACAGCAACCACCATGAAGAAGCAAACTAAAAAAGTAAAAAAAGACCATAGAATCGTATTATGGGGACAGAAAAGATCAAAATACAAATTCAGAAGAGGACAGCACTGACACTATACCCACATCTGAAACCTCAAAAGGGAATATAATCTGGTCTCAAGCCCAAAAAACATTCCTGGAAGAGCTCAAGGAGGATTTAAAAAGCCAAATTAGAGAGGTAAAAGAAAAATTACAGAACCTAACAGGAGAAAAAGACTCCTTGAAAAGTAAAATTGACCAAATGGAAAGAGAGATGCAGAAGTTATCTGAAGAAAACAATTTGTTAAAAATCAGAATTGGGCAAGTAGAAGCTAATGACTCTATGAGGCATAAAGGATCAGTAAAACAAAATCTAAAAAATGAAAAAATATTAGAAAATATAAACTACCTCATTGGAAAAACAACTGATGTGGAAAACAGATGCAGGAGAGATAATCTAATTGGTCTTCCAGAAAGCCATGATGAAAAAAAGAGCCTGGATAGTATCTTCCAAGAAATCATCAAGGAAAACTGCCTCAAAGTCCTAGAACCAGAAGGTAAAATAGTTATCAAAAGAATCCACCGATCACCCCCTGAAAGAGATCCCAAATTGAAAACTCCAAGGAATATTGTAGCCAAATTCCAGAATTATCAGGTCAAGTAGAAAATACTGCAAGCAGCCAAAGAGAAACAATTCAAATATCACAGAACTACAGTCACGATCACACAGTACCTTGAAGCTTCTACATTAAAATACTGGAGGAATTAGAATATGATATTCTGAAACGCCAAGGAGCTTGGACTACAACCAAGGATCAACTATCCAGCAAAATTGAGGATAATCTTTCAGGCAAGGAGACGGACACTCAATGAAATAAGGGAATTCCAGACCTTCCTGATGAAAAGGCCAGAGTTCAATGGAAAATTTGACTCCAAAGACAAGACTCAAGAGAGGCACAAAAAGGTAAATGGGGGAAAAAAAAGAAAAAATACTTGTTATTCAACAAGGGCAAATTGTTTACATTCCTATATGGGAAGATGATATTTGTTAATCTTAAGAATGGCATAGTTATTACAACATCTAAAAGGGATATGCACAGACAGAGGGTGTGGGCATAAATTAACTGATGTGATGATAAAAAAAACTAATTAAGGAGTATAAAGGGATTGTAATGGGAGAAGAGGTAAGAAGGAGGCAGAAAAGGGTAAATTACATCACATTAAGATGCACAAAAACGTATTATAGTAGAGATTAAGAAGGGAGGAAGAAGAGCAGTGTTTGAGCTTTACTCTCATAGGATTTGGTTCAAGGACCGAATAAGATACTCTGTTAAGTATAGAAATCAAACCAGCCCTACAGGCAGTAAGAGGGGAAAAGGAAAAGAAAAGGGGGGGGGGGGGCAGTGTCAGGACGGAGGGAAGAAGTAGTAAGGGAAAAGGGTAAGATAGGTGGGTGCTGACAGGGAGGGAATATTGAGGGAGGCAGGGGTCAAAAGCAAAACTTTTGAGGAGGGGAAGGGAGAAATAAAAGCATAAACGGAGGGACTAGGATGGAGAAAAATAGATAGTAATTATAACTGTGAACATGAATGGAATGAACTCTCCCATAAAATGGAGGCGGGTAGCAGAATGGATTAAAAATCATAATCCTACAATATGTTGTTTACAAGAAATACATTTGAAACAGGGGGATACACACAGGGTGAAGGTAAAAGGCTAGAACAGAATATATTATTCTTCAGCTAAAGTAAAAAAAAGCAGGGATAGCAACCCTAATCTCATACAAAGCAAAAGCAAAGACAGATCTAATTAAAAGAGATAAGGAAGGAAACCATATCCTGCTAAAAGACACCATAGACAATGAAGTAATATCATTACTTAACATCTACGCAACAAGTAGCATAGCATCCAAACTCTTAGAGAAGAAGTTAAGGGAGTTACAGGAAGAAATAGACAGCAAAACTATACTAGTGGGGGACCTCAACCTCCTCCTCACTGAACTTGATAAATATAACCTCAAAATAAGCAAGAAAGAAGTTAAGGAGGTGAACAGAATTTTAGAAAAGGTAGATATAAAAGACCACTGGAGAAAACTAAATGGGAACAGAAAGGAATATATCTTTTACTCAGCAGTACATGGCAAATAACACAAAAATTGACCATGCACTACTGCATAAAAACCTCACAATCCAGTGCAGAAAGGCAGAAATAGTCAATGCATCCCTTTCAGATCATGATGCAATAAAAATTATTTGTAATAAAGGACCACAGAAAGATAGACTAAAAACTAATTGAAACTAAATAATCAAATCCTAACGAATGAGTGGGTCAAACAAAAAAATCGTAGAAACAATCAATAACTTCATTCAAGAGAACGACAGTAATGAGACAACATACCAAAACTCATGGGATGCAGCGAAAGCAGTTCTACATGAATAAAATAAAGGAAAAGGAGATTAATGAATTGGGCATGCAACTGAATAAGCTAGAAAAAGAACAACTGAAAATCCCCAATTAAATACCAAATTAGAAATACTGAAAACCAAAGGAGAGATGAATAAAATTGAAATCAAGAAAACTATTGAACTAATAAATAAAACTAAGCTGACTTTATGAAAAAACCAGTAAAATTGATAAGTCTCCGATCGATTTGTTTTTTAAAAAAAGAAAACCAAATTACCAGTATCAAAAATGAAAAGGGTGAATTTACCTTCAATGAAGAGGAAATTAAAACAATAATTAGGAATTATTTTGCCTAATTGTATGCCCATAAATTTGATAATCTTAGGAAAATGGATAAATATTTACAAACCCAGACTGATAGAAGAAGTAAAATACTTAAATAGCCCCATCTCAGAAAAAGAGATTGAACAAGCCATCATTGAACTCCCTAGAAAAAAATCTCCAGGGCTGGATGGATTTACATGTGAATTCTATCAAACATTTAAAGAACAATTAATTCCTATACGTTATAGACTATTTGGGAAAACAGGCGAGGAAGGAGTCCTACCAAATTCTTTTTATGACACAAATATGGTATTAATACCTAAACCAGGAAGTCAAAACACAGAAAGAAAATGAGAGACCAATTTCCCTAATGAATATAGATGCAAAAATTTTAAATAAAATATTAGCAAAAAGATTACAGCAACTTATCATAAGAATAACATACTATGAACAGGTAGGATTTATAGCAGGAATGCAGGGCCAGTCAATATTAGGAAAACTATCACCATAATTTACCATATCAACAACAAAACTAACAGAAACCATATTATTACCTCATAGATACAGAAAAAGCTTTTGACAAAATACAACACCTATTCCTATTAAAAACACTAGAGAGAATAAGTTCAGTGTGAAGGTATATGTAGAAACTATATTGGATTACATGCCATCTTGGGGGGGAGGGGAGGAGAGGGAGTGAGAGAAAATTTGGAACCCAAAAACTCATAGTACTGAGTTTTATAAACTAAATATAAAAAATAAATTTATTATAAAAATAAAATAAAATTTAAACAACACTAGAGAGCATTGGAATAAATGGAGTCTAACTTAAAATGATAAGTAACATCTTCCTTAAATCATCAGCAAGCATTATATGTAATGGGGATAAGCTAGAAGCATTTCCAATAAGATCAGGAATGAAACAAGGCCATTCATTATCACCACTGTTATCCAATATGGTACTAGAAATGTTAGCTTTAGCAATAAGAGAAGAAGAGATGGAAGGAATTAGAGTAGGCAAAGAAGAAACAAAGCTATCACTCTTTGCAGATGATATGATGATATACTTAAAAAATCCTAGAGAATCAAATAATAAACAACTTTAGAAAAGTTTCAGGACATAAAATAAGCCCACATAAATTTCAGCATTTCTACATATTACTAACAAACACCAACAGCAAGAGATAGAAAGAGAAATTCAATTTAAAGTTACTGTAGACATTATAAAATATTTGGGAGTCTACCTGCCAAAACAAACTCTAACTATATGAACACAATTACAAAATACTTCTCACACAAATAAAGTCAGATCTAAATAATTGGAAAGCCATCAGTTGCTCATGGGTAGGCTGAGCTAATATAATAAAAATCACAATTCTACCTAAACTAATTTATTTATTCAGTGCTATATCAATCAAACTACCAAAAATTATTTTATAGAACTAGAAAAAATAATAACAAAATTCATCTGGAAGATCAAAATGTCCAGAATATCAGGGGAATTAATGAAAAGAAATGCAAGTGAAGGTGGTCTAGCCATACCAGATCTTAAATTGTAGTATAAAGCAGCAATCCTCAAAACTACTTGGTACTGGCTAAGAAACAGAGTGGTGGATCAGTAGAATAGGTTAGGTACACAGGACACAGTAGTCAATGACTATAGTAATCTACTCTTTGATAAACCCAAAGAGGCCAGCTTCTGAGTTAAGAACATGCTATTTCACAAAAAATGCTGGGAAAACTGGAAAATATGACAGAAACTTGGCATAGACCAATATCTTACACCCTATACCAAAATGAAGTCAAAATGGGTTCACAATTTAAATATAAAAGCCGATACTTTAAGCAATTTGGGAGAGCAAGGAATAGTTTACCTGTCAGATTTATGGAGAAGGGAAGAATTTATCACCAAACATGAGATAGAGAGCATTATGAAATGCAAAATGGATAATCTTCATTACATTAAATTGAAAAGTTTTTGTACAAACAAAACCAATGCAACCAAGATCAGGAGGTAAGCAGAAAATTGGGTAAGAAATTTTACAACCAGTGTCTCTGATAAAGGCCTCATCTCTAACATATACAGGGAACTGAGTCAAATTTATAAGAATACAAGTCATTCCCCAATTGACAAGTGGTCAAAGGATATGAACAGGCAGTTTTCAGAGGAAGAAATTAAAGATATCTATAGTCATATGAAAAAAATGCTCTAAATCTCTATTGATTAGAGAAATGCAAATCAAAAAAACTCTAAGGTACCACATCTCTCCTGTCAGATTGGCTAAAACACGACAAAACAGGAAAATGATAAATGCTGGAGAAGATATGGGAAAACAGGAACACTGTTACATTTTTGGTGGAAGTGTGAACTCATCCAGCCATTCTGGAGAGCAATTTGGAATTATTTTCAAAGGGTTATAAAAATGTACATACCCTTTGACCCAACAATACCACTTCTGGTGTTGTATCCCAAAGAGATCATGTAAGTGGGAAAAGGATCTGTATGTACAAAAATATTTATAGCAGTTCTTTTTGTGGTATCAAAGAATTGGAAATCAAGAGGATGCCCATCAATTGGGGAATGGCTGAACAAGTTGTGGTATATGAATGTAATGGAATACTATCGTGTTATAAGAAACAAGGAGCAGACAGACTTCATAATAACCTGGAAAGACTTACATGATCTGATGCTGAGTGAGGTGGGTAGAACCAGGAAAACATTATACATGATTACAGACACAGGATATCTGTGATGACTAACTTTGATAGACTTGGTTCCTCTCAGCAATGTAAGGTTCTAAGACAGCTACAAAGGACTCATGATGAAAAGAGCTGTCCACATCCAGAGAAAGAACGATGGAGTCTGAAGGCAGATTGAGGGAAACTATTTGTTCTCTCTTTTTTTTCTCTTTATTGGTTTTGTTTCTTCTTTCTCATGGTTCATTCCACTGGTTATAATTCTTCTTTACAACTTGACTATTGTGAAAAAAAGTTTAATGTGAAGGTATATGTAGAACCTATATCAGATTGCATGCCATCTTGGGGACTGAGAGGGGAGGTGAAGGCCTGGGAGAAAATTTGGAACTTGAAAACTTGTGGAAATGAGTGCGTAAACTAAAAAAAAAATTTTTTTAAAGTATCTAACAGCTAACATTTATATAGCACCTACTATGTGCCAGGCACTAGGCTAAGCACTTTACAAATATTATCTCATTTGATGCTCACAATCCTGGCAAGAAGGTGCTATTATTGTCCCCATTGATTTGCCCAGGGTCACAGAGCTAGCATATGTCTAAGGCTGAATTTAAACTCAGATCTGCCTAACTCCAGGCCCAGCTGTTTTAATTTTTTTTAATGAAGGGGCAAAGAGAATTTGAAGGGAAGAGGGCAGATAGCAATAGTTATGCCAAAAACGATGGTCACTGAGACGTTTTTTAACATACGAAAGATAATAAAAGGAAGCAAAGGCAAGGAAAAATAAGAGAGCTTTGAAAATAACATATTGAATTTATTATACAATTTTTTTTCAAAAGCAAGCAGCATGTCATAGGAAATCCTGATTTCACATACAATACTCTTTTTATATTCTATTTCACAAATGAAAACGTTCCTCTTTTGGTGTTAAGTTCAGAATTTTTTTTAAAAATTTAAGCAAAAAAAAGTGTTGGAGGGTAGTGGTCAGTCAAGTAGGAGGAATACCAAAGGAAAGCAGTGTCACAAAAGCTGAGGGAGAAGAAAATACCCAGTACTAATATCCAAAGTTACAGGGGTTAAAAAGCATGAAAACTGAGAAAAGGCCATCAGATTTAACAACTAAGAAACCATTGATAACCTTAGAGAGAGCAATTTCAGTTGAGTAGTGGTGCTGAGAAGTAAATGGGAGTGATAGAGTGATATAGTGGGCACTGGGAAGTATGAGGCAAGGAAGTAGAGTCAAAGAACACAAACATCTTTTTCTACAATTTTGGTGGATAAAGGGAGAAAGGCTAGAATGAATGATGACTGGGAAATCAGGGAAGGCTGAAATTACTGGAGGTTACAGGTGAGGTACAGAATAGGTTTAGAAAAAATGAGAAAGAATAAAAAGGAGAAAAGACTATGATCCTACAGAGGATTTTGAGCATTTTTATATACCTTCGATGAAGTACTTATGGGTATATGCTCATAACTGTTAGCATTATTACAGGTATGACTACCTTTGATGCAGTCAGCTTATTATCCTCCCCTCTCTCCATAAGCACTAACAACTGGGAGGATCATAAGATCCTTAAACTTAGGTCTAGAAAGGACCTCAGAGGTCATTGAGAAAATACCTTCATTTTACCTCCAGTTACCCTAGAAGCCTCTACCATCTGTAGGATAAAACTCTCACGTCACCTTTCTTCTCCCCTCCAGAAGTACTTTCTCTAACCAAGGGTAACCCGCAAGAGAAAGAGTAACAAAAAGAGCAAAACGTGGAAAACAATCATCTCATTTAAGCTGATTTGATCAACAAAAATGTATTCGAATACCTTCTATGTGCAAGACTGCATTAGATGCCAGATACAAAAAAGAAATTATGACAATATCAAACAGGCAAATTCTGCACATGGAGATAAAAGGACCAAACTATGCATGGATAAGTCTAATAAATATCATTCCCTAATTTAATTAATTCATTATTTCATAAGTCAACTAAGAAAATACAAATGATGGCATGCATCTAACACGTTAACAATTTAACCAAAATAAACGTAATGTCACTAGAAAAGAAATTCTTACTTCTTTAAAAAGAAATAAAAAGCGGTAATACTGCAAAACAACACATTTTCAATATTAAGTGATAAAATTATTATTACAATTAAAGCATATAACCTAAATTGGTTTAATCTCATAAACGTTTAAATAAACACATCATTATGCTTCATTAAAATTGTATAATCATATACAGAAGGAAATAAACCTAGCGCTTGATAAACCCAAAGATCTTAGCCACTGAAGTAAGAATTCCCTACTCAATAAAAACTGTTGGGGAAATCTGGCAGAAAATAAGTATTGACCAACATCTCATATCACATCATATACCAAAATAAGTTTCAACTGTGTACCTGACTTTGATATAAAGGGGCGGGGGGGGGGGGCATCATAAACAAAGTAAGGGAACAAGAAACTATCTGTCAGATCTGTGGATAGGGGAACACGAAAAGAGATAGAAAGGACAGTGTAAAGTGGACAAATTCGATTGCATAAAATTAAAAAGGTTTTGCACAAACAAAATCAATGTAGCTAAATTTAGAAGAGAAACATGTAAACAGAAAAAGTTTTCAGTAAGTTTCTCTGATAAAGTTCTCATTTCTAAGGAATATAAAGAACCAAGTCACATTTATAAGAATAAGAGAGAAAAGGTCAAATGATATGAATAGGCAGTTTTCAAAGGAACAAACCCAAGTTATCAATAATAAGGTGAAAAAGTGCTTCAAATAACTAATAATTAGAGAAATACAAATTAAAACATCACTGAAGTTCCACCTCACACCATCAGATTGCCAAAGGAATCTGCCAAAGGAATTATCAGTAAAGGAAAATGACAAAGGCTGGAGGACTTGGGGAAAATAGGTACACTAACACATAACTGGAGTTTTGAATGGGTCCAGCCATTCTGGAAAACAATTAGGAACTAGGCCCAAAAAGCCCAGAATACCACTACAAGGTCTATACTCCAACTAGAGTAAAGAAAGGAAAAGTGTCCATACATACTAAAAAAAAGAGTTATACCAGTTTTTTTCCCCAGTGCCAAAGAACTGGCAACTGAGGAAGCATGGAAAATGGCTAAAAATGTGATGGACTACTATAGTGCTAATAAGAAATAATTAGGGGATGGTTTCAGAGAAACCTGGGAAGATCTATATGAACTGATTCAAAAAGAGAAAACAATTTGTACAATAGTAATATCATAAAGACAAGTGCATAAGACTTTAGAATTCCTATCAATGCAATTAGCAACCACAATTCTTGAGGACTCATAACAAAATATGATTTCCATCTCCTGACAGAGAAAGGTGATAGACTCAAATTACAGATTGAGCCTTTTTTTTTACATGAACAATGCAGGAATGTTTTGCTTGGCTATATATTTTTGTTACAAGTGTTTTGTCTTTTTTTTTTTTCAATGAGGTTGAGATAGGAAAGGAAGAAAGCAGATTTTCATAATTTGAAAAAAAATAAAATTTAATTTTTAAAAAAATCCTATATTCTTCCTATTTGACTGGAGTTTCAAGTATTTCCCCTCTGATCAGTTACATGAAGGAACCCATCAAAAGAAACAGAATATGTGGTCTCTCCATTATCTTGCTTTCTTTCATCAAATTTTAATCGACCAAAGGTTAAAGAAATTAGAGTGAACTTCATCAAATCTAATAAAAAGGCTAAGCTAAACCCTAGGTAAAGAAATGAGTACACAATGAATTAATCTACTAGAAAGATTAAAAGTCTGTTAATCCTACTCATCAAACTTCCCCTGATATTCATTTTGCTTTGTATCACCTCTGGTCATTTTTTTCTCTTCCTTAGTCACTGAAACCTTCTGTAATAAACTCAACATTACAAGCAGAATAAACACCCATGGCAAACAAGGAAAACTAACATCGATTAAGAAAATACCAATTAATAGAAAGTTCCGATTGCAGCAACCTAATCACAATAAACCTAGGGCTCTTTCCAGTAACATTTTCTGATTAATCCCTAAGTAACCTAGTAAAATGTAAGTTCCTTGAGGGTAGGGACTCTCACTTGTGTTTCTACCTGCAGAACCAGGAACAGTGCCTGACACACAGTAGGTGCTCAATGAATGCTTGTTGATCAATTGAACCTCAAAGAAACTACATACAGAAAAGAATACCAACAACTGTATGGCACTTTTCATCCAAATAAATGCTTTATGTACATAAAACTTCATTGAATTTAACCATATCTATCCAGAACTTTAAAGTCAACCCTAACGGTAAAAACTTATAGCAAAGAACAGGACCAATTCCTGACTTTATCATTCAAGTCATTCCCTACTTCCCCCACCTTCCTCCCTCTACCCCCTAAGAAAAAAATTACTACCCACACAAGACTTTCAAGATTTCGACCATTTCTTAAAGGAACATGAATTTAGAGTAAGAACTTGGAGGTCATGTAGTACAATTTCCATTTTCCTGATATGGAAATTAAGGCTCAAGGAGGTAAATTAGCTTGCCCCAAACCACCTTGGAATGTGAGTTCCCTAAGGTTAGGGTCTTTTTTTACCTTTCACCTATCCTCCCCACTCTTAGCACACAGCCTCTTGAACAGAGTTTAATTAATGCTGGCAAATCAAAATTAAGGCTTGTTAATAAATGCCGGTTGCCTTGATAATTGATATAACCCACATCCTCTGCCTCCAAAAATTAAACCATTCTTCCCACATTGCTCTTAATCATCATGGAAGACCAACAGTCAGATGATCCGTTTAAAACAAAAGCCTGGTAATGGCCTTGGGAGAGAGGGGCAGTTTATCTACTGCGTAAGCTGGGTGCCTAAGTTTTGTCTACTGTGTGTGTAAGCTTGTCTATTGCAAGTTTGTGTGTATAAATTTGTCTACTGCCCTCAACTTCCGGAGTCTGTGTAAGTTTGTCAACAGTGTGCCGAGTGTGTTTGTCTATCGCCTTCAACTTCCCAAAGCGCTTTCCTAGCTGTTAACTCATTTCCTTCAGAAAAAAAAAAAATTTAAATTGTATTTACAGTTGGGCAAAGGACCCTTCTCCTCCTTCTCGCCGCCACACACACACAGTATCCCTCCTTCAGGAACAAGGACGGCACCCCCCCGCCCCCGAAGCAGGGCCCGTTTACGTCCATGACCTCGGTTGTAATGGGGTCACCGGTGCTTCCTCTCCTCGGCTCCCCGCCACCTTCCCGGGGCTTCCCGCACCCTCTCAGGGCTTTGATCTCCCTCCCATTCTAATTCTGCCATCAGAACATAAGCTCCTGGAGGGCAAGCTCGGTCCTTTTTTTTGGGGGGGGGGGGGTATCCCCGGCGGCGCCTAGCACAGGACCAGAAATGCAGTAAGCGCTTTCTAAATGCGTGTTGACAGACTGACTGAGCAAGCGCCCTCCTCGGCCCCTGCCCAGCCCCGCCACACTCACAGCGTGTGCCCGCACACGTTCACCATCAGCTTCAGGGAAGGATTCCGGTACTTGGTGGTCTTACACCGAGGGCAGCCCTGGTCGTCCATGGCGCCTACTCTCTACCTCCTGACTGACTCTCACTCCCCACACCCAGTCTCGCGGCACCGACAACACTGAGCACGACCCGGCCGCGGGCTCCAGACACTAGTGGAAGCAAAGCCGGTCTCCCTCTCTAATTCGCACCTCCGCGAGCAGGTTCCGTCGATGAATGGGCTCCGGCGGGAGTGCGGCGCCACCAAACAAAGGTTCCGGGGAGGGGGGGGGCGGAGGAGAGAGAAAGGCAGAGGGAGACAGAAAGGAGGGAGATAGAAGAGTAAAAGAGAGCCAGACAGAGAGGAGAGGGAGAGAAGCAGAGAGAGACAGAGACAGAGAGAGAAACTCAAAGCCTTGTGGTGGTTACTGGGTTCCTTCTTGCATCTTTCAAGGAAACTGGGACCATGTTCCGATTAGAAAAGCATATTCTAAGTCTTCCTGGGAAATTCCATTAGTAATAGAGGGTTTTAATGAGGGGAGGGGAAGAGGGGGGAAGTATTTTTTAAAATTGTGTACACTGAAATGAGTCGTGCTATTCCACATAAGAATATATAACTATATCATACATATATAATAAATAAAATATACAAAATAAAAATCTCATGGCATAGGGGATAGGTTATTGAACTGGAGACAAGAATGCCTGGATTTGAAGCCCACTTCAGACACTTTTTAACAGACAGCTTTGTGACCCTGGGCAAGTCTTTTAAGAGGAGTTGGACTAAATGGCCTCTGATGTCCCTTCCAGCCATAAATTTATGTATGATTCTCTGAAGAATGTGCCTAATTAATGTCAAAATAATATAAAGATCTACTGGTCTATCAAATAACTGCTTTCAATAGGAGTACCTTTGTCTCAGGGATGTCAAATTTGCCTTGTCAATTGTGACTAATGACGACACAATTTCCATTAAACCTAAAATCATCTTCGTACAAAACCTTTCTCCCCACCATAATAAATTCCAGCAAGGAGGAAAAAAATAATCTACAGATATCTGAGCGATCTCACTGAGCAATACTAATAAAAGTAAATCTACTTTTCATGAAAGATTTCAAAATACATTCCACACATTTGATAATACTGAAATATGTAGGAAAATAAATCTTTTCACAACCAGAACTGAAAATTTAACAATGACTCTATTCCTACTCAGTGAGAATGTATAACCTGTAATTGCAAGTAACATGTGAGGTCAGAGACAGGAGTTGGAATGAGGAGGCCAAGTTTCAAATACTGCCTCTGTCACTGTTACTTTGTACAATTCACTCCAGGCCTCAGTTTCCTCATGTGTAAAATTAGAAGATTGGACTAAATGACCTCTAAAGTTCCTTCCAGTTCTAAATCTATAGTCCTATTAATAGAAAGACATACTGGATACTAATGAGCTAAACAATGTCATCCCATAGGTCATCATTTCAATGTATATGATTGATTCATGTCTATGTCATCAGAAAAATCCTCTATTGGGGCCTTTCTCTAAGTCTTTCAATATTATATAGGTATCAAAATACAAAATTAAGCTCACCGAGAATGAAGATACATTTCAAGTGATGATAATCATTGAGAAGGCTACCAGTCTGAGATATCTCCCACCATCTACTGATCAATACTATAGGCATCTTTATCCAATGCAACTAGGATTGACAGAACAGAGATTAAATTATGCAAATAGCATAAGGCTTTAGGAATTTCTTCTCCATACCATCAGTTATCACCAAGACCTACAGCAGCATTTATATACTGTACTGATATTTATTGGAAATTGACACTACTGGTCCAGGATAAGAAAGCCAAAGTACTTTGAATTGTTGCCAATTTTTGGTACTCTTTTTTGCATTTTCTCTTACCCCTCTCTTTGTGAACAACACTATCTATTTCTAAGACAGCTGGCTGAAGGCATAGGGCTATAGCAATAGCACATAGGAATTTAGCCAGTCCAAATACAAATAGAACTGACTTTGGCATCATTTTGTAGCATGTTCCAACTAACTGAACTAACGAACCACTGGCTAGTTAACTATTCAAGATTTACAAAGGATTAAAAATCCACTATGATGGAGAAATGAGCTTTCCTCCAATTTTCAGGAGCCAAAATAGAGCCATAAAAAAAGTTACAGCAAATCTCCTTTCTTATTGGTATTACCAATTGATATTACCTTCAATGCCTTCACTGGATTTTTGACAATGTATTATAGATGACACAGAATTTCAATGATTCCTTTATTTACCATCATCAGTATGATTATGTAGAAAAGACAGAAAACACTCTAAAATCATAATCATATCTTGCTACTCTCTATGTCTAAGATTTCAAGCTTTTATCTAGATGGGCTACATGACGTGCAGGACATACTCAATAGTGTACACTAAGAATCACAACATGGATTTAGACCAGGAATTCTTCACCTTTTGTGTGTTATGGATTCCTTTGGCAGTCTGGGAAAGCCTATGGCTCTCGTCTCAAAATAATTTTTTGCTTTTAATTTTTTTTTACTTTCTTTTTTATTAATTAATTTATCTTTCATTTTCAACATTCACTTTCATGGGATTTTGACTTTTAAATTTTATCTTCCTCCCTCTTTTCCCCTCCCCAAAACAGCATGCAATTTGATATAGGCTCTACATATACATTCATATTAAACATATTTTCACATTAGTCATATTGTAAAGAAGAATTAGAACCAATGGGAGGAACCATGAGAAAGAAGAAAAAAACAACAACAAAAAGAGCAAATAGTATGCTTCCATCTGCATTCAGACTCCAAAGTTCTTTCTCTGGATGTCTATAGCATTTTCTATCATGAGTCTTTTGGAGTAGTCCTGGATCCTTATGTTGCTGAGAAGTAAGTCTATTAAAGTTAGTCATTTCACAGTGTGGCTGTAACTGCATACAATGTCCTCCTCATTCTGCTCATTTCACTCAGCATCAGTTCATATAAGTCTTTCCAGGTTTTTCTGAAGTCTGTCTGCTCATCATTTCTTATAGCACAATAGGATTCCATTACATTCAAATACCACAACTTGTTCAACCATTCCCCAATTAATGGGCATGCCCTCAATTTCCAATTCTTTGACACCACAAAAAGAGCTGCTATAAATATTTTTGTGCATACAGGTCCTTTTCCCATTTTTTATGATATCGTTGGGATACAGACCTAGAAGTGGTATTGCTGAGTCAAAGGGTATGCACAATTTTACAGTCCTTTGGGCATAGTTCCAAATTGCTCTCCACAATGGTTGGATCAGTTCACAACTACACCAACAATGTAACAGTGTTCCTATTTCCCCACATCTCCAACAGTTATCATTTTCCTGTTTTGTGATGTTAGCCAATCTGATAGGTGTGATGTGGCATCTCAGAGTTGTTTTGATTGGCATTTGTCTAATCAATAGTGATTTAGAGGCAACTTTATGGGGGTGGAGCCAAGATGGCAGCTGGAAAACAGGGACTCATTTAAGCTCTCCCCCAAATCCCTCCGAACACCTGTAAAAAATGGCTCTGAACAAACTCTAGAGCTACAGAAACCACAAAATAACACAGGGAAGCAGGTCTTCAGCCCAGCATGGCCTGGATGGTCACCAGAAAGGATCTATCACACTGTAGTGGGAAAGGAGCGCAACCCAGCGTGGGTCATGCCAAGACAGACCAGGCATGGAGGAGGAGGCCTCAGGGCCATAAATCACTGAGCTGTAGCAATTAGTAGACTTCTCAACCCACAAACGCCAAAGACCGCAGAACAGGTCAGTGGGAAAACTGCTGGATCTGGGTGAGACTAGTGCATGTTCCAGCCAGGAGGTGGTGTGGTAGTAGCAGCAGGAAGGTCTGGCAGCTGCTTCTGGCCCCAGGCCCACAGGGTAGGAGGAATCAAGCAGCAGATAAGAGCGGGAGTACAGGGAGCACTTTGCTGGTGCAGAGGCAAGGTTCTCTTGACTTACCCTGCTTGGATCTGGGTTGCAGTCCTGGCTATAGTTCTTGGGGGAGGAGAAGCGCTGGTGTGGCAGAGCTTGCAGTGAATGTGGAGGGGGAGTCCTCCTGGTAGTTATATGGCAGAAAGGAATGCTTGTACTCACAGAGCAGAGCACGGGCCAGGGGAGGAGTATCATACCACCTCAGAATAGAACTAGCTCTGAAAACAGAAGTGCAAGGCCCCCGAAGTTTGGGACAAAGCATTCTCCACTCTGAAAGGAGTCATACCCTGACAAAAAGTTCAAGGGTCAAGTAGTTGGCTGGGAACATGAGCAAGCAGTGAAAAAGGACTCAGACTCAGACTATAGAATCTTTTTTTGGTGACAAAGAAGATCAAAACATACAGTCAGAAGAAGTCAACAAAGTCAAAGAGCCTACATCAAAAGCCTCCAAGAAAAATATGAATTGGTCTCAGGCCATGGAAGAGCTCAAAAAGGATTTGGAAAAGCAAGTAAGAAAAATAGAGGAAAAATTGGAAAGAGAAATGAGAGTGATGCAAAAAAGTCATGAAAAACAAGTCAACAACTTGCTAAAGGAGACCCAAAATATTACTGAATAAAATAACACCTTAAAAAAATAGACTAACCCAAATGGCAAAAGAGGTCCAAAAAAGCCAATGAGGAGAAGAATGCCTTGAAAGTCAGAATCAGCCAAATGGAAAAGGAGGTCCAAAGGCCACTGAAGAAAATAGCACCTTAAAAATTAGATTGGAGCAAGTGGAAGCTTGCTTGAGAAATAATTTCTTGAGAAATAAAGAAATTATAAAACAGAACCAAAAGAATGAAAAAATGGAAGACAATGTGAAATATCTCATTGGAAAAACCACTGACCTGGAGAATAGATTCAGGAAAGATAATTTAAAAATTGTTGGACTACCTGAAAGCCATGATCAAAAAAAGAGTCTAGATATCATCTTTCAAGAAATTATCAAGGAGAACTGCCCTGATATTTTAGAACCAGAGAGTAAAATAGAAAATTGAAAGAATCCACCCATCACCTTTTGAAAAAGATCCCAAAAAGAAGACTCCTACGAATATTGTTGCCAAATTCCAGAGTTCCAAGGTCAAGGAGAAAATATTGCAAGCAGCCAGAAAGAAACAATTTGAGTACTGTGGAAACACAATCAGGATAACACGAGATCTAGCAGCTTCTACATTAAGGGATCAAAGGGCTTGGAATATGATATTCTGGAGGTCAAAGGAGGTAAGATTAAAACCAAGAATCACCTACCCAGCAAAACTGAACATAATACTCCAGGGCAATATATGGATTTTCAATAAAATAGAGGACGTTCAAGCTTTCTCAATGAAAAGACCAGAGTTGAATAGAAAATTTGACTTTCAAATACAAGAATCAAGAGAAGCATAAAAGGTAAACAAGAAAGAGAAATCATAAGGGACTTACTAAAGTTGAACTGTTTTGTTTACATTCCTATATGGAAAGATGATGTGTGTAATTCATAAGACCTTTCTTTGTATTAGGGTAGTCAAAGGGAAACATATATATAGACAGAGGGCACAGGGTGAGTTGAATATGAAGGGATGATATCTAAAAACAAATTAAATTAAGGCGTGAGAGAAGAATATATTGGGAGAAGGAGAAAGGGAAAGATAGAACGGGGTAAATTATCTCACATAAAAGTAGCAAGAAAAAGCAGTTCATTGGAAGGGAAGAGGGGGAAGATGAACGGGAATGAGTGAATCTTGCTCTCATTGGATTTGACTTAAAGAGGGAATAACATACACACTCATTTGGGTATCTTACCCTACAGGAGAGTAGGGGGGAAGGAGATAAGAGAGGGGGGATGATAGAAGGGAGGGCAGATTGGGGGAGGAGGTAATCAAAAGCAAACCCTTTTGAAAAGGGACAGGGTCAAGGGAGAAAAGTGAATAAAAAGGGACAGGATAGGATGGAGGGAAATATAGTTAGTCTTTCACAACATGACTATTATGGAAGTGTTTTCCATAATGATACATATGAGGCCTATGTTGAATTGCTTGCCTTCTCAAGGAGGGTGGGTGGGGAGAGAAGGGAGAGGATTTGGAACTCAAAGTTCTAAAAACAAATGCTCAAAAAAAGTTGTTTTTACGTGCAACTGGGAAATAAGACATACAGGCAATGGGGTATAGAAATCTACCTTGCCCCACAAGAAAGTAAGGGGAAAGGGGATGGGGGGGAATGGGGTGACAGAAGGGAGGGCAGACTGGGGAAAGGGGCAATCAGAATATATGCCATCTTGGGGTGGGGGAGAGTAGACGTGGGGAGAAAATTTGTAGCTCAAAATCTTGTGGAAATCAATGTTCAAAACTAAAATATTAAATAATAAAAGAGATGAAACCTGATTATTGAGAGCATTTTTATATTACTATAAATAGTTTTAATTTCTTCATTTGAAAACTGTTCATATTATTTGATCATTTATCAATTGGGGAATAACTTATATTCTTATAAATTTGACTCAGTTCTCTATGTGTTTGAGAAATGAGGCCTTTATCAGAGATACTGGATATAAAAATTGTTTCCCAGCTTTCTGCTTCTCTTCTAATCTTGGTTGCATTGGCTTTGTTCATGCAAAATCTTTTTTAAATTTAATGTAATCAAAATCATCCATTTTGCTTTTCATAATGTTCTCTATCTCTTGTTTGGCCATAGATTCCTCCTTTCTCCACAGATCTGACAGGTAACCTATTCCTTGCTCTCCTACTTTGCTTATACTATCATCCTCTGTATTTAAATCATGAACCCCTTTTGACTTTATCTTGGTGTAGAGTGTAAGATGTTGATCTATGCCTAGTTTCTGCCATACTGTTTTCCATTTTTCCCAGCAGTTTTTGTGAAATATTGAGTTTTTATCCCAGAAGCTAGAGTCTTTGGATTTATCAAACAGTAGATTACCATTAGTCATTGACTATTGTGTCTTGTGTACCTAACCTATTCCACTGATCCACCACTCTTATTTCTTAGCCAGTACCAAGTAGTCTTGATGATTGCTGCTTTATAATACAATTTAAGATCTGGTATGGCTAGGCCACCTTCCCTTACATTCCTTTTCATTAATTCCCTTGATATTCTGGACCTTTTGTTCTTCCAGATGAACTTTGTTATCATTTTTCTAGCTCTATAAAATAATTTTTAATAGTTTTATTGGTATGGCTCTGAATAAGTAAATTAATTTAGGTAGAATTGTCATTTTTATTATGTTAGCTCGGCCTACCCATGAGCAACTGATATTTTTCCAACTACTTAGATTTGACTTTATTTGTGTGAAAAGTGTTTTGTAATTCTGTTCCTGAGTTTGTTTTAGCAGGTAGACTCCCAAATATTTTATAATATCTACAGTAACTTTGTATGGAATTTCTCTTTCTATCACTTGCTGTTGGGCTTTGTTAGTAATATATACATATATATATATATGTATATATGTATATGTATGTGTGTGTGTGTGTGTGTGTGTGTGTGTGTGTGTATGCCAATGATTTATGTGGGGTTTACTTTATGTCCTGCAACTTTGCTAAATTTGTTTATTATTTCAAGTAGTTTTTTACCTGATTCTCTTGGATTCTCTAAGTGTACCATTATATCATCTGCAAAGAGTGATAGCTTTGTTTCTGCTTTGCCTATTCTTATTCCTTTAATTTCTTTTTCTTCTCTTAATCTCTAGTACAGTATTGAATAACAGTGGTGATAGTGGACATCCTTTGTTTCATCCACAATCTTATTAGAAATGCTTCTAGCTTATCTCCATTACATATAATGCTTGCTGATCATTTTCAACAGATGCTACCTATCATTTTAAGGAAGACTCCATTTATTCCTATGCTCTCTAATGTTTTTAATAGGAATGGGTGCTGTATTTTGTTAAAAGCTTTTTCTGCATCTCTTGAGATAATCATATGATTTCTGTTGGTTTTGTTGTTGATATGGTCAATTATGCTGATAGTTTTCCTAACATTGAACCAGCCCTGCATTCCTGGTATAAATCCTAGCTGTAATCTCTTGGCTAATATTTTATTTAAAATTTTTGCAGCTATATTCATTAGGGAAATTGGTCTATAATTTTCTTTCTCTGTTTTGGCTCTTCCTGGTTTAGGTATCAGCACCATATTTATATCATAAAAAAATTTTTGTAGGACTCCACCTATTTTCCCAAATAGTTTATATAGCATTGGAATTAATTGTTCTTTAAATATCAAAATAATGTTTTTAAATGTTTAAATAAAATACATAGAATTATAAAGGAAATTAATTGTGTTGAAGTTTAGTTATAAAATAGTTTTTAAGAACAAGTTCATGGGCCCCAAGTTAAAAATCCCTACTTTAAAAGACATTACAGCATAGCAAATATATAAGAGAATTTTTAATAATAGTAACAATTCTTACCATCATTACAGCTGGAGTTTATGTAGCATTTTAAAACTTACAAAGTACTTTACAGACATCATCACATTTGATCTTCACAATAACCCTATGAATTAGATTATTATATTTTACAAATCAACTTTTTTACAAACATTTTACTTATTACAATTTTTACAAATGTAAAGTTATATTTTACAAACCATTTGACATCATCAGGAGGCTTGGACAAGCCTCATAATTATCCAACCAGTTTGCCTGTTCAGAAGCATTCACAATTTTCCATGACAATCTATCTGACTATATTGATAGTATTTTAATCTGTTCCCCAATAATAACAGAATGCAGCATCCCTATATAACAGGTTTAGGTGTATTCAATATAGTTTATGTATTCATGCCAGAAGAAACTAGCATTTGGTTTGATTTTTAGTCCTATGTGAACCTCTTCTTCTAGAGTTTCTTCTTACTGAAGTCTAGAATCTTCTAAGATTATGTGGATTTTAGTACACCCAAATAAAATACATACAAGACATGAGCCAATCCATGGACTGCTCTTCCAAATCAAGTTAATGCTATGGACTGACAATAAATCTAAAGACAATTCAGGTCATGTGCTACCCTGTGCCAGGACGCCACATACTGCATCAAATTTTCAACAACAATATAAGGTCAATAAGATTCATAAAATTCTGCAACCTAGGTAGTACTAGTGGTAGTAGTAGTGGTGGTGGTAGTACCACTACTACTACACTGTCACTATTAACTCTGATTAAGCCTGGTGTTTGAAAGTCCCTCCTATAAAAGGGAGGTTTATTGGAGGTTTAATTTGGGACTGCTTTTTACGAAATCTCTCAAGCTCATGATCCCACCCAGAGAAAGCCTGGAAATATAGTATCTGGCTCCTTTTTAAAATCTCAAAAAGGGCCCTTTAGGCTCCTGCAGGCACTCAACTTAACAACATCATTAAACATAGAAAAGATTTTATTTACACGACCAAAGGATAGCATCATTCCTACCCAAGCCTATAAATAGTCAAAAAGAAACAAACAACCTTCTCTTCTCTTTCCCAAGAGACCAAAACAGACCTTCTATGTGGCTTATGGCCATTAGTGAGGCAACCTGTCCCCCTCCATATATAGGCCACATGGCTCATAGTAATAATAAAGAAAAGGTTCAGATCTGATCCTCCACATCATGGCTCTGTGATTCATTGTTCTTTAGTGTCTGCTTCTCCTCTGGTCCTCAACAATGTGGCTCCCTGACATGCTAATCATTCTTCCTCCTTTGGTGCTCCACCTTCCCAATGCTACTTCAGCATCACCACCTGGCTTCCTTCTAGGGCTGTGTGGATACAGTGGCCTTTAGATTAGTTAGGCCCTGCACCAGTTCCAGATGTACCTCAGCATCTCTTGCTTGCATCAAGTTCCACATGCCCTACAATTGCTCTCTGGTCCATGCAGCATCACTCCCCATGGAGTCTTCACTTCTCGGTTTGTATGGCATGTCTTATGTGTAACAATAACAACTGATGCGGGCCCAGGATTTGTCACTTTTTCTCTATCCCCCAACATATCCCTCTCAGCTCTGGATCCATAGCTGCCTAGACTATGTCCAGTTATAGGAGAGTCTGATAAGCTTAAAAAAAAAAGCAGACTCTTTTTCTTACACATTTTTACACCCTCATTCAGTTTGTTTTTTGTCCTTTCTTGAGGAAGACCAATAATATCATGAAGGTGGTGTCTTGACTTGCTTGTGAATTGGATTTAAGTGCGGCAGAGTCTCAGTCCTCTAGAGTTATCAAAATCCAGTGGCAAGACATAAGTCAAGATAACTTGCAATGGCCTGGATCTTTTGTCTCGATCTGTGAGACACTCATTTATAACCCTACCCCAGAGCCCCAAGCAAAATTATTTAAAGCTTATGTTTTGGCCCAAGTCTAGAGTCTCACCAAAAGGGGACCAAAAAGGTACTCAATGTGCACTATAAATAAGGTATGGGACAGCTATCTACTTCCTACACACACACACACACACACACACACACACACACACACACAAATGCTAAACACATGAGACTCTCAAGCATGCATTTGCAAGACTTAAAAAAAACAAAAGTAGCAGTAATATAGTTACTGTGACACTCTCCTAAGAGATTGAGCAATTTGGGGAACTGCTGAAAAGGCCTTTTACGAAATCACAGAATTTGAAAGTTAAAAGACTGTCAGTGGCCATCTAGTCCAAGTCATATACCAAAACAGTCCCCACTATAATATAGATAACAAGTGGTTCTCCAAACACTACTTAAAGACCTCCATGGAAGAAGAACCACCCCACACCCCATCTTTCCAAGCAGTCCATTTTATTTCTGGACAGTTCTAATTGTGAACAAGTTTTTCCTGATAAAAATCTTAAATTGATTTGTGACTTCCACCCACTTCTCCTGGCTCTTCCCTGTGGGGCCAAACAGAACAAACCTAATCCCTTCTTCACAAGACAGCCCTTCAAATACTTGAATATAGCTGCCACACTTCTAGTCTTCATTTTTTCAGGGTAAACATGCCCAGTTCCTTCAAAAAATCCTAATATGTTATGGACTCAAGTCCCTTCACTATTCTGGTTCTCTCCTCTGACCACTTTCCAGCTTATCAGTGTCCTATTTAAACCACGGTGCTCAGAATTTTGTATTTTCCCATCTGCTTTACACAGTCGAAACAGTTCTTTTAAGGGCCTTATTTTCTAGCAAGCCAGATGGAGGGTTCCATTCATCCTCTGGACAGCAGTCATCTTCTCCAGCAGATGTAATGGATGTATCCTGACATCTTGATACCCAAGCTTAGATGTGTCCATCTTGGCATCTTTTGTTCACCTTTCTTCAGGGAAGAAACATAAAACAGGGCTCAAGGATCTAGCCTCAGACTCACCTAGGCAGGAGATGTGCTTTAGTTTCTATGTACTCAGTCAACATATGGCTGGAGTGAAGGAAAGGCATCTGCCCCCTGGCTCTTTTCCCTCCAGGAAAAAGCTTGACTAGTCTTCATATGATGGGAGATAGGAAAAGAACAAATAGAGGCCCTTAAAGTTCCTCTGATTCAGTAGCAATTCCTGCTCAGTAGCCAATAAAGGAACTGCTTTGTCACCTCGGGGTTAAGACCCTTCAGTATCGAGTCACACATGTCCCTACAATCCTTGAAAGTTTCTAGGGAGCTGGTATACATTCCCTGGGATGGCCCCTAAAGTCCCAGCTCCATGCTTGCTCCAGTGAGTTTAGTACCCATTACATATAGAAATAGCTCCTCTCTCAGAGTCTTCAAAGAATAAAGATGGGAGAGGCTTACCTGACTCCTCTTGGTTCTTGGTATATGCCTGCTACATTTCACTGGTAAATACTTGTCCTTTACTTGATCTATGTGGAACACTTCCTCCACCAAACCAGTACAGATAGCAACTTATCTATTCTCTCTGATCTTCTTGTCCAATTCCATCCATAAATCCTCTATAGAGGATATGACCAGTTTCCTGGAGGCCTTCTTTTGTGTCTTTAAGTATTTTGTGGATACCAGAACAACACTCCAGCTGTTTCTCTTTTATCCTTCATTCTGTCTACCTAACAGCTCCTACCTCAGAGCTCCTTGGAAACAGCCTTGCTTTTCTCTTTGCATCCCCAGCATTTAGCACACAGTAAGTGCTTAATAAATGCTTATGTATTCATTTCACAATAAGGTCTTTTATGCCATTCCTCACAAGTAGGTCATATCATGTGTTTTATTTGCTCAAAATTCTAATTCTTCTGATAATAAGATGCAGCATAATTCAATGGAACAAGAACTAGATTTTGGCATCAGAAAACCTGGTTCAAATCATAGCTCTGAAACTTACTACTTTGAACAAGTAATTAACCTCTCTGGGGCATCAGTTAATTCATCTGTAAAATCAGGAGGTTGGACTAGATAACCTTTAAGGTCTTTTAAAACTCTACATACACCGCCCTGCGACTTTCTTATTCAATTCTAGGATAAGTTCACTGTCCATCTTCAGTACCTGAGGAGATATATGCAATGTTATCCCCAAACAGCAACTTCAGGAAAAACCTATCATCCTCAGTCCAGGAATTAGTAGAGTTTTCAGTTTTGACGGGCCAGGTGGTCAAACAGCCCCAAACATATTCCAAACTGAAGGCTGAGAAAATGATGATAATTTATGGCCTGATAAATGGCCAAGAGACCTGGATTTGTCAGTAACAGAAGTTATATCTAATAATTTCACTGGCAACAATTTACATGTAATATTGCTACATATGAGAATGGGTTGAACTGTTCTTGAAAACAATTTGGAATTGTGCAAGAAAAGTAATGAAATTGTTAATAGCCCTTGACTTAATGATACTAATACTGGACATATGTCCCAGAGAGTTGTAGACAAACAAAAAAGACAGTTACAAAAATGTCCAAATAGAAGCACTTTTTGTGGTAATAAATAGCTTAAAATAAAATAATTGGGGAACAGCCAAACTATTAAATACAAAGGTAATAGAACATTATTGTATAGTAAAAATGATGAATTTAAAGAGTACAGAGAAACATAGGAAAACTGCACAAATGCAGACAAAAGTAAGTAAAACCAAGAGAATATTATATAGAATAGCTACAATAATATAAATTAAAAGAACAGTAAAAGGAATACAAACTCTGAGTAATTGTAATGGTCAGTTTTGGTTCCACAGAAGAGATGATGAAACACATTCCCCTTATATTGGTAGAGAGGATGATAGATGCAGAATGTTATATATCCTGTTAGAAGGGTCACTATGTAGGTTGTTTTTGCTTATTGTGTTTTCATTTTTATAACAGGTAGTTGGATACTAAATGGGGTATTTAGAAATAATTGTGACATTAAAAACAAAAGGCATCAATTAAACATTTAAAAGTTAAATCACATTTCATTGAATCCTTGACAGAATTCATGTCCAGCCTCTGATACATACTGGAGGTGTGATCCTAGACAGATCACTTTTAACTTCTCAATTCTCTAGGAAGCTCAAAGTTTGTGAAATACAGAATACTTGATCTGCATTTGGTAGAATTTCCTCAATGTGGAGCTCCCTCCACCAATCAAATCACATGTCTGGGCCAAAAGGAAAAAAAAAAATACAACACTGAAAGAAGTTCCAAGTGCTGGAGTGGTCATAGAAAGTAGTTTGGACAGAAGCATTACAAGAACACAACTGAAGTTACAACGATGCAGCATAGGTTATGAATCCTGGAATATACTAGCAGCGGGCAGATCCTCTTAATGAATGGCATTCAGAGACTGGGTGATTCTAAGCAAATAGTTTGTGTAGTCAATGAAGCTTCAGTCTCAAACCAAAGAAGGGTCTTAGTCTTCTACTGTATCTATAAATGAAAAGAACTACTGATCTTCTTTTCAGAAATACCTGGAAGCCAGTATAGAAATATAACACCTTTGAATAAGCACAATGATTCATAGAGATACATGTATTCATTGTAAGGAATATAACTATTCTTCCTTGCGGTTATTATATTATGATAAAATTATGATTTTCCATAACTCATTCATCAATTGTACCAACAGTGATGAATTTATCAGAGACCAGATGTGTTCTACTGCTACATCACCATTTGTTTTACTATTTTATTTGCCTTACTCTATTGCAATTATTTCATTTTAACTTACAAACCTTTAGATATCTTAATGTTAAACATAAGTGCGAATGCCTGATGCTCCAAGTATTCCGTGTGCTATCTATACTAATTACTACAAAGTTGGCTTTTTTAAAAAATAAGCTACTTAATATGTATTTTTACTTGGTGGAGATTTTCAATCCTCAGTGGGTTCCTTCCCTTTTAGTATTTCTCCATACCATTTTATCCTTTTAAGAAAAATTCATGGTAGATGTGTGAGAAGAAACAGAATTAGGAGCGTGGAGGTGCCAGTTCTTATACTCCTTTAAGGTCATCATTTTGCTGGTGGTAAGTTTTTGGTGGGATTTTAGACAACTGGACCTGAAGGCTACATACATTCCTTAATACTACCTACCTGCCCTCACTGTTCTTTTCTCAGAACTCTCACTGCTGTACTTTTTTAATACGACTTCTACTGTCTAGCTTTCAGGTGACGATGACATGTTTTCACGAACTCAGTGGCCCGTATTAAGAAGAATGTCCGAACTTCTCCAGGTATAGGTGTTTAGGGTCAGGGGAAGGGGGGGAGGGACGGCGAGGAAGGAGGGGTGATTGTGGGGGAGAGAAATGGTGTCTCCTCCTCTTTCTGAATGCAAATAGCCAATGAGGTGGCTCGCCTGGGCCAGTCAGGCTGCTTGTGCCATATAGTATGCAGCAACCCGAGGAGTCACGTTGGGGGAAAGGCAGAAAAGGAGCTATCCGTTTACACTACTTTGCTATAGCAGCTATCTTAATGGTGACTGCGTGGCCGGGGAGAAACCTGATCAGCTAGATCCTGCCGAAACCAGGAGGGAGGGAGTGGGCTTTCCGGAGAGGGGAAGGGGGGAGGGGGGGGGCCAAAGAAGAAGGAGAGTGGAAGAAAGAGAGGAGTGGGGGGGGGACGACAAAAAATGTCCTCTTCCTCCCCCACAGACCAGATCGCAAGTGCGGTGGAGATAAAGCAAGAAAATGGGATGGAAGCCACCCCCGAAGGAAAGGAGGCGCCACCAGAAGTGGTGGGGGGAGCCGTCGCAGCACTCAATCCTCCGGCTGCCGCCCCTTTCCCCATGGAGCCAGTGGGTTCCACGGCTGCTGCTAGCGGAGAGGAGGGGGCGGCGGCGGCAGTAGCGGCCGCGGCCGCAGCAGCGGCGGCCGCTGCGGCGGACCAGGTACAACTCCACTCTGAACTTCTAGCCCGAAACCACCAAGCAGCCGCGGCAGCCGCCGCCGCCGCCGCCGCCGCGGCTGCATCGCAGACCCCGCTGGCTTTTTCCCCGGACCACGTCGCCTGCGTTTGCGAAGCATTGCAGCAAGGGGGAAACTTGGACCGCCTGGCCCGGTTCCTGTGGTCTCTGCCCCAGAGCGACCTGCTACGTGGCAATGAGAGTCTCCTGAAAGCCCGAGCCTTGGTCGCCTTCCACCAGGGCATCTACCCGGAGCTCTACAGCATCCTCGAGAGCCACAGCTTCGAGTCGGCCAACCATCCACTTCTGCAGCAGCTCTGGTACAAGGCGCGCTACAGTGAAGCCGAGAGAGCACGGGGCCGGCCCTTGGGAGCGGTGGACAAGTACAGGCTGAGGAGGAAATTCCCCCTGCCCCGGACCATCTGGGACGGCGAGGAGACGGTGTATTGTTTCAAGGAGAAGTCGCGCAACGCGCTCAAGGAGCTATACAAGCAGAATCGTTACCCGTCCCCGGCAGAAAAGCGGCACCTGGCCAAGATCACCGGCCTCTCCCTCACTCAGGTCAGCAACTGGTTCAAGAACCGGAGGCAGCGCGACCGGAACCCCTCCGAGACCCAGTCCAAAAGGTGAGGAGCCAAACTTTCCTCCTCCTTCTCTCTCTCCTCCCTCTCGCTCGCCCTCCCCCACCCCCTAGCCTGCTTTTCCTCCAAGCGCTTGCAAATATGGCGCTTACCTTCCCCACTAGCCTTGTCCTGCTGCTGCCCACCTCTCCCTTCCCTCCTCCCTACCTCCCCCCCTCCTCTTCCCGGACGCTGCGCTGGAGGACTAGGGAGTGGAGGTAGGCTTGGGGGGGGGGGGGAGAGGGAGAGTGGTGGAGGAAGGAGGAGGGAACAGATCTCTTTACCCTCCTCCTCCTTCCCTAGAAGTTTCTTCTCGCCAGGGTATCAGTCCCCACCCCCCACCTTTGACCGGTCAGTTCTGCCCACCCAGGTCCCTCAGCCTTTTGAAGTTGCCACTGTCCCCAGGTCTGGCGGGGTAAAGCGAAGGAGTTTGCTGGCAGGCGAGAAGAGGGCTCAGCTTCCTCCTTCCTCCTTGCACTGGAGCTCGCCAGACTTTGGGCTTTCTTCCCTCTGGTCAGACATAAGCGTGATGGGCTACTGCCACACAAACATATGCCCGCCGAACCCCACCCGACCCTTCTAGCTCTGCTTTCTCCAGCTTGGGCACACACACAACACAACAACACAACACACCCCTACCTGGGATTCTGCAGCTTCTCAGCCTTAGGCTTGGGAAATGCTGTAGAGTAATTAGGGGTAGGGGCCTGTACTTTGGGGTATGGTAGGTAGTGGTGGGGGAGGTGGCTGGGGGGGGAGAGAGTGTTAAGACTGAGGTTTTATTTGACAGAGTTAATCATTCACTATGCCCGCTGTTCTTTTCAGCAGCAGTAACAGCAGCAGCAGCAACGTGGGGTGTTGGTGCGGCTCGCGTCTACAGTGTTTTGAAACCTGATTCTGAGGTCCTTCGGATCGGGTTTCATCGCAGTCCCGGGAAGCCGGGGATGAAAAAAAAATGTGCTTTCTAAACTCGGTTCTCCTATGGCTTCGTGGCTAGGGGGCTTATGGCGGGCGGTGTGAAGGAAGCGGCTGCACCGGGATCTCATGCCGGTTTGGAGCTTTTGTTTCTTGCAGTCTTTCCTCTGTCAGAAAGGATCAGGTTTCCCAGAGCTTTTGTTTTTGCGCCTGAATATACTTCCTGTGGTTGTGTGTATCACAGGAATGGTGCTTACCTGAGTATGTGTACTGTTAATTGTGGCACAGGGAAGGGTTCAAGGAGATAGTGTCCCCAACCCACCTGGGCCTGGAAAAACTATGAAAATATCCATAACGTATTGATCAAAGAAAGAATCATTGAGCTGGGGTGAGCCGAAGCTAAAGGGCCCTAAGGGAACTGGAGCCGGCCAGGTGGAGGTGACCACCCGGCGCACAAGGCACATTCCAAAGCCTGCTCTCCTCCTCCTTCCCCTCCCCCTTTCCCCTCTTCCCTCCTTCCCTGGGCAAACCGGGCCTCCAGGCATTCCTCTCCCAGGGAGGGAGGGAGGAGGAAAAGAGGAGGGCAGTGAGGCGGTTGTGCAGAGCCAGCCGAGGGCCCCAAGAGCAGCCGGGAGAATCCAATACTGAAGCCTGACTGTAACCAAAACAAAACACACTAAATTAGAGAAAGTGAGACTGAGAAAAAAGAAAGAAAAAGTTGCCGATAAGAGGAGAATTAATTGTTTCCCAATCAAAAACTCGGCCTTTATTAGCCGGGGGTTAGGGATCCCTGCCCTAGTCCTCTAACAATGAGGAAATAAGTGGGGCCCCAGGGTAGAAAGTGGGGGGGGGGGAGAGGTGTCCTGGCACACCCAATACAGGATCCTGCCTCTCCTATCACCTCCCCCTCCTCGGCCTGGGGTAGTTTCACACTCCCAGCCACACACACACACGCGCGCGGGGCCGCGCGCGTTCCAACCCTCTTTTCCTACCATCTGTGCTTTCTTCCTCACTGCCCCCTCCTCCAGGTTGCCCCTCTCCGGATCTGCCCCCGCCCCCACTCTCCCCCAATGAGTCACCCTCTCAGGCCGACTGAGGCTCAATCTCAGCTCATAAATCAAAATGCTCACAGCTCTCCCAGCCCCACAGCCCAAAGCCAGAGTAATCCCCTCCTTCAGCACTAAAGTGAAACAGACCCTGCCAGGCATATTGCAGGATCCATCCCCGGGCCAACCAGGCCAAGAACATCCCACCTTCTTCAGCTCTCCAACCAGCCCTTCCATTCTAGTCTTAGGCCAAGTAGGGAAACACCACCACTCTTCCATCCTGGATCCTTCTCCTAAACCTGGTAGATGAAAAAGGGGGTGTTCTCGGGAACAGATGGAATCTGGAAAGACTGGGGAAGAGGCCTGAGGGTGCATGGCCTGGAAACCACGAGGGAGGGGGAAATACTTGGTTTCTTCTTCTTATGTTGTTTTTAGCTTATCCCCTTTCCCACTCATTTCACCTGGTCCATTTCTGTTTTTTTTTCTAAGTTCAAAGACAAGTGCATGCCAGATACTTGTTCTTGGGATGAAGGCTTCTTCCCCTCAAACCCAGCAATTTCTTTAGAATTAGCCAAGGGAGACATAGGTCCATAAAAGCTGGGGATGGGGAGGGTCATTTGATGTAAACATTTACAGAAATAGACTGTTAAGTTATCATTTTGCATTGTCTATACAGGTCTCTAGTTTAAAAAAAAAATTTTAAAACACCTCAAGGTGCTAAATTTTCTTTTCCCCAGGGCAACCGGAAGTCCATATCCTAGTGCTTTGAGTCTTACATAATCTCTAAAATAGTACTAATCAAATTTGTGTAAAGGAGTTTCTCAACCCAAAATTCTAAGCAATGATCTTTCAATTTTTTAAAGTGTAAATTGTAACTTATTCACTGGTAAAAGTCAGAATTGTAATGGTAGAAAAAAATATGCTATGCCGCTAGATTTGTGACTGTGGATCTTTAATTTCCCCATTTTGGGTCTCAGTTTCCACCTTTGTACAGTAAGAGTTGAGTTATATGGTTTTTAAGGTCCTTACAGCTTTAACTTCCTATGATTCTACCCAATATTCCTTTTACTCATGTTGGCTGATATTGCATTTCCCAGACCATTTTTCCTGAGTTTATAAAAGATGACATAGGATCTGAGATTTGCCCTCTCTTTGATTCATACTTAAGAACTCTTCACAGAGACTTCCCAATCTAAATGAGGCCCACAGACACCGTGCTTTCTTCCCATCCTCTGATTTAGGACCTGATTTTCCAAACAAATTGCAAGTACTTAAAATGTCATCCCCTTGACCTCTAATGTGTCTTGATTTCTTTTCCCCTATACAGTGAGTCAGATGGTAATCCCAGCACTGAAGATGAGTCCAGCAAGGGACATGAGGATTTATCTCCTCATTCACTCTCCAGTTCTTCTGATGGAGTCACCAACTTGAGCCTTTCCAGCCACATGGAACCAGTGTACATGCAACAAATCGGAAATACTAAAATATCATTAAGTTCCCCTGGAGTGTTACTGAATGGAGGCTTAGTACCTGCAAGTACTTCACCCGTCTTCCTCAATGGCAATTCCTTTATTCAGGGACCTAACAGTGTAATCCTTAATGGACTAAATGTAGGAAATGCACAGACTATGACTTTAAACCCATCCAAAACTTCATCAAGCATTGTGAATAATGGTGCATCCATGACTGACATCTTGGGATCTCCTTCAGAGGATGTAAAAGACTTCAAAGTCCTCCAGAGTTCCACAACAAATTCTGCAGCAACAACATCCTACAGCCCCAGTGTCCCTGCTTCATTTCCTGGTTTGATACCTAGCACTGAAGTTAAAAGGGAAGGCATACAAACAGTGGCTTCTCAAGATGGAGGTTCTGTGGTGACTTTTACAACACCCGTGCAAATAAACCAGTATGGCATTGTACAGATCCCCAATTCAGGAACAAATGGCCAGTTGCTTAATGGAAGCATTGGATTCTCTCCTCTGCAGCTGCCTCCTGTTTCAGTGGCAGCTTCACAAGGTAAAGGTTTCATTTGCTACAGTAATGCCTTGGGCAAAAGTGAGTATGTGTGTCAGCTGCTGTCTTTTGTGAAACCTATGTAGGGGTGTTGTAGCCCAAGTGCCCTGATGTCTGCTACAGCTGCAGAATATCCTTGGTTCTTTCTGTTCACCCTCATTATAACACCTGTTAGCAACACTCAACATGCTTAACTCCCGAGGATCATGGGGATGAGCTGTATTTTTTTTTAGGAGCTGAATGGAAAAATATAGTTCACAAGAAGCCTTGCCAGCTCTGCAATTATAGAAATATAAAATATTGGTGCTTACAAAATAACCCATTGCTTGGCTTTTTAAAATTAAAAATTAATTTTAGCTCTTAGAGCAACAAATAAGCCTAGGAGCTGGTGTGAACATGCATTTTGTCTAAGCATCAGGTGTTTGACCAAAACATTTTGTAAGGGCAAGCTAAAATCAGGTACAATGATGAGAGTGGATTGATTGTGTTTGAGCCATGTTCTTCCTGTAATTAAGGGTAACAAAACTAAAAGGAAACCAAAGGAATGTGTGTTTGAACTCATGTTTATATCCCCTTAGACTTATCCATCAGATGGGGGATGTCTCTCAGATGACTGCTTATTTCCATTATTTCTAAAGACAGAAGAGACTTGACCAAAAGCAAGGCAATCTGGTACAGTAAAGAGAGCTCTGAACTGGACTTTATGAGAGCTAAGGGCCATTATATATGACTCCCAGTCACTTTGAGCAAGTTTCTTTGTCTTTCTGCTTGAATGTATGCATCAGTACAGTGGAGATGGTGAAAATGTTAGTGTTAAAAGCTGAACACCTCTCTTAGTCCTGGAGTAGAAGGTTTATCTCATTTTAAACAAACCTAATATATGAAAATAGACTCAGAAGTAAAGTGACTTGCCCAGGATCACACAGCTACTAAATGCCAAAATCTAGACTCATACTGAAGTCTTCTGACTCTCAGATACAAATTACCTTGCTCTCTGGACCATAGCACAAAAAGATCAACTAGGTGGTGGTTCTTCATTTAACAATAAGTATTTACAATAGAATTTTATTTGAAATCTACTTGCCCTGAGGCATTTAAATAGTGTGCTGAAGTAGAATGCAGATTTGGAGCTCTGCAAAGGACCTGGGTTTGATTTCCTGGTTTTGCCACACACTACCTGTGTAACCTTGGATAAGCCACTTTACTTCTCTAGAACTCAGTCTCCTCATATGACAAATAAAGGGGTTGGATTAGATGACTTCTAGAAATCCTTCAAACTCTGTGATTTGACTTATGAAACTAGAATTTACATGTAGTTTTTCGGGAATACATAAAATGAAGTATTGTTTTACACAGCATTAACTTTCATAGCTGGTGATAGAAAAAAAATTTAGAAATAAATGTTGTTTTGCATATACATTCCCATTTTAGTATATAATGATGAAATACAGAAATCTCATAACATATTCATATTATTTTGGTATTCCAAGTTATTCAAAGAACTAAAACAAGTAGAAAAACCTCATAATACTATGCAAAATGAGGTGAAAATCAGTGTTGATGTTTTTACATGATTAAATATTAAATACATTTTTCTTCTCAATGCCATGCATCCCACCCCCACCCCATCTTCCACAAACCAGTTTTCACTCTTCAGGAAAATTCGCTAATCGCCAGTAGGTAAAATCTCAAGGCAACTTATTTAAAGCAAAAAGTGAATAGTTATTGGGGGTGGAGGGCAGATTTGGGAAGAGGGCTTGCAATGGAGAAATACTTTTGATGTGTAACCTAGGAAACTTGATGCCACAGAAAATTATTAGGGGCTAATAGCTTAATTTTTTAAAATGAGACACTTAATGGGAATAAGAATAGCATTTTCAGTTATAATAGCTAAGATCAAATGACAGGGCTGTCAGTCTTGGGACTATTTGGGTAAGTTGAAGGCATAAGTTTAACCAGATGGATTCAGGAGGCAGTATTCCTCTTGGTACAGTATAGCAATTCACAATTATTCGTATTTCTAGTGCTTAAACTCTGTCCAAGATAAATAGTATTAGCCTACTTCAAAAATTGCTGACTAGATAAATTGTCTTCCTGTACCTAGTCCTTCTTTATGGTAAAAATAATAATAATAATAATAATAATAATAATAATAATAATAATAATAATAATAATTCACACATTTTCTGACATGCTTTCTTACTCTTGTGAGAAAAAGATGTAGTTAACCATATTTTTTATCAAGTCCTTAAAATGATATTTCCTACAGTTTTTAATTTTATTTGCTTTATTATAAAATATTTATTTACTTCTTACCAAAAAGACCTTGAGCCATAATCCTTATAAAGTTTTATTTATCCATTTAGTTGTGACAGTACTCTTTAGATTTATAATGCAGTTTCTTTATTCAGTAGTCATTGGATCTGAAAAGAGATTTCTAGATCATTTTTGTATTTTTCTATTAATTTATTATGTTAGAATTTCTAGAGCATACTCAGAAATTTGGTTGTTTACTCTTAAAGAGTTATTGAAAAAGTAAATTATACATGATCTTATTTAATAGCACTATCTTAGATTGCTAGGAATTTTGATAAATTAAAAGGCACTTATTAAGTGTTTACTATGTGCTAGGCACTCTACTAAACTGTGAAGCTACCAATAAAGCCAAGCATGCCAGTCCTTGACCTCTAGGTGCTTACATTCTAATGGGGGGGTGGGGTGGGGAGAGGAAGAAGAGGAAGTAAAAAAGAGATTGAAAAAGGGAGGAAATCATATACTGTCATGCAACTTCCAAATAAAACATAAGCTTCAGTGTGTGTGTGTGTGTGTGTGTGTGTGTAAATTTGGCTACATCCTAGAAGCTCAAGTTGAGAATTTTAAAGTATACTTAAGCTTCAGGCAAATCTTTTCAAATGGAAGCAATAGTTTCAGTTGTTTGACTGACACAGGTATTTGCTAGGGAAATTGGAGCAGAGAGCATATAAGGAGAGAATAAATAAGAATAGTTTAAGCATATCTTAAATATATTTTATTTCAGAAATATAATCCCAATGTTTAGAAATTATAAATATTTTATATTTAGATATAGTAGGAGGAAATATACATTCTTGCACATTTTAGTTTATAAAATAAAAACTTACCGTAGTAATTATACATATTTCCCCAAAATTTAAAATATTAGAAAAATTTTCTTTATGGAATGCTTACCAAAATGTGGACTTTGAAAAAATTCCATTGTAGTTGGGATATTTACAGATTCTTCTGACGATATCTGAAATTTCTTATCATACTTCTTTTATCAGCTTGGGAAGAATTTGTAAGAATGATTCTTATTATCCAAGCCAAAAAAATTATTTTGTGAATTTTACTTAAAATTGGAACTTTCTCCATTAAGTAAATTGAATACTAGCAACTCAGATAGTGATTTAAGATTTAAAAAGTGCCTTTTCCAAAACTTTCCTTCGAGGTAGGTAACAAAAGTATCACTGCCTTGTTTTCTAGTTGAGGCAAGTGGGGCTCAGAAATGTTAAGTAGTTACAACTGTAGGTCTAGGAAGCATTGGAACTATAATAAGTTGAATACGATCGATATAGACCAGGGGTTTCTTAGCCTTTTTTATGTTATGGATCCTTTTGGCAGTCTGGTAAAGCCCATCCAATCCCTTTTCATAATAATGTTTTTAAATGAATAAAATACGTAATATTATGAAAAAACAAATTATATTAGAATATAGTTTTCCAAAAAAAAAAAAGTTTTTTTAATTCATCCCAGCCCCTAGTTTAGACAGTCAACCTGGAAGATTTCAGAGAGGCATGGAAACGCAATTTGGTATAATGGATAGAGCCCTGGACTTGGAATCTTGAAGACCTGGGTTTGAATTCTGCTTTTGCCATTTACTAGCCATGTGAACCTGGGCAAAATAGTTATCTTCTCAGGGCCTCAGTTTCCTGTAAAATGAAGGGTCAGGATTAAATAACTTTTGAGCAGCCTTCTAGCTTTAAATCTATGATACAAATTGCCAAACCCTTTTCTCCCCTCATTAGTAGGATATTTTGGTGTAACCTTAAGATAGTAAGTAGTCCTTGCTACATTTTGCCTATATAGACAGCCTAAAGAAGAAAACAGGTTTTTGTGGAGCACCAGAAAGGTTTGTACTGGCTGGCTAGGTAAACTGCCTCAATTAGTAATATCTATTCAACTCTCTATTTGCTTTGTCTGTGTAGACTTGTGCTTAAAATGTCAAAAGGAAGCTCTCCCGAAGAGAAATAGAATACTATCTGCATATTTTTTGGAAAAAATAACACTTGATAGGTATGAATTAATTGGATAATTCATTTAATTTTTTACTCTTTTCTCCTGCGGAACTGTTGGCTATAGACCGTTAATGATAGCCTTAAGCCTTGAGGTCAATTTTAAAGATGCGGCTCTGATAGTTTATATTGAAATGTGTTTGAAAAGGCATATCTCAATATTCCCGTTAATCCTGTCTATCACTACATCAGACTGAGAACCATGTTTTAAAGTTCAGTTCTGTCAGAACAAAAGAAAAGACCTTTCGAATGTCTAATTGCCTTCACATTATTTATTTTATGGTTAGTTAGGTGAAAGTTTGAAACTTGTCTCTACAGGTTCATATGGTTAACTTGAAGCCCCGGGCAAGTTACTTCCTGCAGTATTTTCTGCATATCCATATATGCTTTTAGTCAGTTATTGAGCCGTTCCCAACAAAGGTGTTTTGTATTTGTATTTCCTAGTTCTAGTTGGCATAGCCAGCAATGCACATCAACTAATTAAGAACTAGGCAGCTAGAAGAGATGACTTTGAATCCTACTTCAGACACTTACTAGCTTTTAATTTCTTTTAGCCTTAGTTTCCTCGTCTGTAAAATAGGGATGATAATAATAGCGCCTACCTTCACAGGGTTCTTGTGAGGATCAAATATGATATAAAATTTACAGCACTTTGCAAATCTGAAAAGCACTCTATGTGTAAATCCTAGCTGTTATCAAGCTATCGAGTAGTGAGCCACAAAGACCTAAAATTCAGAAATAAGTCAAGAGAGTTCTTTTACGTCACATTGACTGAGCTCTTATAGGTGATATTGTTCATTAACTTAAACCTGAGAAAAAATAATGTGTAAATAAATAAACAATGAATTAACTTTCATCATCCCATATCATTTCCAATCAACAATAATCTCTACTTTATTCTTTTTAGGTAATATTTCAGTCAATTCAAGCACTTCTGATGGGGGGACGTTTACAAGTGACTCTACCACAGCACAGCAAGGAAAGGTTTTCTTCAGCTCTCTTGCGCCTAGTGCAGTAGTCTACACAGTTCCAAATTCAGGTCAAACAGTAGGATCTGTTAAACAAGAGGCCTTGGAAAGGAGCCTTGTATTTTCTCAATTAATGCCTGTCAATCAAAACCAAGTCAATGTAAACATGTCTTCTGAAAATATCTCAAGCAGTGGCCTACATCCTATGGCCTCATCATTAGTTAATGTAACTCCAACTCACAGTTTTTCCCTAGCTCCCCCTGCTCTACTGAATGCAACGGAGTTAAACGCTGATATTAGTGAGAGCCAGCCCTTGTCTACACCTGTAACAAGCACATCTACTGTGATATCTGTCAGCAACACCAACTATGCAACTCTTCAGAACTGTTCCCTTATTACTGGTCCAGACCTAATGTCAATTCCAATGACCCAGCCTGCCCTTGGGGAAGTAGTTCCAGCAGCTGGAGACCGTGTGGGTCATTCCTCCCCAGCAGTACATGAGGATTTTGTCAGAGAGCACCGGTTAGTTCTGCAATCCGTATCTAACATAAAGGAGGATTTCATACCAAGTTCTGAGGACAAAGCCACAAGCAACTTAATGATGCTGGATTCCAAATCCAAATATGTCCTGGATGGCATGGTTGAAACAGTCTGTGAAGAACTGGAAACAGACAAAAAAGAGCTTGCCAAGCTCCAGACTGTCCAGTTGGATCAAGATATGCAAGATTTATAATTTTTTTCCCCTTCATTTTTGGCATCCACTTTTAAATCTTGTCCAGAGGCCCTGAGGACATTAAGCATTTTCCCTACTTAAGGAAAATAATGCACAGTTTGGCAGAGAGATATGTTTCAAAGACTTTGAATTGAGTTTGCATGAAGACCACAATTAAATCCGTGGAAGCGAAACTATATCCTTTTTTTGTTCACGTGTTAATGTTCTCTTTTAACCAAAGAAGAGAACATGAAGGAGATTATCAAGTGAAGGTACGATGGTTTGGTTCACTTAATGTAACCCTAAAGGCTGAAATGGAACTTCCACATAGAAACTTACATTTCAAAAGTAAAAATATATACATCTCTAACTTCTAGAAAATGAAATGTAGCTATAAAAGGATAGAAACAATGCAATTCTTTTTGTTTACTCTTACCCATGGGCATTGATACATTTAAAAAGGCATAGATGATACCTCCAAACTATACTTAAGATAGTTTTGATGTTAAGAACCTGAATAAACCCTGAATACTTCTGTTTTTCAGCATTTCCCAGCTAGAAATCATTGGATATGATAGCTGGTAGTTTAATGAAGCTTAGATAGTTTGACACTCTAATAAAAACAACTCTGAAATAGACTCCAGCATGAATGTAAATATAACAATTACTATTAGCAGGATATTTTGAATTAGTACAAATTAATCTTATTTATAGGGTACGTGTTTCCCTTTAACTTGAGGCACAATGAAATGAAAAGAAAACATGTTTTCTGGCTGTTTAATTTATTTTTATTATTTGAACAGGAAGTAAACATAGTTGTTTCCAATAAAGTTTTACTTTTTGTAGGATTTTAAAAGTAATGGTTTTTATCAATAGCCCAGTAAGGTCAATGTTAGTAATACTGAAGCAAGAAAACTCCCCTACTATTTGAACTTGGGTAGATTTGTTCATGTCCTTTTGCTGTTCTTTATTTAGTATTTTTCCAATTCCTTTAAATACCTACATATTTTCTACAGAATTCCAGGTGCCTTTTTTACCTAGTGGCCTTTTATTATTCTTACTAAGGTACAGACATGTGAGGAGACACATTGACTGTTCTTTGATGCTCCACCCAGGGTAAATTTTACTGTAGAATTGGTTTAGTCTGAAAACATACACTAAATTTTTAATAATACTATTTCTATTAGCAGTGGTCATGCAAATAGATGAATTGCTGTTAATGCTTCTCAGTACAGTGTCACAGTCCTATAAAGACTTCCATGTCATTTCAATCCATATAGACTATCCATATCTGCTATCAAAGACTAATTATAGAGAAAATGGAACAAGTAAATTTGGTAGAATGAGACCTTTCCCTGTTGAAACCTCAAATCAGTTCTAAGTATTTTGGAAAATAATTTCTCTATGAGCTATTGAACATTATGATATCATGACTGTTGTTTGCACTATCTTTTCATTTCTTTAGGAGTAATTTTTTTAGTTCAAGGAATCTGTGTAAATAATGCTGTGAGTTCTGGCTATAGTTATCAATGATTCTGAACACATGACAGTAGAATAAAGGAACTCTTATGTGGTGAGCAAAGTTATGAAATTCTTCTCTGCTTTCTAAAAATCACAAGAGGTGAGAACATTTTACTGAAACAGTTAAAGGTAAAGATACCACATTTGTTTATAAATCAAAATGAAGGGCCCATTTTAGGTCCTTAATCCTTATGCACAGATGTTACTGTCATCACTGATAACCATGTGTGCTAGGCAAGGTTTGTATAGGACCTAAATTTTGTTGTTTAGCTAATGCGAATGACATATAAAGATCAGGAGCTGTACAAGAAATCCTTTGACTCATCATTCTGATCAAAATATGTCCTGTCCTTTTTAAATGAAAAATTAGCGAATATTCCTAGAGTGCTGAATGGACAGTATTTTTGTTAGGCTTTGGGGTTTAAATTTTTTTCTTTTAAAAGTCAGGTGTTTTAGAGTTCTTTTCTCCTCTGCCACTACTTATCCTGTTTGTTTGTTTTTTTTTTCCTTTGGGTGTGTGTTGATCATGTTACTGAGCTTAATTATATGGTTCCGTAGTATAGTTTACAAGAAAATGGTATTTTCCATATGATTGCTGCAGATCTCAAGTTTGTTATGTATTTGAAAGGGCTCCCCATCCTATAAAGGAGATGGGAATGTATTTAAAGCACCAACTGGGAAATAGTATGTGAGTGTAGGTACATACACACATATATGTGTCTTCATAATATATACATATATACACATAGAAACACCTTTTTGAAAAGTTCATCCTCCTTTCTCCCCTAAGAAAGATAGCACAAAATTTAAGTCTTATCTAGGAGACCCATTTATACTCCAAACATGATCTAACTATATAACCTTATGATTGCTCCAGGTATATACACACTATACTAAGTAAGAGTCATTGCACATTATAAAGAACATAGTGTTCTTTTCTAGTCTTTCAGTAAGATAAGGGTCAGTTTATGTGATGTAGTGCATATATATGTGAATGAGATAATATAATACTTATCCCATGCACTCCTCACACAAAATTATAAAGTTATTATTTGCAATACTAAGATTCTGGCCCTTGGAGTTCATGTGGCAGAACTTCCTTTTCACAAAGAAGTGCTTGAAGATGCTGCAAATGTCCCTCTGATGATCCCTAAGTGGAATCAGAACAGGGATATGTAAATTCCTCTTCATAATCCCCCTGCTGGCTGTGGGGTTTCTTGTATGAGCCTATCTATGCACTATGTCAGTCAAAAGTTGACATTCGATTCTTAGTTCTATATGGTACAGGGCGGTCTGTTGTTTAAAGAGAAGGTGTGTTACTTCCTCATTCAAGCAAAGACACCAGTGTTTTTCCTTTTCACTTCTCCTGTGCGTTTATAGGGATGAAAAGACTAAAATTGTGCACATGTCAGAGCCTTTCCTTGGATTGTGAAAGGTGGGTAGATGTTATAGCCATAGATAAAATCAGTAGTAAATTGCACACTGGCCTTAAATTTTCTTGTATATGCCCTTGTATCTTGCATGTTAATGGTTGGATTACTGGGCATATGTTGCAACCTGCCCTGCTACATGCTAGACAAGTGTATATTAGTACAATAGCCATAAGTTCTTCATTCTTAATAATGTTTTTGACAAAATTCATCTCATAAAAATTTTACTAATTCAGGAAAATTGCAGGGAAAATATTACATTTTTCCAGTGAAGATATCCCAGAGTCTTCCTAAGACCATTAGATGATAGAGCCTAAGAATTGTTTTTTGTCTAACTGGTACATTTCATATAATTTAATGTTACCACCATATGATTCTTAACTCAAAATTATATAGCATGTGGTTCTTTTTGGCTTTCAGGGTTCTGACTCAAAGGAAATGAATTCTTTTGTTGCATGTACTGTATGTTTAGAAGTAACCAGTTAGTTCTGTACTCACTATGATTTTATTGTGCCTTACAACAAAGAGTGAATCTATACAGAATGTATATTATGGTATGGGATAACAATAAGTCTTTACTGCACTGTTAGGTGATGGCACACAGAGCATGTCACAGAACATTTCTGTGCTTAATTACCCAACCAAAGAGATCTAAAGTATGTATGTTGTACTGTAATAAGGGTTTATGCCTGGACAATTAAGTGTTTTATTTGTATTCTGAAATGATGTGAACTTATTTTTCTAAATACTATGCTGAATAAACTTTATATTTATACATCTTGTGTTGGAAAATATTATTTGTACTAGCTATATATTAAATATAATTATATAGAGAGTATTGTTTTACATTTATGATATAGATTAACTTTCAAAATATAATAAACATTACTGCAGAGTTCCTTCTGCTAAGGAAAAAAATACAATCAGAAATTAAAATTTATCTAAGAGACTCATTTATGGTCTCAACAAGACTAGGAGGCTGTGGCAAAGGAGAGGGTAGTCATGAGAGGCAGTATTGCTTTTGAATGGAGAGCTGGCTTTGGAGTCAAAGCAACCTAGGTTCACATCCTACTTCTAACACAAAATGGCTGTGAGACCTGGGAAGGTATTTAACCTCTTGGTGGCCTGCTCAACTCTCTAAGATAAGTTTCAGAAAAGTTGTTTACTTGCACTGGTAAAGGGAATTTTCTTTCTTGAGAATGCCCTCACTCCATTGAAAACCCAGGAATAATAGATGTGCTGTCTAATCCTTTTAATTATGAGGATCACTCTTTAACAAAATTTCATAGATTCTCACATGACAGTAGTTGAACTATTAGTATATTTTAATTGGGAAAATAATTACAGAAAACTAATATGAATTTCATACTGCTTTTAAGTCAATTTGTACTTTATTATTAATGATAGCATCTACATACACTTAGGTAGCAGCTAGGTGATATAGCTGATAGAGTATTGGACTTAGAGACAGAAAGAACAGAGCTCAAATCCTGCTTCAAACACTAACTATATAACCCTGGGCAAGTTATTTAACCTTTTATCTTCGGGTTCATGGGTGGCCCTGCTGACTAGATCTATTTCTATGTGGAGGTGAGGGGACCATGTCTATCCAAGATGAGTACTATATACTCGATCACTTTTCTTTCTATGCTATAGCTAATTAAACCTCCCTTTGTTAACTGTTGAATGACATGGGTATCTTGTTTCATTCCAATATCAGACCCAAACCACCAGGGAACTGATAGACTCAATCTGCCGCTCCATTGCTGTACAGCTAGTGTCTGAAGTAGGATTCAAACCCGCATTTTCCTGATTCTCAGTCTATTGTTCTATTTACTACATCACTCATTGTGGCAAACCCCAAATGTAATGCCTTAGGTACCCTATTCTCAAATATGGGGCTCCAAGAATAGCTACAGGCACAAGGTACTCAGTGGATCCACAGCCACTCAAAATAATAGCTCACAAGCCCCCAATTATGTGTTTGCTTTTTTTCCTCTAGTCAGGCAGAGCATGCAATTAGTTAAAGTAAAGTCATTTAATGAAATAGTGGGGCAAAAGATTGCAATAAAGCATTCTCTCCCTGTAAATCTAGGGGCATACTCCCACAAATATACAAATCAGAGGGGAAAGTACACACAAGGATTGCACAAGGGATTAGGGTGGAGGGAAGAAATACATGTAGAGAGGCAATTCATATCTTTGATGCTACAGGACCACCACAGCCACCTATGTCTTATGGTGATGTCATCACACTGCTCTCACCTGCTTCCCTCTGGGTTTGGAATCTTTGCTTGGCACCTTGTTCCACTAGGCTCACAGTGTTTGTTGTTTGGGTACTCTTGGCTGGTGCATTGCTCTGATGCTCTCATAGTCTGATGAATGTTGCTCTGGTACCTGCTAGGCACATAAGCTCTGCAGAAAATTGGTGCCTGCTACTATGCTCTGGGCTCACCTCCTCAGGGCCACCCAGATATCTCAACTTTAGTCAATTAGTTTATAACAACTAGACTATCTCCCTGACAGCTTTTTAGTCACAGCCACCACACCCAACTAACAAAAGCCAGGAAATTACCCAGTTTGAGATTAGATCTTTCCTACCCCTTATTTTTCTGGGGAGACCAAAGCCTTCTGTTAAGAGATTATTATCTAACTGAGTTAGATACTTCTTAGTTACTACCATGATCCTTTCAGGCTTAACATGCAAATGAATTAGAGATAGAACTAAGGGTAAATTAAAGAAACATGGTCATTGTTCACCTACCTAGCCACCCTTTCTGTCATTATTATGCATGTATATCAGCAGAAAAGCCTTATGGTGCTATATTTTAACCAATTAAATAAGCACCACCTCCCTATGTTCACAACAAATATACACAGAAAGAGCTGATATAATTTAGCCTAAAAATGGATTTTAATCTCTTTCCTCATCATAAAGGTATTTCATCGTACTTGATAATGAGAGGCAGTTAATTGTTAAACTTTGAGAAATGCTTTATTCAGTTTTGGTAATCATTGGTTGTATCTTCATGTACATCAAGCAAAGTGGTTCTGATAATGCTTTCCAGTGCTTTTTAAACTGTGGGTCTCGAGCCCATATGCAGTTGGGACCCGCAGTTTAAGAAGCGCTGAAGGAGTCACTAGTGGAGAAAGTTTAAGAAGCTGTGTTTCATACCATAACTTTTAGTGAAACAACCTGAATTCTCCACTGCAGTTTCATTAGCAAGTTGTATGAAGATGGACCACTATGAAAATGGACTTCTTTTACTGTAGGTTTAGTTGAAAATTATGATCAGAAATGTTGCTTTGTTAGAAATGTAGGCTCAAATTACACCCAAGAAACTGCCAAATGCTACAAATCAGAACTTGACTTATTGTTTTGTTGATTGTTTAGAAGGATGGAAAAAATGTTAATAATGCAGATTAAACTTAAAAATGTATCATGCATACATGTTTGTTTAAGAGACAATTATTAAACATTACCCCTGCTATAGGCCTATAGAGATAGAGGAGAAAAAAGACCTACAGATACACAAATATTTATAGCAACTCCATTTGTTATAGTAAAGAATGGGAAACTAAAGGGAGGAGATGTCCGTCAGTTGGAATATGGGTAACAAATGATCATATGTGAATGTATTGTGATATTATTCATCATAAGAAATGGTAAAATGGTTAAAGAGGCATATGGAGACTTGTATAAACTAATAAAGAGAAAAGTGAACAGGAAAAAAAAAGAAATGTAGACTTAACCTTAATTGTCTTATTTTAATTTTGAAATCTAAGTGTGGAATTATTATCACAACAATATGAAGAGACCAGTTTTATTTTTTGGGGGGGAGGCAGGGCAATTGGGGTTAAGTGACTTGCCCAAGGTCACACAGCTAGTGCATGTGTCAAGTGTCTGAGGCTGGATTTGAACTCAGGTCCTCCTGACTCCAGGGCCAGTGCTCTACTCACTGCACCATCTAGCTGCCCCTGAGGAGATTGTTTTTAAACATGTTTCAGGCAGTTAGGCAGACTCGAAGAGAGAAGCTCCGTGTAGCAGGTAGCTCATTCTTCAGGTTGCTTTTGTAAGTCTGGGCCAAGAGCAAGCAAGATAGGAAGTTCTTTTCACTTATGTGACAGAAGATTAACTGTCTGGTTTTTTTTTTTGTTTTGTTTTGTTTTATAAACCAGAGAGATATGAAGAGAGAATCAAACTGTTTAGGGTTAATTCTGGATAAATCTTGCAGAAAATTCCATGACAAAACTCTAGTTAGAGTTAGAAAATTAGCTCCTCATCCTGGTTGTATAATGTGAAGTACGTTGGCCTTTATGTTATCCCTTAGACATGTTCCTAAAAAGCTATGCATAAATGATCGAGAAGTTTTTCTGTTGACTTAATTTTGAAAATGCATTCAAAGTTTTGGTCTTAACAATAAACATTAAATTCAAGAATTCAAAAAAAGAAAGAAAATTAGCTCCTAAGGGTAACATCTTTGAAGACTTTTATGCCCTTGCCATTCAATTTAGTAATTTTCAACATGATTTAACCACTTGTTGAGATGATCAAGAATTTTGTCTGAGTAAGCAGATACAGGAACTGAGCCATAAGGAGGTTATATTTCATAACCTTTTTTAAAAAGCTAGACAAAGGTATTATCTAAAACATGAAAGTTGTATTAATCTCCATTGCAGTTTTTTTTTAAATAAGTGGATAGAATTATGCACTCATCATTTGATCCCTTCCATCTCTGCAAGTGTGATGACAGTATATTCAAATCCATTCTCTAGGAACAGAGACTAATAAGAAATTATGTGTACTGAGATTTAGGTTCGTAGTACACTATTTCCAAAATCTAGCGTAGTCATGTTCAAGTTTTACATGTGGTATTTTCCGTCCTTAAAGTCCTACTCCAATTCCTTATCATGGAGTATCTGGGGTTTAAAAATCTAGGCCAGTGGGGTTCAAGCTCTACCAATCTTCAAGTACAAGCCTGATGGCAGACTGTTTGCTGTCCAAGAGCTAGCCCAGGTAAACAGAAAGGGACTTATCCTCAGAAAGTTGGCTATCTGTGATATGGTTGATGAAATAACAGGTCCTGACCAAAATAGTCTTATGTGTAGATGCCGATAATGTTGCTTCAGATGACCTTAAAATACGCATCTTTTTCTAAGATCCTGATTTTTAGGTAAGTCTTATTTATTAAGATAACTGGGAACTTAGAAGAAAAATGCTCTCTGCTTTTCTGATGAATTGGTTATGAGTTATTTGACTATGTGCACAAAAATAACACATGGTATAAATATGTATTGTACCTTTTTTTGAGAAAAAAGCACAACACTAAATGTGTGCCCCTTGCCCAGTCAACCTGAATTGCTTATCCACTGTCTACATGTGAATGTTCTTAGTGACTTGGCCTCAGACCTTTCCATTAGGTTTACTTGTTCTAATCACTTTAATAATTAGGCACTGCTAATAGAGCTTTGAGCCAAAGAGGCACCAAGTTCTTTGGACTCCATGAGGTCCTAGGCACTGCAGTATACTTATGAGCCCTGGAATCTGGCTTAGTGACGCATTTATTTCCTTCTTTCAAGACATAGCTACTATTAACTAGACCACACTAGACTGAACAAGAACTTTCTCCAATCCTTTTGTCCCATAAAGCTCCTCATCTAAAGAGAGACAGCTACTCTGACAAACATTTCTATGTATCATCATTCAAAGCCTAGGAGAAAGTTTTCTTTAGATTGAGTCAGTACTATGTGAAAAATACTAAAAAGATAAAACACTTTTTAAGCTTTATTGTGATGAGCATCACATACCTAAACTTGCATCAATTTGATACATTTTTGCTCAATATGCAGATGACAAATGGAGTTGCATTTCACTTTTTTTGTGTCCGGTAAAGACCATTTTCAACCCTCCCCTTCCATTCCCATTTTCCATTCCTTTCCAACCCTGATTTTATCTCTGAATTTTTTGTCCCTAGCAAAATGTCCCAGAGTCCTCTGACACTCTAACCTTTCCACAGAGGCCATAGTGACAGGAAAGGGGGCCATGGGGGTGCAAAGAATCACAGTTCTTAGACTATTTGCAAACTTTAATATGGTACTTGCAATGTTCAATTTTGTCCAATGAACAGTGAATTTACATACTACAGGAGAAACTGAACTAATATGACACAGACATTCTCACAATAAATGAGAAACCAGAAGCTATAATCAAAGGTCCTCAAACAAGAGTCCATGGATTTGTGTTTTTTTTTTAATATTTTGGAAACCGCATTTCAGTATAATTGGTTTTCCTTGTAATCCTATATATTTTATTTTATACATTTGAACACTTAATTCTGAGAAGTTCAAAGATATCCCAGACTACAAAGGGGTCCATTACCCAAAAAGTACAAAGGACTGGAAAAAATATATTGGAAAATATAATACATAATCAAGAAATTAAATAGACCAAAAGCTTATGTACTGCAAAGAAGCTTTATGCCCATTCATTATGAATATTTTGTGAATAGAGACAGGTAGTGCTAGATATAGTGAGCAATGGAGGGTATCATAAAAATGAAATTGATTTTATGTTAATGGACAGGAAGAAAAAGGTTATAGACATAGTAGTCATTTCACAATCCATTCTCTGGCTGTAGTCAAATCATCTGCTGGTTAGAAGAGTAAATGCTGAATTAAGAAGATGAAGAGAAAATATGGTGTGTGATTATAAAGTCTTCACCCTGACCTATTTAAGAAACTTAAAACATTAGAAATGGAACAAAATCATTGTCTACGCCACTTTTCTTGGAGAAAGTTAACTTACATTTTCCTCAACGAGAAGTGGGAAGGGGCCGTAAATTGCCTCAACAAGCAAACTCAATTGCCCTCCCAAATGAAGAGGCATGGCATCCAAGGACAATGACTGATTTTGAGTAGAAGCTCATTTTTCAAATATCACACATAGTAGGTGCTTAATAAGCATGAGTTAAATTGCACACCTAAACATAGCCTTCACCCTTCCATTCCTCTTTATTGTCATCTCTGCTCTGATCTCACTTTCCTCCATTTATAGCTTTGATTCTATAATTAGGTTATAGTTAGGCTAATCACTATAATGATTATGGTCTCCTACTGTTGACCTTTGCCCTACCATGATTCATGCCCCTGCCAACAGTCAACCCTGGGTTACTTATACCATGTACCTTCTCAGCTCCTACTCCCAAGCTCCTGAAAATGCTGGAGAAAGTCATGAAAACGAGCCAATCGGTAGACCTCAGAGCCCGTAACACTGATTAAAGTGGAGAGACTTTGGAGAAACTGAGGGGAGAGCGTTTGAAGTGAAGTTTGAGAGAGAAGAACAAGAGTGATCAAGTGATTGAGAAAAGTCATAAACTTTTGAATGGCTCACTGGAGTTTCTAGAGCTGTGGACGTACTGGGGAGCAATATGTCCCTTGACACCCAGCACCTGTACTTTTAGAAACTGTTAAAAGCAAATCCTACCAGTGAGATTGTTTTCACCTTGATTGACTTGAGATTTAATCTTACTTCTTTCAAGTTGTTAGTCTAGAACTGAATGTGCATTGAAAAGGTGCAACATGTCTATTTTTTTAACTCTCTTTCCTTGATGGCTTCAAGTGAGGAAGGCTACTTTAAGCTGTCAGGTAGGGATGGGACATCCCAAAGATAGTGAAGAGAGAAGTACAGACTATGAACTCTAGAAAGACATTGATTGACCTTCAGAGCCCAGTAGAGTTATACCAAAAAGAACCTAATGAGAATTCTACAAAGGAAGAAGATCTCTAGAGTTAGCAGTTTGAAGGTATCTTTTTGCTATACATTTTCTAAATGTGTCTCACTACTGTATGTGGCCCAGGGAAGCTAAATGATTTGCCAAGATCTCACGAGTGACTCGAAGCTAGGTCCTCTGACTCCAAATTCATTGCTCATGGTGTTGTAGCATGAAGTTTTATTCATATATGAGTTGAACTAGATGTCCTCTAAAGTTTATTGCAACTTTAAAATTAGATGATTCTTTTTACAAATAGTTAGGCTTACAAGGCTTCAGAACTCACAAGTTGTATTTCCTTAGTAAAAGGCATGGAAAGGATATACGCTGAGTCCATACGGAATCAATAGACTCCCCCTCTTCATTCAGTTGGTCACTTTCCCCCAGAGGTCTGTATAGTACCTAGACTTAGAGCAGTGGGTGGGTCACCAGCAAGGGAAGAGGTAACTCCCTACTATCTGTCTTTTGTAGTGTTCTTTTCCTGGTAGATCTCCTGTCTTTGTTCTCTGTTTGGGCTTTTGCCACTCCATTGTCATTGTTCTCAGCTTGTTACCTTCCTCTGGACATTCTCTAGCTTGTCACCGTCATTCCTAAAATGTGAATGCAATACTCCAAATACAGTTTGACCAGGATAGAGCTCAGCAGAACTATCACCTCCATCATCCTCCACTAATATTAAGAAATATTGAGGCCATCTCTTCTCACCTACTCCACATCTTAACTCTCCTCTACACAATTACCAATCCTCTCATCCTCTGACCCAGTCTCTCAGGAAGAGCTAGCCCTTCTAATCTAATCTATATTTTAAATATTTTATTTTTTTCAATTACATGTAAAAACCAATTTTTCACATTCATTTAAAAATATTTGAGTTTCAAATTCTCTTTCTCCCTCTCTCCCAACCCTTCCCTGAGAAAGCAAACAATTTGATATAGATTATACATGTGCAGTCATGTAAAACATATTCCCATATCAGTCAAGTTGTGACAGAAAACACAGACCCCCCCAAAAAAAAACCATGGAAGAAATAGAGTAAAAATAGTATGCTTCAATTTGCATTCAGACTGCATCAGTTCTTTCTCAGGAAATGGATAGCATTTTTCATCATAAATCCTTCAGAATTGTCTTGGGTCATTCTATTGCTGAGGATAGCTGAGTCATAAAAAAAGAGCTTTTATAAATATTTTCATACAAATAGGTCCCTTTTAAAAAAATTCTTTTGGATACAAATCTAGTAATAGTATTGCTACATCAAATGATGTGCTCTTTGGGCATAGTTCCAAATTGTTCTCCAAAATGGTTCAATCAGTTCACAACTCCACCAACAGTGCCTCAGTGTCTCAATTTTTCCTCATCCCCTCCAGCATTTGTCATTTTCCTTTTCTGTCATATTACCTGATCTGATAGGTGTGGGTTGGTACCTCTGAGTTGTTTTAATTTGCATTTCTCTAATCAATAGTGATTTATGGCATTTTTAATGTGACTATAGATAGCTTTGATTTCTTTGTCTGAAAACTGCTTGTTCATATTCTTTGACCATTTACCAATTGAGAAATGACTTGTATTCTCTTACAGATATGACTCAGTTCTCTATATATTTGAAAAATGAAGCCTTTATCAGAGAAACTTGCTGTCAATTTTTTTCATATTTATGATTACTATCTATTTCCTTTTATCCTATTTCCCCCCATTTATCTCTTTCTCTCTCTCTTTCTCTCTCTCTCTCTCTCTCTCTCTCTCTCTCTCTCTCTCTCTCTCTCTCTCATCCTGTCCCTCCTCAAAAGTGTTTTGTTTCTGACCACTGCCTCCCCCAATCCACCCTCCCTTCCCACCCCAACTCTTCTCTCTTATCTCCTTCCCCTCCTACTTTCCTGTAGAGTAAAACAGATTTCTAGACCCAACTGAACATGTATGTCATTCCCTCTTTGAGCCAATTCCAATGAGATTAAGTTCAAGTATTGCTCACCCCTCCCCCATCTTCCTCTCCACTGTAAAAGCTCTTTCTAGCCTCTTTTGTATGAGATGGTTTATCCCATTCTATACCTCTCTTCCTCCTTCTCTCAGTGTATCCCTCTTTCTCACTTGTTGATTTAATTTTTTAGATATCATCTCATCATAGTCCACTTACACCCATGCCCTCTGGCTACGTATATTCCTTCTAACTGCCATAATAATGATTAAGCTCTTAGGAGTTACAAGCATCATCTTCCCCCATAGGAATGCAAACAGTTTAATATTGTTAAATCCCTTATGATTTGCCTTTCCTGTTTACCTTTTTAGGCTTCTCTTGAGACTTGGAAGTTCTCTATTTCATTAAATATCCATTTTTCCCTTAAAGGATTATACTCAGTTTTGCTGCATAGATTATTCTTGGTTGTAATCCTAGCCTCTGAAATATCATATTCCAAGCCCTCTGATCCTTTAATGTAAAAACTGCTATATCTTGCATTATTTTGACTGTGGCTTCATGATATTTGAATTTTTCTGGTTGTTCACAATGTTTTCTCCTTGACTTGGGAACTCTGGAATTTGGCTAAAATATTCCTGTGAGTTTTCATTTTGGGATCTCTTTCAGGAGGTAATGAGTGGATTCTTTCACTTTCTATTTTTTACTCTAGATCAGGGCAATTTACCATGCCAATTTCTTGAAATATGATGTTTAGACTTTTTTTTAAATCATGGCTTTCAGGTAGCTTAGTAATTTTTAGATTATTTCTTCTGGATCTATTTCCCAGGTCAGTTGTTTTTCCAATGAGATATTTCACATTTTCTTTTATTTTTTTTTATTCTTTGATTTTGTTTTATTGTTTCTTGGTATAGCATGGATTCATTAGCTTCCACTTACCAAATTCTAACTTTTAAGAAATATTTTTCTTCAGTGAGCTTTTGTACCTCCTTTTCTATTTAGCCAATTCCATTTTTTAAGGAGTTCTTTTCTTCAATGAATTTTTGTATGTTTTTTTTTCCATTTGGACAATTCTGCTTTTTAAGGAATTCTTCTCTCCAGTGGATTCTTGTGCCCTTTTACCATTTTCCCTATTCTGTTTTTTGAGGGGTTATTTTCTTCAGCATTTTTGTTCCTCCTTTACCAAGTTATTGATTTTTTTTCATAATTTTCTTGTATCACTCTCGTTTCTTTTCCCAATTTTTCTTCTACCTTTTTTATTTGATTTGAGCTCAAGACCAATTCACATTTTACTCTGAGGCTCTGCATGTAGCAGCTTTGACTTTGTTGTCTTCTGAGTTTGTGCTTTGATCTTGCCTCTCACCATGTAACTTTCTAGGGTCAGATTTTTTTTTGTTGTTTTTGTTTGTTTTTCCAGTCTATTTCTTGACTTTAACTTTATATTAAAGTTGGGCTCTGCTCCTGGGGTGAAGGGGGCACTGTCCCAAGCTTCAGGCCTCTCTTACTACTGTTTTCATAGCTAATTCTGAGGGTCTATAAGTTTTTAATTCTTCCAAGGTGGTATGACCTGAAGAAAATTATGGTCACTGGTCTCCTGGATTGTGCTCTGGTCTGTGAGCAACCATAAGCACTCTTTTCTGCCCTGTTGCCAAGGTCCCCCCCTCCCCTGCAGCTATATGTTCTAGTGTGCTAATATTCCTCCTCATCCTGGGACTATGACCCAGAACCATGTAATAGCAGTGCAACAGAGTCCTGTCCCCTGTGCCAGCAAAGAGTCCCCTATAATCTTCTGACCAGTTGTCCAGTCCCCTTACTGTCTGTGGACTGAGAGCTCTGGAAGCTGCTGCTGCTGCTGCTGCTGCTGATTCAGTCACCCCAAGGCCTGCTGTTGGCACTATGCTCACTCCCACCTCAGTAAGATAAACCCTTCCTGCCAAACTTCTAGGTTGCCTTGTGTTTTACCCCATCCTTTTGTTGTTTCTGCCACTCCAGAATTCATTTTGAGGCATTATTTTAAAGATGTCTGGAGCGGAATTTGGGAGAGTTCACATGAGCCCCCAAAGCAAAACCCACCTCTCACAATATATACTCTTTTGGCTAATAGGCTCAGAGCCAGAAGGCATCACGACCTGGCTCATTGCCTAATTAGCTTAGTACCAAAAGGTGTGGAAGCCTTCCTTCAAGCAAGCTTCCCCTAATGGGCTCCACATGAGGCCTTTTAATGGTCAGGGAAGATCTTACACCCCCACCCTCATTAACATCACACCAAGCCACTCTCTGAACCTACCTCATAATCAGCAAACCTGTTCTTATATGGATGCTCTCTTTGTCCCACCCATTTTCCAGCTGTCCTTTATGTTTTTCTTTATATCTTTCTCTATTAGAATGTAACTTCCTTGATGCAGAGACTATCTTGTTTTCTTGAATGCAATACATAGCACAGTACCTGGCACATGGTAAGACTTACTAAATGCCCTATTATCTATGTATCTATCTATCGACCTATCTATCTTCACTTAGCCTATGTAGATTTAAGTATCCTTGTCTTTTTTTCTAGAAGATTAGAATAGTATCCCATTTATAGGATTATTGTCAATGAATGAAGAACCCCATTTCCCATCACAAATTTTCTTTTCTTTTTGTTACAATGCATTTTCTCTATATTGCGTTTTGTCCTTTTATACCCCTTCTCCATGTGCAAATTGTAAACAAAACATAATTTCCTCAGCACATATCTACAGTCTGGTAAAAACAAATTCCTACATTAGCCATGTCAAAAAATATTTGTTTTTTTCTACATTTTAAGTTCATTGCCTCTCTGCCAAGATGTGAGTGGCATGTTTCATCTTCATTATTTTGGATTCATGGTTTATCATTGTACTGATCGGTATTCTAAAATCTTTTGAAGTTGTTTTTCTCTAAAATGTTATCATTATATAGATTTTTTTCTTAGTTCTGCTCATTTTACCCCATGTCTAGAGGTCTTTCCAGTTTCCTTTGAAATTGCACATTTCATAATTTCTTTTGGTATGGTAATATTCTATTATATCCAGATAGCACAATTTACTTAGCCATTTACCAATAGGAGAACATTCACAGGTAAATTTTCCTGACAAATGAAAGCTATATTTGATAAGCACTAAAACTATTTTTATTCCCATGTAACCCTTGTGTCAGAGACTTCCTCCTGTTTAGCAGTGTATTCTTGATTATTAAAATCATTATATGTCTCATGGCCTCAAAATATGGAATATTTGTGTACTGGGGTTTAAAAGGCTAATAAAATTATTGATACACTATTTGGGCAATGCTTCAAATAGTAGTACTAAACAGAAAATAAATTTGTACTCATCTGAATGTAGCAGGCTTTTGAGGTGAAGTCTGACTGTGTGATTTCTGGGAGATATAGTTTGAAGGAAACAGCATTATCTTTATCCTACCCTGGAAGAGACCCAAGAATGCTCAAAAGAGCTCAGAGACAGTATTGAACTGAATAGGATAAGTTGGCTGTGGCTGGCTGCAGCAGCAGCAGTGGCAATGGTGGTTGATCATGGGAAGAGAGCAGCTAATGAACAGACGAGCCCTGGAGTGGCTAATGCCTTCATTCACTGAGGCTGGAGTGTGAGGAATGTACTATCTTTGGTGAACTTTGTCATGGACAAAATTCCTGACAGTAAATGAAGCCACTTTCCTTTTCCTACCCACTTCTCTTTCTGTTGAAGAAAACAGAAAATAACCTAGAGTTTTCTGGTTTTTGTTTTAAAGTTGTTTATTTCTGGTTTTAAGTAGTACTTTTTGAGGCTGGCTTACTATAGGTAGAAATATGATCTATTTAACTGCGTCCGATTCGTGTATGCCCCTAACTAAAAATATGGGCTATAAGAAGTAGGGACAATACTTGGATTTGTTATGCAGAGAAACATAAAGGACAAAGTTCAAGCCTTGAATTTTTACAAAGCTTTTTTCTGGCTTAGGACAGAATTAAATCAATAGAGAATTTTATGATTATGATTATTAAAGATTTTTTTCTAAAGTTCACAAAGGCAGGACTAGGCTTTTTTTCCTTTGCCCTAGGCTAAAACAAACAAGCCAGAGAGCCATTTTGCTATACGGAACAAGGCTGGGTTCTTGTGTCATATATGATCATTTACTTCATTTCCCTTTCCCTGTTCTGATGCATGGAGTCAAAAGTGTGTCTAGAAAGTAGGAACTACTCAGTGGGAGAAGGAAAAGTATAGTTGGATCTGGCTAATAACACCAACATTCCAAAAGTAGAGGCCATCTCAGGTGGAATAGTCCTTTACCTTCCTCAAAATCTATACCCAAACAGACGTAAGAGGCTGCGTAAAACCATAATCATTATAGAGATGCAATTTGGCATTAAGAATAGAGAGTCAGCCTTGGAGTCAGGAAGTCCTAAGCTCTGACTTAAACTTCTGACATAGATTGACTGTGTGACCTTGGGCAAGTAACCTAACTTTTCACTGTGTCAGTCAACTTTCAAACGCTCCAAGTTGAAGATAAGTTCCCTGGCTATACTCTCTTCCCCATCATGTTTCCTTGGTGAACAAAGCCTTTGCTTGTATTACTTCCATCATCTGCTTGTCCTTACTCCTATTGACATGCTGCTGAATGAACTGGAGAAAACCACAAAACCATATTAACTTGAGTTGACTACAAATTTATGCTACATACCCTCAATTGGGCCCTCACTGCTGCAAGGGAATCCTTTTATACCTTCCTAATCATTTCACTATCTCACTCACCACAGTAACCTTTTTATCCCTCCTCAAAACTCCCACATTTTCCCTTCTCCCACCCCCAGCTGAGAAATTTACCTCATAGTTCACTGAAAAAATTGAGGTCATTTGCCAAGAGCTCCTTTGCATGACGTCTTCCTCATTTCACATTTCCCAGATGCCTTCTGTCATTATCTTCTTCATCCTGCCAGCCTAACCTCTTTACATGCACAAGAGATCCTGCTCCATTCTTCTACAGTAGATTGCCCCTCTGACATCTCTGATCTCTCATTAACCTTTAATCTCTCCCTGTCTATTGGTTGCTTCTGTACTATCTACAAACACGTGTCTCTCCATTCTCAAAAAGACCTCACTTGAGCCATCCATTTCCTTTAACTAGCATCCCATATCTCTCCTCTTTTTTGTGGCTAAACACATTGAGAAGTCTGTTTATCATCAATGCCTTCACTTTCTTTACTTTCACTCTCTACTTAACTCTCTGAACAGAGATCTGGCTTCCAATCTCATCATCCAACTGAAACTGCTCCCTCCAAAGTTACACTTAATTGCCAAATCTAATGATTTTTCTCAAACGTCATCTTTCTTGACCTCTCTGCAGCCTTTAACACTATTTAATACAAACACTCTTCTCCTTGATACTCTTTTCTCTCTGGTCATCTAGTCTCCTTCTCCTTATCTGACCACTCCTCATTCACCTTTTCTGGATCTTCATCCAGGTCATGCCCACTAAGAATGGGTGGTCAGAGTGAAGTCTTTTCCACATACTGACATGATCACACTTTAGACCTCAGTATTTCCTGAAACTACCACCTCAAAAGTTTATAAATTTAAAATGCTGCTCTCTGAACATGACCTTTTATCCTTCCACCTCTTCTAATTTCTCATTCATTCACAAGAAATTTACTCCATTCAGAATCACCAGTTCCTTAACCCCTTCCTAGTCTCCTAGCCTTTCTCACTTACCTGGCTTCATTTGCTTCCATATCCTAGAATCACAGAGTTTCAGATTTGGTAAGGACCCTAGAGGTTTTTTGGTACAATGCCTCTCTAAATGCAAGAATATCTTCTTTAACATAGTTGAAAAGTGATCTCTTTATCTTGCTTAAGTGAACTGAATTTTCTAGCTGAATGAATATACTATCCCCTTGCTCCCATCCTTTTAATTATCGGCTTAAAATTTTAAAAGGAACCTCAGAGAAACAGAGTTATTTTTGTTAGTTCCGTTCAAGTAACCAAATGTTTAAGTAGGAGAGAGTTAGGGTAAGGCAAGAACTTTAGCCTCAGTGACAAATGAAGGGTGGAGGAATGGACAAATGAAGAAACGAAGAAGGAAATTAAGTAAATAGAGCTTTTTATTCACTCATCTTATCCAGGCCCAGAGACCCCATGAATTGTAGGGATGTGAATAGTTATGAAAACAAGTGGCTTGACATGGGTTATCTAAAGTCTGTAAAGCTCAAGCCAAAATAAATCTTTTTAAATCCCTCTCCCCCTTTTTTGGGAGGGTGGGGGTGGGAAGAAGGAATCTATATTATTTCATCATTGTGAGTAGCTTGTCTTAGAGTTGATTGGGTCTCTGAATGGTTAAATTATTGGCCCATGGTCACATAAGTAGTATGTGATAGAGACAGATCTTGATGTCTACTCTTTCTGACTCCAAGTTGGCCTTCTATCTATTATGCAATGCTGCATCTCTTATCCTAGGGATTGTTATATAAAGCTGTACCAGCATTAAATAAATTTGTGTTATGGGGTTTTGATGCTTACCCCGATCACCTAAAATGAAGGCACCTACATGGGAGATTCCAGAGACCTGCTTCTGTGATAAGACATACTGTGTTCCCCTACCACATGAGGAGGAGCAGCATCTTTCCCTTGTTTATGTGCCAGTACTGGTTATATTTTAAAAATTATCAGACTGGAATAGTATCTCTCTCTCTCTCTCTCTCTCTCTCTCTCTCTCTCTCTCTCTCTCTCTCTCTCTATCCTCTCTCTCTCTCCCAGTCTCTGTCTGTCTCTCTGTCTCTACCTTCCAGTTCCCCTTAGGCCTTGTGGCCCCAAGAAATCAGCTTGATGTTTGGTCCTGTTTCATTTTTCTTTTTCCAGTCAATTCTCATTACTCCTAGACACCACTAGAAAGAGAAAGAGAGAAGCTATCTCAGTCTAGTAGTTTTAAAGATGTTAACTAGTTCATGCCACACAATAAATATAAAGAGAACTCTCCTTCCATATGCTGGGGGATACAGAATGTCTTCTCCCAGAAACAGGTCCCTGGCATCTCTCACATAGATACCTTCATCTTAGGTGATCTGGGCATGCATCAAAGTCTGTTTTTTGTGAATGCATTCTTCCCTGAATTCTTTTGTTCTTGGATTAAATGGTATGCTCTCAAGTAGTGAAAACAAAGTTAATTTATCAAGCATTCAAAGTGGGATTAAACATTCGATTCTGCCCTTTCTTTACATTAAAATGATTTAGCGGGGGAATCTGGTATGTTTCATCCTATGATATCTTTGACAGATTTTCCATTGCCCACTTAATATCAATTAAAGTCTTTAGCTAATGAGTAACTAATCCTAGTTATACTAAATTCCCATATTTGGATTATAAATTTTGGAAAGCATCTCCCAAAGGTAGTTTCCTTTCCTGGGAGTGCCCTACACCAATTGACTCACAAGTTTCATCTCTATAGTTGTCACTAATAATGCAAATGAATAAATAACAAAAACAAGATTGAAAGTCTATTTAAAGTATTTAAGAGAAGAAACTATTCTTTAGAATAGTTTCAAACACATTGGAAGTATCCATTTTCATACATGCCATTGATATATTAATTATAAATTATTCTTATTTACTTGTTATAATTAATCTCCTGATGACTTTAATAAGTAAACAGCCTCTGGAGCTATTCTCCCAAATGCTACTTGCATTACTTGGTTGAGTCCCTATATTACAGATGCTATAACTCCTCTCCTCCAGTCCTGAGGCGGTGTGAGAATGTTCTTCTAATGCACTATCTCAAGAGCCCCACTAGTACGTTTCTACTGCATGAAAATCAGTTGATATCAATTAGTCAACTAGACTCTAATTAGCTTTTAGAAACTGGTATTTACCAAAATAGTATAGTAAGAAGAGCTCTCCCTTCAACTCTGTAACATTCTTCCACAAGGTGTGAGTGTTCTTTTGAGCACTACATCTGCTCTCCCGGGGAGTGTAATAAAGTGCTTTTCTCTGTCAAAAAAAAAAACAAAAACAAAACATTCTTCCACAAGTACATATAGAATCTAAAGGAAAGTAGGTTCAAGTTTAGTGAGCACATGAAGCAAAGCAAAACTCACAATTCTAGAATGCTAGTTCTTTTCTCTTTTTATGGTATCATAAGAAGTTCACTCTAGGCATGGTGTAGCTTCTTCACTGGGCTCCTGGAATTTTGAAGTTGTCTTTCTTCATGGAATTCTGCCTGTTCTCAGTTCCCAAGGCAGACACTGTGTAGCTACTCTGAAAATGCTGCTAGGACTAGGACACTGATTATTTTTTTAAAAAGTCATATTCTCCAATCTTCTAAAGTTCTCGAGGTGCTTCTCCAACCAAGGCAGAGGAAAGGATTCCAAGGTGTTCTTTCCTTCCACATCCCCCAAGCAATTCCTTCATAGCGGTTTGCTGGATGTTGGTACCATTAAGCAGCTAGCTGTTTAAACCTCAGAGGTTCTGGACTTGTTTACTATTTTACAGAAAACCCACAGAACACAATTAAGTTCTTTAATTAGTCTGAACACACTTCCTATTGGATCTAGTAGAAATGCCTTTTGGTTGATTGATTGACTGATGGCCAGGCCTTGTTCATACCTAGTTCACAATTCTCACTGATTGATTCAACTATTATGTGTTTCCACCTGACAAAGGCATTGATTTAGAGTTCTCAGGTGGGGCAATTGCCTAGGCTGACTCCTACCCTTAAACTAGGCAATATGTTTTTGGCCCAATTTGTATTGCTCTAGGTACCTGGAAGTAATAAAAGGACCTTCCTTTAACTCTTCTTTCTTATATATGCCATTGGTAGGCTAATTATAAATTACGTTTTACAGCTGATCTCCAAATTACCTTTACTAGGTAATATCATTTTTGTCTCATTTAAGTAGTTCTGGAAGTAATAAAACTGCCTTGCTTTAACTGTGTTCCATAATTCATACTTTTCTCTAATTTAGGCTAGCCTTCCTATCCATTGGTCTGAATTAGTAAAGCTCTGATATGAAAAAATGCCCCAAAATGCTTGTTCTCAATAACAATAATAGTAACTCATCTATATACAGCACTTCAGAAATTGGAGAGAGTGACACAAAAATTATTATAAATTCATACAATTAGATTCAAGTACATTCATGATGAAAAAGAAATAAGCAAGTGTAATTTCAGCTGTGGTAGCCTAGATTTGATCATATTACTTCACATGACTAACGTGAAATTTACTGTAATCCCTTGAGGTCTTGGCAAATATGAATAAGTAGTTTTCTCATTTATTCTCACTGATGTGAAGAATCTATCTGAAGCAAATGCAAGAGCCATTCAGACTTGGTTTGAGTTTTGATGTGCCAAAGTGACGAAAAGTCCAAATCTTGGCAATGTTTATGTGCCTACCTTAAAAACAGTGCTGCAATCTTCACTGATGCTTTTGTCTGATCTCTCCTTGGTCCCATTCACTGCCTGCCTTATGTTTATAGCGATCTGTTTATGTTTGAACAATCATCACAATTTCTGAAAAACTGAAGTTCAGGCTCACTTAAAGAAAAATGGAGAGGCCTAAACTGGCTGCAGTACATTACAAATGAGGAATTGCATGGGAGTGGTAGTGGTAAAGGTTGACATTAGAGAAGTGTTTGACTGGTATAAAAAAAAGGTGAGCCTTTTTTTACATAATGAAGTCAAGGGAACCTATATCCTTCTCTGGTAGTCACTCAATTTCAAGAGACCCCAAAGAAAGCCCTCAACACATTGGGTGGACTCCCTAAGATGGATTTATGGAACGATATGGACAAGAGTCACAAAAGAAGGTCGGGTTTGGATGACTTGGAGGGAATATCTCCATAAATGAGTTTCTCTAGATCAATTGAGGAAGGGTTTCATCTTAGTGAGTTTCCTGAAGGCAGGGACTAGTTCATTTTTTGAACTAACATAGGACAAGGGTATAATAAATGTTTGTTGGATTGAATTGAATTCTACTTCTAAGGTAAGTTTGGGGTATTCAGGCACAATTTCACAAAAGAATATATTTCTAGTCCCTAGAAATGCCATTACTAAAAATGGGTGCAGTGCAGCTATTACAATATCTTTTTGTGGTGGCAAAGAAATGGAAATTGAAGGGATACCCATCAATTGGAAAATGGCTGAACAAGTTGTGGTATATGAATGTAATGGAATACTATTGTTCTGTAACAAATGATGAGCAGGCAGATTTCAGAAGAACCTGGGAAACTTACATGAACTGATGATGAATGAAGTGAGCACAGCCCAGAGAACATTGTATGCAGTAACAGCAATATGGTGTGATGATCAACTATGATTGACTTAGCTCTTCTCAGCAATATAACGATCCAAGACAATTCCAAAAGACTCATGGAGGAAAATGCTATCCATATCCAGAGAAAGAACTATGAATGGAGATCGAAGCATACTATTTTTGCTTTTTTGTTTTATTTTTTTTCTTGTGGTTTTTCCCTTTGGTTATTTCTTCTTTCACAACATGACTAATATGGAAATACGTTTAACATGATTGCACATGTATAACCTATATAAGATTGCTTCTGTTTTGGGGAATGGGGAGGGAAGGGAGGGAGAAAAATTTGGAACTCAAAATCTTATTTAAAAAATGAATGTTGAAAACTATCTTTACATGTAATTGGAAAAAATACTATTTAAAAAGGAAAAAAAAACAAATGGAGTCAAGTATATAGAAATCTTACTCCCTACTCTGCCTGTAGTAAACCTGGCTCCCTAAAGATACCTCTCCAGGGTACCTCCAGGATACCTTCAAAAGTATGAATGACAGCTCATACCAGTTAGGCTGACTCTGCTTTCAGGAATACTGCCAAAACAGTAAGATTCAAGAGTTAGTAATTGTGGAAAGTGATAATTGCTTAATTTATTGACCTTCCAAATAGTGTTTGAAACTTTAAAGAAGATTTTTAGATACCAGTGTCTTCACTTGATCAAATGAATCTTTAAGGTGGAAATCTTGGGTTTAGATAGGGAGATATTTGGGGGCATGGTATCCCTCAAATAATAATAGCAAAAAGTCAACATTTATATAACCCCTATTATATGCCAGGCTCTGTGCTAAGTGCTTTGCAATTATTGTCTCATTTTATCTTCAGACCAATCATAGGAGATACCTACTATTATAATCCTCATTTTACAGATGAAGAAAATGAGGCAAATAGAGGTTAAGTTGATTTGTCCAGGGTCACATAGCCAAGTACGTATCAGAGGCTGGATTTGAACTTGGGTCTTCCTGTTTCCAGGCCCTGTGCTCTGTCCCTTGTGCTACCTGGTCGCACATTACCAAGTAGGTGGCTTTCTACCCTTCCCATTTGTAAGCTTGGTCCTGTTGCCTTGAATCCTATGGCTTTCTCCTCCCCTTCAAAGGACAAGTAAGCTCTCTCCTGCTCCATAAATCCCTTTTCTACTCTGGACCATAAGCAACATCTAAATGACTTTTAAGTTATTTTCTCCTTTGAGGGAGGCAAAGTACAATTGCAAGTTTAGACTGTAACTTGAAAACACTCTATCTTTCCCCCATAAATTCCTTCTTGCTCTCTTCCCTGCTAAGAAGAAGAACCTTGTTACCCTGAGTGCTGAGCTGTGCTCTTTTCAATGTCTCCCAATGCTATAGATCTCCTAGTCATTCTGGAAATTCTGATATTTCAAGCCATGTTTTGAATTTGGAAAAAGATAGGCAAACCATGGTTTGCGAGACATAGATCCTGGCAGTACACAGTCTTCTCCCAATTTAACTTAATTCCATTAAAAAAATTCAATTCAACCAATGTGTATTACACAACTGCTTAGTGTCTTAGGTGCTACCTTGCCTTCAAGGAAACTGAAACACTCACTCGGAATTACTAGTGTCAAACCATTGATTCCAGAGGACCAGACACTTTAGATAGCTTTCTTCCTAGTGAGAAAGAACCTAGGTTTATTGGTCTTCACAGCACAATGCAAAAATCTACTTGTTTGTTTTGGCCTGCCTGGATGGACTATGAAACTCGTCTGAATTTGTCTTCTATTTGATTTGCTAATTTTATTGTTTATTTTAGTCATTCTATGTATACATGCTTAGTCATCTTTAATGATGGATTCTTTCTTTTAAAAAAAAAACCTTCAGAAAAAAACAACTGTTTTCCTTTCCTTCATACTTCATGTTTCCTGCAAAATTATCAAAATCTCCTACAAAAACCTTATTCTGATGTCATAAAATCAAATATGAAAATAGTCACAATACTCTAAGGAAATAGAATTTACAGAACCTTAGAGCTGGAAAGAAATGAAAAGGATATCTAATCTGACTCATACCTGTTCAAGAATCTTTTCTGTGATATCTGGCCAAATGTTCATTCCCTCATCAACCCTCCTAGTAAAGAGGAAATCGCTGTCTCGCACCCCAGCACCCTTTCCACTTCGGACAATTCTAATTCCTAAGGCAATAGGGAGCATCTAAACAATGCTTTAAGGTTTGTTATCTCATCTGATACATCACAACAATCCTGGGAGGTAGGTGCTATTATTATGTTCATTTTAGAGATTAGGAAACGAACTATCAGGAAGATGCTTCAGATAGGGAGCTGACATTTGCCTCTGTAACTTCCACCCTTCATTTCTAGTTCTGTCTTCTGGGACTAGTCAGAGTAAGTCTAATGCCTGTGCCATAGAACAGCCCTTGAAATACTTAGACACATTTCTCACATCTCCCTTAAGTCTCTTCTTCTCTGGGTGACCATCTACACATTTCCTCAACTGTTCTTTTCGTGGTCTAGCTGGGAGTTCTCTGTCTACTCTGGTCATCCTTATCTAAACACACTTCAGTTTGTCCATATTCATCCTAAAATATGGCATCCAAAATTGAACACAATATTCCAGATATGTTCTGAATAGAGCTGGACTTTAACTTGCTTGTTCCAGACACATGATCTGTGGATATATCCCAAGTTCTCATTTGGTTGCCACAGCACATTGCATTCTGAATCATGTGGAGCTGGCAGTTCACTAAAATGGCTGGGCCATGTTCCCAAGAACTGTTGTCTCTCTGTATAACTGGATCTCAGGATCATAGGTTTAGAACTGGAAAGGACCTCAGAGGGCCTCTAGTCCAAACCTGATGAAGAAATTGAGGACAAGAGAGGTTGAGTAATTTGTCTAAAGACATACAGGTTGTAAGTGAAATAGCCAGGATTTGAAGTGAGCTCTCCTGACTCCAAATCAAAGGGTTTTTTTTTCCCTTTTTCTTTTTTGGGGGAGAGGTTATTCCCCATTGTACCACAATACTTTCTATCTTCTTAAATAGTTAATTGTTTGGACCCAATTGTGAGAATTTACATACATCTCTATTAAATTTCATTTTATTAGATTCAGCCTGGGGCAACTAGGTGTTGAAATGGATAGAGTGCTAGGCCTTGAGTCAGGAAGATGCAACTTCCAGAGTTCAAATCTGGCCTTAGACACTTCCTAGCTGTGTGACCCTGGGAAATCTCTTAACCTTTAGTTTTCCTTAGTTTCCTCATCTGTAAAATGAGCTGGAGCAGGAAATTGTAAACCACTCCAGTATCATTTTCAAGAAAATCCCAAATGGAGTCACAAAGAGTCAGATATGACTGTGAAATGACTGAATGACAAAATTGAGCCTATGGTTCCAGCTCGTCAATAACCTTTCGGTTGGAGTCTATAGAGCAATAAGGGAAGACTAGCACCTCTGGTGTGAGGTCTTGCTGAGCCCTTTTTGGGGCTCTTCATCCACTTTTGGTATTTGGCTGTTACCCAACTCTCACCTGCGGCTCTTAGAAGCTGTAATATGCTTAATGGTCACACCCTGGTAAAACTGTCTCAGCAGATGGGCTAAACCAGGTTGAAGGGAACCAACAGGTCTCAAACCTGTTGGTGAGTTAGGGGGATGTCTACCCCAAGTGTGTGAAGATTTCCCCTGGAAGAATGGACAAAAGAGAACAATTTATTCCAACAGCCATGAAGGTGGCTGAAGCAGGTACTGTGGAGCACTTAGAGTTTAGTCAGACATCAAAAATGCCAACATCATCCACTGCATCCCAGGCCGTCACCAATCATCTTGACTTTTATCCTATCACTGGACTTAGATGACTCAGGTAGGGCGAGTGAGGCCGATGACTCTGCATCTCAAACAAGTTAAGACATCGCCTGTGATGTCACTAGTCCTCTTTAAAAATGAAGGACAAACAACAATATTCTTTTGCTCTCAATCATGTAGTTCAGGATATCCTCCCTCCCCCACCCCTGCCAAGCTTCTGATCATTCACAAAGACATAGTTGATTGAGAGCTACTACCAAATCCAGGAAGACCTGGTTTAAAGTTTTGTCTCTAATACATCCTGGTTATTTGACTTGGTAAGACATTTAACCTCTAAGATTATAAACTGCGGGGAGATACTGACCTACATAGGAAGAGGTAATTTCTTCCTATACCAATGAAATTACAGGTCCATCTTATATCCCTATTCTGTGCATTTATGCATTGCACTGATTTTTTTTAAATGTTCAATAGAACAGAATGTAGGACAGAGCCCTATGGTACTCCACTAAAGACATCTACCCAAGTTAACAGTGATCTATTAAATACCACTACTTGGGTCCATTATTCATCCATCTTCAAATCTACTTAACTATGCTATCATTTAATCTATTTCTGTCTATTGTCCCCAAGTATATCACAAAACACTTTGTCATATGACTTGCTGAGGTCCAGGCATACTATATCTATGACACTCCCCTGATCTACTAGTCTAATATCCCTATGAAGAATAGGAAATTATTGTATTCTGCTGTAGCCTTTTTTTAACTCTTGGGATCCTTATCCTAATTCACACTCTCACTGATGAGCAGGGTCCAACTAAATCTCCCCCTCAGCGTTCTAGGGATACCCCGAGGGGTTGTGGTTGCCTTTCTTTAATGTAATTGTCTGGAGCTCCCATTCTAGTGTATTCCTCTTCCAATTAGCCCTCCCCCCATAAAGCTCCAGTTTTATTTAATCAATGAACATAAATTAGCTTTTAGAAAGTGCTATTTACTGAGAAGGTATATAGCAAGAAGAGAAGTACAAATCAAAGCCCTCTCCATCACTGGGGATCACAGTCTTCCTTATACCGTCTTGGTTCCTAGGAAGAGTGGGTTTTGATTTAAGGCACTTTCCACAAAGCATCCATCCCACCGAGTTTAGGTTTAAATTCAGGATCAGGTGGCTCAGTGGATAGAGCATCAGGGCTAGAGGTAAGAACACCTGAGTTCAAATTTCTGGCCTTAGACATTTATTAGGTGTGTGGGCAAGACATTAACCTTTGTTTGCCTCAGTTTCCTCATCTGTAAAATAGGGATCATAATAGCACCTCTTTCCCAGGCTTGTTGTGAGGCTCAAATGAGATTATAATTGTAAAGTGCTTAGTACAGTGCCTGGCACATAGTTAGCATTATGGAATTGTTAACTGTTATTATGATTAGCTATTAGAGAAGCTGGCCAGGTCCATTTACTGCTGGTCTGGCTCTTACTCCTTAGGGCTGAAAGGATACCTCATCTGGCTTGGCTGGCAAGAAATTCTGGCACGGATTCCAGCTCCTGAACTCTGGGTGCTCTGCTGACTTTTCAAAGGTCACAGGATTGGGGCTTTCTTCAAAAGTCCTTTACCTGCCAGCAAGAAAAAAACAAAACGAATGGAGGCAAAGAACAGAGAGTCACATGTCAGGAAGACCAGATGCCTCTCCCCATCCAGAGACTTACAATATGTCTTCCTTACTCGAATCAGCAAGGCAGAAAAGTGGGGAAGTTACTGTCCCTCTCCCCAAATCTTATCTGCCTCTCAGTTCTGATTTAGCAGCAAAACAAGGAGTTCCCTTCTTCATCATGAGATAAGTGGGAGAGAAACAGAATATCTGTGCAGGCTCAGAATCAGGGAGCAGATCCCTTTCATCTTGAATTTCCAGAAGCAAGCTCTCCAACTTCTTCTAATTGGGATGTCTTTAGGGAGAGCAGTCCTAGGAATGGGGCTCCAATTGACCAGCCTCCATGTTGTGCTGATATGACTTACTCTTGGAGAATCCACAGCAGCTCTTAATAACATTTTTTTTACTAAGTGTATTTCTTCTTCATTTGAGCCAACAAAGCAGGAAAGAGGGCGCAAGCTGTCCCCTCAGGATTCTTCTGTCGGCCTCTCCATTCTGTATTAGCAGCCGACTAAAAAGTATGTTTCTTCACCATGTGTTTAGTGGACCGGAAACAGTCATCCTTGCCCATGCCCTGAAGTGCAGAGACAAGTGCCTTGCTTCCATATCATGAAACACTTCCCAGAAGCAGGCTCACTAACGTGAAATTCTCCTGGAATCCAACGGCCAGGCCCCTCTTTAAAAAGTTTACCATCCTCAGCAGATCTACTAGACTGTATCTGACAAGGTCCCCAATCCTGTATTTTTGGAGGCAGTCAGGTGCTGCATTGGACAGTGCACTGAGTCAGGAAGACCTGAGTTCAAATTTGACCTCAGACATTAGCAGCTATGTGACTTTAGGTAAATCATTTAACTAATGTCTGCCTCAGTTTACTCAACTGTAAAATAGGGGTTATAATAGTTTCTGCCTCAAAGAGTTATTGTGAGGATCGAATGAGATATTTCCAAAGCAGCTTAATGGCTTGTTCTCTCCTAGTACCCTCCCTATATAGCTCATTTGAAGTTCTACATTTTGAATGCCTTCCCCAGTGACTTGCACCAAAGGGCCCACTTGGTACAGTTCTTAATCAAATCCAGTAATTAACATTCCTCTCTACTTCCAAATACATGATGCTACAATTTAACAAACCAATACCTTTTATTTTAAACAAATTTCTAGTAGGTAATGCTTGTCTTGTTGCTTATTAAGAAAAGGGGGAAGACCTTTCCCAACTTGGAAAACAAAGGAAAAAAAACCAGGAAATTCAAGTCTTCTTTCTTAGAGAGGAAGCCAGGTCCTTCTTGCAGAATTAATCTGAGCACGTGAGGTTTTCCCTACAAGGATTAAGGATCTAGTTTGGCCAGGAGTCACACCCTTAGCCTTCAGGTGAGAAATCAAACTAAATGTGTAATAATACCTGTCTTCTGGCTGCAGGTGGGGCTAGGGTCCTCTCTCTCTCTCTCTCTCATGGAGGGACCTCTTTGCTAGAACAAAGCAGCACTGGGTCCAGGGACAACAAGGCACTTTGCCCTCTCTATTCCCATTAAAATAACCTTCTATTCTTTAATAATTGACTAACTTATAAAGGAAAAGAAAATCAAGCTTCCTATCTCAAAAGGAAAACTTAGTCACCACAGAAATCCAGAGCACATGGCACTCTTCCCATAGGGATTAGGAACCTGCCATGAACTGGAAGTCACTCCCTCACTCTCAGGTAAGAAACCTAATTTGTCTTGGGCAAATATTTCCCATGGTTCCTTCAGCACACAAAGCCATTCAACTGAGGTTCAGGGAAAAAAAATTCTATATTTTTAAAATACAGGACACATCAAGGTTTCTCTAGTTCTCTGAACTAGAGGTAAACCTTTGGAGGTTCTGGCAAAATTCCTGTGGGACCTTCTACTAAAGGCCCCCTGTAATTTCTCCCAGTGGATCTCTACTGCTATGTGGGCAATGCTATTAGAATTCTAAACTCACCAGATAATTGGACAATTAGCCTTAGTTAGAGACAAAATAAAACCAAATCAGTTAAACCCCAAACAGGCCACATGTTAGTCCACCTAGACTAGCATATCTTCCTCACTTGAACCAGCAAGGCAGGAAAAAGGGAGAGTTGCCCTTTTGGGAGGGCAGTTCAGGAGCCTCTCTGCCCCCACTCCCGAGGGAGTTGGCCGCAGGCAGATAATACTGTACATACTCTGGGGATGGGACTCCCATTGGCCAGTCCTCCTGTTTTTACAGGGTGGCTTATTCTTACCACCAGTTCTTACCGCTTCCTAAGTGTTCACAAAGTTAAATTCACAAATTCTTGAATTTCTACCAGGGATTAAAGCTTGTCAACCTAGAGTTTGAAGAATCCAGGCTATTTGAAAATCAAAACATTTGCCAGTCTTCAGAACAGATATAACAACTACTCTTGTTCTCCAATAACATTTTCTGAGATCACTGACTATGACTCAGAAATCATAGCCATAGACTTTTTCAATACCCTGGCAATGTAATTCACCTGAACCTAATGATTTGAACTCACTATGGAGAGCCACCTGCTCTCTACTTCCCCAGTTAACGTCTTTCTATTTCATATTAACTGTGTTCTAGTTTTACTTTACAGATCATTATTACAGAAAACAGAAAAAAAAGACTTGACCACTTCTGCTTTCTTTCTATCATATCTCCATTGTTATCTCATTTAAAAAAAAAACTTCATATCAAATTTGTCACATAAAAGTTTGGCATCCGGTATATGTAGACATCTAATAGAAACATATTAGACCAAAGGCCATTACCTAATAGATAAATGATCAAAAACCATGAACAGACAGTACTCAAAGAATTGAAAACCATTAACAACATATTAAAGAACTCTCCAAATCACTAATAATAAAAGAAATGCAAATGAAACAACTTTGTGGTTTCACTTCATACCCTGCAAATTGTCAAAGATAACAAAAGATGGGGATAGTCGATATCAGAGGGGTTATAGGAAGGCAGGCACACTAATACATTATTGGTGAAGCTATAAATCAGTTTGGATTTCCAACTATTTTGGAAAACAATTTTGAATAATGAAATAAAGTGACAAAAAATGTCCATAACCTTTGACCCAGAGATTACACAGCTAGGCATATACCTCAAGGACATCATTTATAAAAGATCATTTGATTTTTTGAAAAGGCCCTATGTACACTAAACTGTTTGTAGACACACTTTTTGTGGTTGCAAAAATTGTAAATAAAGTAGATGCCCAACAATTGGGGAATGACTAAATAATCTGTGATGCATAAACGTAGTAGAATATTATAGTACTATGAAAAATGGTGAATATGAGTTACAGGGAAACATGAAAAGATGTAAGTGACCAATGCAGAGTGAAGTAAGTAGAGCTAAAAAAATAATATACATAATGATTACATCATTGTAAATAGAAAGAACAATCATACACATATCAAAAGTGAACACAGCAAAATTATAAAGATCAAGCATAACTCAAAAAAGACATTTCCAACCCACCCCTTCATGGAGCCGAGAGGCCCAAAGTTGTACATTGCACATGTTTTCATACTTTTTCAATGTATGTTGTGTTGATTTTTTCCTCTCTTTCTTTTTCTCATTTAAAAATACTATTTGTTATATGGTTCTTTGGGAAGGGGAGGAGGAGGGAGGGATACTGGGGAAAACTATGAAGATGTAAAAAAAATTGCAAAGAACAGGCATGACCTCAAAGCAGAACTATGAGAAGATACTTTCCCCAATTCCTTTGAAGAGATTGGGGAGGGAGTCTGTAGCCATGAAACTTTGCATAATCTGTCAGATTTGGGGGAAACATATTGATATGTTTTGCTGATCTTTTTCTCTTTTGCCTCTTTTTTTCTTAAAAAAATAAATTAGTTATATGACATAGCTATCTGGGAGAGGCAAGGGAAGCGATACAAGAGAAAATTTAAACAATACTAAAATAAAAGGTATTAATAAAAACTTTGAAGAATTCATTTCCCCACTCACCCCAAGCAGTGGTCCTATCTTTTCCTTGATCTAAAATATTATCTATCTTTATTTTCTTAGCATTCATTACAATCCTTAACTATAGTTGGCATTATTATGTTATAGGTCCATGCTCTTTCTACTGTATTCGTTCAGTTATCTGACCTCACTTCTATCATTTATACATCATAGAATCTCAGAGTTGGAAAGAAATTCATAGTTTAACTCATACCTGTCCAGAAAGCTCCTAGACAATATCCTCAGGAAATGGTCATTAGTATCCTCTTGAAGACTACATGTGGTCAGGAGAAGGAGCAACTCTCTCCCTCCTAAGGTGGCTCATTTCGGTTTTTCACTACTCTTACCGGTGTTTTTCCTTATGTGGAGGCAAAATCTGCCTCCTTGCAATTTCTACCGATTCCACTCCCGTCTTGAGGCCAAGTACAACAAGGAGACTATCTCCCTCTATGAAATATTCCTTCAAATACTTGAAGATAGGAATCATGTTGCCTCTAGATCATCTCTTCTCTGACCTAGAGTGCCTTCAAATAATCCTCATGTGGAATAATTTCCAATCCTTGCTACTCTGGACACACTGTTCTCCTGGATACAATTCGATTTGTCAATCTCTTTCCTAAACTGTAGTATGTACCCAAATTGGACATAATACTCTAGGTGTAGTCTACACAGGGAAACTATGAACTAGTCCTGGACACCACCTCTATTAAGGCAACCTAAGTGAAGTGGGGTGTGAGTATGGCTGTGTGGTATTGTCTAGTTCTAGCCTAGAAGCAGTATTAAGAGGTACACCTGAAACCCCTCAGTGACTTGCCTCTCTGTTCTCTTTTTCTAGGCTTCTCTCTCTCTGTCTCTGTCTCTGTCTGTCTGTCTGACTGTCTCTCTCTCTCTCTCTCTCTCTCTCTCTCTCTCTGTGTCTCTCTCTCTCTGTCTCTCTCTCTGTGTCTCTCTGTCTCTGTGTCGCTCTGTCTCTCTCTGCCTCTCTGTCTCTCTCTTCCCCCCTCCTTTTTTCCCTCCCCTCCCTCATTAGTTCAAGCCCCTATGCTTCCCCACAGGCTTCCCTCAGTCTTGACCACCTTAAATCATGGTTCTTGACAAATCAATATTAATGGTCTTGTGATTTATTAGCAGTAACAAATAGCACAGAAAATACAAAGACACATTAAAACAATCCATACATAGCAGGTTGCTGGAGGGTTGCAGCCAGTGTTGAATTTTTCTTTTTTCTCACCTCTCCTCCCAGCTGGTTGAAGTGTATGGAAGGAAAAGGGATTGAGATTTAAACCCTGGGGGGAAATTTCCCTAGTACGGCACTCTGGGGAAAGAAGGGGAAGAAAGAAGCTGTGGACTGGATTTCTCTCATTCTCCCTAACATTCTCAGTAACACTCAGTTACTGACTTGACTTGATCCTGAGCTTGGGTCACTCTCCTCCTCCTCCTCCAGCTCTCTCCAGCTCACTCCTAGTCCAGTCTTCACCTTACCTTTGTACTGGACAGTCTTTCTGCTTCCTCTCTGTGGCTCCAGACCTTTAGTGGTCTGATCAGTGCTTTATTCCCTCTGCTCTCCATTACTTGTAGTTGATGGGTAACACCAAGCCTACCCTTGTTGCATTCTTTGTTGAGTGTCTAGAAAAACATGGAGTCCCAAACTGTATTTCCTTCAGATTTCTTTTTCTGCCCATGTAGCCTCCTGGGCAGATGTTCCCTAAATGCCAAGAGGAAGCTGAAAATGTGTGCTCATACTCACTTCAGTTCATCAAGTCTCTATGCCACTTGGTCCTCTGATATATCTATGACAATATTCCTATGATCCCCGGGGTGGTGGGGCACTGAGCTGGGGTTACATACACTTTTATTAGCTCTCTTGACTACCACACATTTCACACTATTGATTTGCAGATCATTAAACTATAGCTTCCCAAGCTTCTTTTACATTATTATCTAGTCATGTCTCCCAGATCTTGTAAAGATATAGTTGATTTCTTCTAACCCAAATATAGAGCTTTATGTTTTTCTGCATTAAGTTTTATCTTGTTAGATTCAGTCTCTTACAGGGTTATTTTTTTAAAAAAAAACACTGACTAAATTGTTCAATGAAGGTTTGACAAGAATGGCCCTCTCTATCATTACCCAGGTCACTGATAAAACTTGTTGAATAGAAAAAAATCAAGAATAGGTCCATGGGGGCACGCTACTAGATACCTCCCTCAAGGTTTACAATGATCATTGACCATTAATTCTTGGGGTGAGTTATTCAATAAATTACATATACCATCATGTAACCCACAACCTCCATTTTGTCCACAAGAATATGAAAAACTTTGCCAAATGCCCTTGCTGAAATACAGGTATACTATGTAAGTGGCATTTCATTAAGCAAATAGTCTAACAACCATGATAAAAAAAGGAAACAAGTTTAGTCTTATATGACCCGTTTTTCATAAATCCATGCTTCTTCTCTTAGTGATAACTTTTTTTTCCCTAAATGCTCATAAATCATCCTTTAATTAGCTATCCTAGAATTTTCTAAGAATTGAAGTCAAGCTCAATGGCCTATGGTTTAAAGACAACACAATCTTTTCTTTTTTAGAAATCAGGATAACATATTTCCATTCTTGTAGCACTTTGTTTCTTTTCCATGTTTCCTCGTGGATTATTAACAATACTTGAGCAGTCACATCCATCTTTTTTTAGTTTCTTGCTGTTGTTGCTCAGTTGTGTCCAACTTCATGACTTTTAGGGTTTTCTTGGCAAAGATCCTGGAGTGGTTTGTCATTTTCTTCTCCAGCTCATTTTACAGATGAGGAAACTGAAACAAACAAGGTTAAGTGACTTGCCCAGGGTCACACAGCTAGTAAGTATGTCTGAGACCAGATTTGAAATCATGAAGATGAGTCTTCCTGATTCCAGGCCTGGCACTCTATCCACTGCTCCATCTAACTGCCCCTCAGTTTCTTGGGATGTAGTTTATTTAAGACTGATAACTGGAATTCAGTGAAGTCAGTAAGGTACTCTCTCACCATCTTTAATTTATCTAGGGTTAACTTTTCCCTTTTATCTTTCTGATTCTGAAGATCATTGTCTTTGATGGATAAAAAGATGCATCCCTTCTAGAGCATCCTCTTACCCTCACACTCATAACTATCTTGGGTTGAAGTTATTCTGTGGGCCCATACTCCCAGAAGGAAACCCCACCAATGTGTTTATATCAAATCTACTCTGCTAGAGGACACAATTAGCTCAAAGAAAAGGTATTTACTGACCTGACCCAATAAGAACACTAGCAATCAAACATTTTACCCACAAACTTGGGTCACACACACACAATGCATTCAATGTCAGTGGAAGGAATAGATACAAGGAGTTCACAAGTAAAGAAATTGGTTGGTTGGTTGTTGTCCTTTCTTGAAGAGGACCAAAGTGATATCACTATGTGGGGGGGTCAAGATCCAGTGTGTCCGATTGGCTGATCAGACTGATGGAAGCTCTGAAGGCTCTACCACTGGTCAGACACAAAATCGTTCATATGAACATGTGGAGTGGAGATCTCTAAATTTGCACATCTCATGTTTCTTTTAAGCTCCTGTAGTCCTGAAGTAGAGAAGTAGAAATGTAGAAAATACAAGTGGACAAGGTATGTGTGCAGAAGGGCAACTTGAACAAAACAGAGGCTTGAGAGTACAGATACTACAAAATTACAGGACTGCTGATGCTTCTCCATTGGACCCTGTTATATGCTGCTCTAATGAATGATACTTTACCGCTTGGCTGTAGTCACTCTTAACTCCAGCCTTGGGCTCAGCCAACATTACATCCTAGGGCCAGCAGGACTCTTGGCCAAGATTTGCCATCTCCCAAGTAGCATCCTGGTTCCAAGCATTAGACTCTAACCTACTCTACTTGACTCCACATCTACAGACCTGCTGTGTGTTTTCTGCTGCAAGATGCCATTGGTCATTCTATAGGGGACAGGGGTGGGTTGGAGAAATAAGAGAAGGAGAGAGAAATACTTTCTACTCTTGCTGTATTCCACTAGAAGATGTCTTATTCCTTGGCTTTTAATCTCTTACCAAACTTATTTCCAGAGGCAAGTTCTTGTTTCTGCCAACCTTTAGTCAAATTTTCTGAATCTTTCATATGCAAATAGGCCACTCTAAGTCAAAACATCATATGATCAAATTTCTTTATATGTCGCAGTTACAAATTCATTAAGTTTTATAATTTCATTCAGTGGATTCAGGACGCTCTAGTTACTCCCACCCCCCCAAAAATAAAACAGGAATTAAATATTTCATCTTTGCCATCCATTACCACCATCTCTTAGACCCAGAATATTAATCCGATCCTTTCTTTTTTTCTTTCTCTTGTCTCTAACATAGCTTTCTTTAAAAGCCCTTTTTGTTATCCTTAGCATCAGGCAGCAGGAAAATCCCATTCTTTTATATTCATCCTAAATTACTTGCTCTTGCTTCAATCCTCTAAAAGTCTTATAAAATTTTAATTTGGTTGATGCACATCTCCCTATTTAGACAGTTCCCCATTTCTTCCTCTTTGCAATTATTTCTGTTTGTGTTATTAGAGCATTCTTGAGAACACTCTGTCCTTCTTGTGCTGTTAAATTTTATGGCATGGAACCCACCACATATTTCTGAACTCTTTAAAATAGACTCTCCCAAAATCTAGGATGTGTTGTAAAGGGCATCTCAAAAGTCTTAATGCCATTTTAAGTTATTAAAGTTTATGCCTTCAGGTATTTAGTAAATGTACTAAAGCTTAAAACTACATTAAGACTTTGGGGACATTCTATATGATTCCTCTTGTTCCCTTTATCTATTATGAACTCTATGATGAAGTATTCTCTTCCTCCCCTAGTTCTTTACTGCAGCAACTATTTCCTCCTTTTGGTCCAGAATTGGGTTCAGATAGCAATTTCCTCTTAAAAGGTTAGAAGAACATGATCATTAAGTCAAGAATTTATCAGCTGTTATTAATTTGGCAGAGAAGCATGTTAGCAGATGTGTAGGTAGCTGAAGTCCCCCATCATTACCATATCATGACTTCAGTATAGGTTTCTAATCCATTTTCTGAACTCATCATCCATTTCCTTCCCCTATCTAGATGATTTCTATTATATTCCTGGAAGACAATTGGTTCTATTTCTACCTCCACTGATTAGAACCTAAAAATTCTTTTTTAAAATTTTTTTTATTTTTTAGTTAGATTTTTTAATTTTTAGTTTATAGTACTTAGCTCTACATGTTCTTGAGTCTCAAATTTTCTTCCCTTCCCTTCCCTCTTCCCCCCCAAGACGGCATGCAGTCTGATATAGATTCTACATAAACCTTCGCATTAAACTTATTTACACAATAGTCAAGTTGCAAAGAAGAATTATGACCACTGAAATGAATCATGAGAGAGAAGAAACAAAACCAAAAAAGAAGAGAAAAAAAAGAGAGCAAATAGTTTGCCTCAGTCTGCATTCAGACTCCACAGTTCTTTCTCTGGATGTAGATAGCTCTCTCCATCATGAGTCCTTTGGAGCTGTCTTTGAGTCTTGTATTGCTAAGGAGAGCCAAGTCTATCAAAGTTAGTCATCACAGAATCAATGTGTCTGTGGTTGTATACAATGTTCTCCTGGTTCTGCTCCTCTCACTCATGCAGGTCTTTCCAGGTTATTATGAAGTCTGTATCTTTCCCATTTTTTATAGCACGATAGTATTCCATTACATTCATATACCATAACTTGTTCAGCCATTCCCCAATTGATGGGCATCCCCTTGATTTCCAATTCTTTGCCACCACAAAAAGAGCTGCTATAAATATTTTTGTACATACAGGTCCCTTTCCCACTTGTGTGATCTCTTTGGGACATAGCCCTAGGAGTGGTATTGCTGGCTCAAAGGAATCTAAAAACTCTTTGTCATGTTTTCCCTCGTTCATGGATTTTCTTAGATAGTTATATCTTCTTTGATATAGAATGCTATCCCATTGCCCCTTTTGGCTAACATGCTCCTTTAAAGAGGTCCATATTTCCAAATCTGTTTTCCAGTCATCCGAGCCAATCTATTTCTTTCTTTATATTTTATATTTATTTATATATTAAAACAAAATCTTGTTTGTTTGATGAGTTCCTTATTTCTAGTTCAACCACTAGACAGCTCCCTCTTTTCTTCCTCATTGGAACAGTTGTATTTGTGTCATCAACATTTCATTAAGTAGTGATAATGAATTCACCTTCAGCTGAATTCCCTGAGAAGCTTAGACTATGAGATGTAGTTCTTGGTACCCTTGCTGAACACCTCTTTTCTAGGGAATGGAGATTGGGAATAAATTCAACAAGCATATTTCATATAGGTACCTCTAGGATGGATCTGTCCTACAACTTCATTACTGCTTACCCCTCCGTTTTTAACTGGAATCTCAAAACTGTTTGGTATTAGGTAAGTGGGCCAAGCCTATTTATTATCTAGCTATCCAAGATGGAAAATGTGCTAGTCACCATAAGCTGGGGTGAGGTCTCTCACCAAGGATGTTAAGTCCTATGCCAGAATGGATTTTGGAAAGGGAAGGCTAAACCTAAGAGTATTAGCTTGCCAAGATGACCCTGTTCTTGTCCTCCTGCCTGGAAAATGGCAAAACTGAGACTCTGAAGGACCAGAGCTGGGATGGCTTCTGTCCATCTTCGAATAAGCATTCTCCTTTTTCTGAAAGAGTACAGCAGTACTTGCTCCAAAAATTGCAGCTAAGTCAAAAGCTAGAAGCAGTGGATACTACAACTGCTGAGAAAGGATAAAGCTGAGAAAATTCAGTTGAAACATCTGACTATCAGAAACACTGTGCCTCTCAAGGACCAAGCCCAGCTTGGAGTTGGAGAAGATGAGCAGATCCAGAATATCAGGAGAAGTGGAAATACTTTAGAGGACTAGAGTATCTGAGGCACAAGTTGCCTTAGCCATGTATTTCCTAAGTCTGTGTCTTTCTAATAGTTCTCTTTCTAATAGAGCATTCTAAGTGCTTACTTTTCCCACTAGCACAAACTGTATTTATTAGAGGATGTACCCCAGGTTAGGGTGAAAGTGTTTTACACCTACTGTTCTTAATATGCCGTATCAGGAAATGCCTTTGCTTTGAGCTAATTTTGTTCTCTGGATAACTAATGAAGATAGATGCACTGGCTGGAGTTCATGGGGTTTTCGGAGCAAGAATCCATAGCACACCTTGAACCTGGGGAAATTGCCCCTTGACCCTCTTTATCCAAATAAGCTTCTCAGTCTCACATCGTTTACTAAGTACAGAATACTTCACTCAAATCTGATAAGGACTTACCCTTTATGAGATATAATTCAATCTGAATAGGGTGCTTCCTTTCATTTTGTTGTATTTGTTAAAAAAATTAACTTACAGAAAGACTTGCATGAAATAATGAAAAGTGAAATGAGCAGTACCAAGAGAATGTTGTACATAGTAACAGAAATATTGTTCTAAGAACAAGTTTTGATTGACTAATTCATCCTGAGTATCATAAATACTCAAATCAACTACAAAGGACCTATAAAGGAAGATGCTATCCACCTCCAGAGAAAGAACTGACAAATAGAAGTATGTATAGTATGGTCACACACACACACATAATTGTAGCCTTCTCTAAGGTGGGGTGGGAAGGAAGGAGAAAAAAAATTACAAATGCACAGCAAAGAACAAAAGAAAACTTAGAAGGAGGCCCAGGAAAGCAGGGTAACTGTGAAAACAATGTGTAGTGTTTTTACATAGTGTTTTTTCTTTAAGTAAACAGTCTGAAATGGAAATTCATGGTTTTATATTGAATCCTCTGTGTTGTGCTATGTACCTGAAAATGTTCTCTTTTTTGTCTTTTTGTATTTAAGTTCAAAATGAATAAAAATTTTAAAAAATAAAATTAAGCTTTAAAAAAAAGAAAAAATTAACTTGCCCCTTGTATCCTGCAAATTTCCCAAAGTTGGAAAGAAACAGTCTCTTATATTAGATGGGCCCCAAGGAAGCTAAATGATGATCCAAGGTCAAATAGTTATTAGTAGTACAACTGAGACTAGAACTCAAATCCCCTGCCTCCCAATCCTCCACTCTTTTCAACATATTGTACCATTCTTTGCACAATGGAGCACTCTCACATCCATGCAAACTATTCCCATTTTTTTTCAATTTCTGGCATCAAGCAATCAAAAGTATTCATTAAGTGCCTACTGTGGGCAGAACACCGGAAGAAATACATAAATTAAAAAGGGTATCTGTCTTCATGGAACTTAGAGTTCAGTAGGGGATAAAACCCTAATATAGATAGCTATAATATGTGCTATCACATGATAAGCACAGTACAAAATTTTAAAATGAAGTGTTCCATGTGGCCGAACGGGGATAATATCCATATCCTAAGGCAATCATGGAGGACTTCATGGTTGTGACATTGGAGAGTTTTTTCCTAAAATATTTAGTTAGTTAGTTTTCAACATTCACTTTCATAAGATTTTTGAGTTTTAAATTTTCTCCCTCTCCTTCTCCTTTCCCTACCCAAGACACTGTGCAATCTGATATAGGCTATACATATACAGATATATTAAACATATTTCCATATCAGTCATATTGTAAGGAAGAATTAGAACCAAAAGGAAAAATGATGAGAAAGGAAAAAACCAAAGAAAAAAAGAGAGAGAGAAAATAGTATGCTTTAATCTTCATCCAGACTCAATACTTCTTTCTCTGGATGTGGAAAGCATTTTCCATCATAAGTCTTAGTTCATTGCATTGCTGAGAAGAGCTAAGTCTATCAACATTGTTCATCCCACAATGCTGCTGTTACTGTGTACAACATTTTCCTCGTTCTTCTCACTTCACTCAGCATCAGTTCATATAAGCCTTTCCAGGTTTTTCTGAAGACTGTCTGCTCATCATTTCTTATGGAACAATAGTATTCCATTACATTCATATACCACAACTTGTTCAATCATTCCCCAATTGATGGGCATACTCTCAATTTCTAATTCTTGGACACCACAAAAAGAGCTGCTATAAATATTTTTGTACATGTGAGTCCTTTTCCCATTTTTATGATCTCTTTGGGATACAGACCTAGAAGGGACATTGCTGGATCAAAGGGTATGCACAGTTTTATAGCCATTTGGGCATAATTACAAATTGCTCTCCAGAATGGCTGATCAGTTCACAACTCCACCAGTAATGCATTAGTGTTCTAATTTTCCCACATCTTTTGAGATGGTTTTAAGAAATATGTTTGAGATCAGCAGGTGAAAAAAGGGAGGGAGGGCATCTGGGCATTAGAAATATTGTGAACAGAAAAGAATAGCCTTTTAAAAAAATTTAATTAATTTTATATACATAATCTGTCCATCCTACTGACTTCTATTAAACAACCAAAAAAAAGAAAACAAAAATAAAACTTTGATCACAAACATGCATAGTCTAGCAAAACAAATTCCAACAACAGCCATTCCTCAAAGTGTGTGTATCTTTCTGCATTTTAAGTTCATCATGTCTCTAAAAGGAGTTGAGTGGCATGTCTCATCTTCAGTCTTTTGTATAATTTGTACTTACCTTCAGGATCATTGCATTTATTTGAATTCTAAATTCTCGCCAACGTTGATTTTCTCTACAATGTTATTGTCATTGTAAAAATTGTTCTCTTAGTTCTGTTCAGTTCATTTTCCATCAGTTCATAGAGGTCTTCCCAGTTTTCTCTGAAATTGTCCATTTCATCATTTCTTACAGCACAATAATATTTGGTTACATTTATATAACATAATTTCTCTAGCCAGGCCTCAGTAGCATAGTTCTTTAGTTTCCAATTTGGGGCTACTAAGAAAAGAGCTGCTGTAAGTACTTTTGTACCTATAGGTCTTTTTCCTCTTTGATTTCTTTAAAGTATAGACCTAGTAGTGATATAACAAGGTGAAAAGGGATACACACTTTAGCAACTTTTGGGGCGGGATTACAAATTCCTTTTCAGAATGGCTGGGTCAATTCACAGCTCCACCAATAATGACTTAGTATAGCTGTTTTCCCATAACTCTTCCAACGTTTTTCATTTTCCTATTTTGTCATTTTTGCCAGTCTGACAGGTGTTAGCTGGAACTTCAAGGCTGCTTTAATTTACATTTCTCCAGTAATTTAGTGAATTTTTTTGTGTGGTTGTAGATAGCTTGGATTTCTTCCTTTGAAAACTGTCTGCTCGTATGCTTTGAACTCATTGTCTTCTCCCCAAAACTTTCCTTACTTTCTAACCTTCTCATTAGTGTTGAGAGCATCACTATCCTCCCAGTCATACAGGCTCAACACCTAAGTGTCATCTTCCTCAATCTCTCTCACGACCCATATCCGATCTGTTGCCAAGTTCTGTCAATTCTGTTTTCATTATGTCTCTTGTGTCTGTGCCTGCTCTCTCCTCTGGCACTGCCACCACCCTGAGGCCAGCCCTCACCACTTTATGCCCGAACTATCACAATAACTTTCTGGTGGATCTCCCTGTCTCAAGTCTCTTCCCCCTTGCAGTCCATCTTCCACACAGCCATCAAAGTTATCTTCCTGAAGCACAGATCTGACTATGTCATGCTCCTATTCAATACTTAGTGATTCCCTACTACATTCAGGATCAAATATAAAATCCCCTATCCAGTCTTTAAATTTTTTCATAACATCATTCTTTACTATCTTTCATTGTCTTATACTTTACTCCCCTCTATGTCCTCTAGGATCTAATTAACCTGAGTTCCTTACTGTTATTTTCACAAGACATTCCATCTCCTAACAGCATGCTCATTGGATATCCCCACCATGCCGGGAATTCTCTTTCTCCTCACCTCCACTGTCTGAACTCCCAGGCTTCCTTTGTGTGCCACCTGCTGCAAGAAGCCTTTTCTGGTCCCCCTTAACGTTAGTGCCTTCACTCTGAGATTATCTCAAATTTGTCCTGTTTATATCTTGTTGCTAACTAGACATTTGCATTAGGTCTTCCCCATTATATTGTGAACTCCTTGAAGTTAGGGACTGTTTTAGGTTTTCTTTGTATTCCTAGCATTTACTACAATGCTTAGCACATAGAAGATGTTTAATAAATACCTGTTGATATGACTTGATTTATGTACTGGGGAACAGCACTTAATTTTATGAATGTAAATCACTTCCTTATATACCTGATATATGAGACCTTTATTAGAGAGATTTGGTATGAAGATTTTTTTCTCATTTACCTTTTTCTCTTCTAATTTTAACTATATTTGATATCTGCAAAAATCTTTTTAATTGTATATAATTGAAATTGTCCATTTTATCATATGTAATCCTCTCTATCTCTTGATTAGTCATGAACTCTTCCCCTATCCATACAACTGAAAGGTAATTTGCCTTTAATTTGTTTATGAAATGATGTTTTATATCTAGGTCATGTATCCATTGGTGGCTTTTCTTGCTGATATATCGTGTGAGCTGTTGGTATAAACTTACTTTCAGGCAGACTCTTTCCAGTTTTCCCAACAGTTTTCATCAAATAGTAAATCCTTTCCTTAGTAACTGGGCTATTTGGGTTTATCAAATACTATGCCATTATGTGGAATGTTCAGGAAGGCTAGTACCTCCGGTGTGAGGGCTTTCAAAGCCTTTTTTCAGGGCTCACCAACTTTGGTGTCCACCCAATTCACCCAACTGTCACTTTGGCTTCAAGAAGCTACAGCATGTGCAGCAGCCGCCACTCCTCCCCTCACCCCCAACCATCTTGGCAGACAGGCTAAACCAGGTTGAAGGTAACCAGCAGGGCTCAAACCTGTTGGTGAGTTAAGGGGTTGTTTACCTCAAGCATGTGAAGATTTTGCCTGGTAGAATGGGTGGATGAGAATGATTTGTTCCAATAGCCATGGAGGTGGCTGAAGCAGGATGCCATGGAGTGATTAAAGCTTGGTCAGATGTCAAAGATACCAAGCTCATCCACTGCATCCCCGGCCCTCACTGGTCATCTTGACTTTTGTCTTGCCATTGGACTTTGATGACTCTGGAAGAGAAAGTGAGGTTGGTGACTTCATGCAACCATGCCTCACTTAAATCCCACTCACCTGCAAGTAAAGACATCACCCTGCGCTATCATTGGTCCTCTTTGAAATCAAAGGACAAACTACAACAATGCTATTATGTTTGTTTGCTTCTGAATGTTGTGTACCTAATCTATTCCTCCCTCCCCCCCCTCTCACACACACACGCACACACACACACACACACACACACACACGTACACGCACACACACTCTTAGTAGCAAATTGTTTTATTGATTATTGCTTTGCAGTATACGTTGAGATCTGGTACTGATAGTCATGTTTCCTTCCCACTTTTTTTTCATTATTTTCCTCGAGATTCTAGTGTATTTATTCTTACATATGAATTTTACTGTTATTTTTCCTAACTCTATAAAACGTGCCTTTAGTAGTATTACTTTTGTTATATTGGTTTGACACAATCATAAGCAATTAATATTTCCTCAGTTATTTAAGTCTGCCTTATTTTTGTGGAGTATTTTACAATTGCATTCATATAGTTCACAGATGCATCTTTGTAGATACATTTGTATGTTTTATAGTTTCTGCACCTGTTTTGAATGGAATTTCCCTTTCCGTATTTTCTATGTTATATTGGCAATGCATAGGAATGTTAATTATTTGTGCAGATTTACTTTATATGCTGTAGTTTTCATGAATTTATTGTTTCAATTAATTTTTTAGTTGACTCTAGGGTTTTCTAAGTTAAAGCATCTTATCTCTGCAAAAAGCAATAATTTTATTTCCTTTTTGCCTGTGCTTATTCCCTCAATTTCTCCATCTTGTTTTCATTGTTACATCTAGTATTTCTAGCACGATGTCAAATAGTACTACCAATAATGGGCATCCTTACTTTACCTCAATCTTATTTTTAAAAGGCCTATAACTTTGTTCCATTACATACAAGTTTTGCTCTTGGATTTACTTAGTATTTAGTAAATATTATTGACTATATTAAATATTACTATATTAAATAAAGTTCCACTTCATGTTATACTTTTTAGAATTTTTAAAACAGAAACAGATGCAAGATTTTGTCCAAAGTCTTTTTAGCAGTTGTTGATATAATCCTATTTTTTAAAAAATATTTATACCATTACATTTACAGTCTCCATTATATTGAATCAGCTCTGTGTTCCTGATATAATATATGCTTGGTATGATGGTAGACTATATTAAGAAGGCAGAATTTATGATTTCAAAGAGAATCTCATATGTGCCTAAAAGGTCCGGAACCGCAGGATATAAGGAATTCTCTAGGCAGAAGGCAGGAGAACTAAAGCATGTATTTACACTCCACAGTAACAATCCCACAAACCAGCGTCCCCATTTTGATATTTTCATCAAAAGCTTCCAGGCCCAATAAGTCCGCCTCACAAGAGTAACTAGGAGGCCACAGAGAAGCGAGATGGTATAAGGCAAAATCGTATACATGCTTCCCCTCGACGGTAAGAAGATTACCCACTAGCCTCTAGTCAGCTCTGCTACCGGCAGCTCAGCTTCGGCTGTAGGCGTCTCTGGCTCCAACCGGAAAAGGAAAGGAGGATCTTCAAGCTGTCCTCTCCCCTCTTATAGAGGTTTTGACATCATCAAGCGCCGCCTGAACGACCAGGGCCGATTGGTTCTTGACTTGGCCCCTCCCCCAGCGTAGACCACGTTAACACACCTCCCCTCAGCCAGTGCCACGACTCATCACACAGGAAGCTCTGGTCCTGCCCCGGAAGAGCAAGCCCCAGCATCCAGGGAAGCTCAACGAGGCAAGCTGAGTCATTCAAAGAAAACAAAGTCCATTCTGGCTACACTCCACCCCTCACAATGTTCTAGGATGCACAATCCAATCATAATTCAAATTAAATTATATATCCTAGAACATTGTGATCCAATTATGCAGGAAACTAAAACATATCATTCACAATAAAGCAAAACATATCATTCAGTGACATTCCCAAACCATTCCCAATGGTTTACGATTCAAATGTGATCCACCCCTAGATCCCAGCCAGATAATCTCTTCAATCAATCATCCCAAAATAATTATTAATAATTTAAATGTCCACCCCTAAATCTTTGTATCCATTACATAGGATCAATAATATCATAACAATAAAACAATATAGCAAGGATAACACAAAATAAGTACACAGAACACTATCATCATTCCCCCCCTCAAACAATTGGGGCTCAAAATCTTGGGGTAATGGGTGAAGGTCTCATTTTCCATAGCTTCTTCTTGATGAAATTGGATGTAGAGGTGTCCCTGCCCCAAAGAGTCCCATTCCAGAGTTCAGTTCTTTAGCGAGCTGGCAGGAATTCCAAGAATGCTATGTACTTAGGCAGTCACCGGAAACTGCAGGGTGCTTAAACCTGCAGGAGACAGAACTAGCGACAAGGTTAACTAAAACAGAAAACAAAAAGAGTAGGCAAGTATGGGCTATTATCCTTTAAATAAAATCATCTCCAGTTTAGTTGAAATTTCAGTTATGCAGAGATCCAATATCAGAGCCAAACTCAGATGGGAAATGTTTCTTTTTAAACGGAACACAATGAGGAAACTAAGCCAAGAAGATCCCACCCTAGATGGAGACCAGGATTGTCCTCCCAGCCTTTCCCCAGATGTACAAGGGAAACCAGGAGGATCCCATCCTAGATAGACTAGGATTGTCCTCCCAGACTTTCCCCAGATGTACAAGCTTTCATCCGTTAATCACACAAAGTCACCTTCCCTCTGAGTGGCTTGTGTCATTCACCAGCATCAGCCATACCTGTGGGGTCCGTGAATCTAATATTATAGCCCTATTCACGGTAAAATATATGGTTCAGGGGCACGATTTGGTAATTATCTTCCCCTGAATAGACAACTGTTACAGTGTTGTTCTTCCCATGGGCTATGACTTCTGCAGCCTTTGGAATATCATCTGGCTTCCGTTTTACCCATACCTTAGCTCCCAACTTTATTCTATCAATGGAGCAAGCCCCTTTTGCCCCTCTAGTAGTTATTCTGGGAGGAGGGTCAGTTTTCACAAAGGGTATTTTTTCACAGGGGATAATAATCACTTGAACCATCCTATCATTCCTACCAAATTGTACAGGTTTTTCACCCAAATTCTGGAGTGTCCCAACAATTTCTTTTTGATAATTCGAATCTATCACTCCAGCCAATACATGTACTCCTTGAGCTGCTAATCCTGGTTTAGGTAATATCCGTCCAAAATGATTCTTGGGGATTCTCATACATACTCCAATAGGGGTTTTTCTTATCTCTTTCCTATTCAACCTAAAATTCTCTATACAATGTAAATCATATCCTGCCGAACCAGGTGTTCCTGGACATGGTAGGGGGACATCTTCCCTCACAGTCCAAAATTCAATATTTTGGATCTCACGTGTTTGCTGTTCTCTAATCTGCAAATTTGGGGTCATCATTCTGGCTAGAGGTGTACTCCCCCCTAAGGGCCTATTGTTCAAATTACGTAAGGCAATGGACAAATTATCCCTCCAATGTAGATATGAATTATTAGAGCTTAATTTTCTCAGCTGTTCTTTCAACAATCCATTCATTCTTTCAATCAGCCCAGATGCTTGTGGGTAATATGGAATATGATATATCCATTCTATATTATTCAACACACAATATCTTTTCACTTCTTTGCCCTTGAAATGTGACCCATTGTCACTTTGAATCTGCATTGGGGTTCCATAGTATAAACTTACAATATCTAGGGTTTTACAGGTGTTTTTCTGAGTTGCATCCTTATAAGGACAAGCCACTAGGACACCTGAATAGGTGTCAACACACGTACATACATATTTACATCCTTTATCCTGGGGTAGTGGGCCAATATAATCTATCTGCCAAATTTGGGCTAGAACTTTTCCCCTTGCTATTTCTCCAGTTACTATCCTAGGAAGAGTTCGTTCTTTTTCTAATTGGCATATACAACACCCCTCTGTTATTTGTTTTAACAACGCATGAGAGATACTGATACCTCGATCCTGTGCCCATCGGTGGGTGGCCTGGACCCCTAAATGGCCGGAGGTCTGGTGGACCCATCTCGCTAAGGCTAAGTCATCAGTTGGAGTTGGAGTAGGGACAATACATTCAGTGGCAATCTTTGCTAGTCGATCCGCGTGTGCATTGTACTCATGCTCTGGTGTGGTCAGGGTCGCGTGAGCATCAACATGAAAAACTGACAAATCCGTAACCAAAGACATGTCCCATATATTTTCCCATAACTCTTTACCCCAAACTTGTTTGCCATGAATCTCCCAATTCTGATTCCTCCATATAGGCATCCAAGTAGCTAATCCATTAGCTACCGCCCATGAATCAGTAAATATATGACACTGTCCTCCCTTCTCCATTCTGATGGCCTGATGTACTGCCATCAGTTCAGCATATTGGCTACTTCCCCCTATCCCAGAACTTTCCAGAGTTCGCCTAGTACAGGGGTTATAGGCTACTGCTTTCCAATGTCTCTTCTGTCCTAAATATTTTGCTGTCCCGTCAGTAAACCAAGCATGTTTCTTCTGTTCTACACTTAGTCCATCATACCCATTATTCCATTTCACTAAGGATGGCACCATCTGTTGCTTAGATTCAATGGGTTTTTCATTTCTCTCAGTGCCAATGTTCGCCACCGATTCATGTAAAGCAGAAACTCCACTTTTGCCTGCTCTGGACCTATTCTGAATATACCACTTCCATTTGATTATGCTCGCCTCTTGTGCATGTCCAATTCTGTGAGAAGCTGGGGTACTCATTACCCAAGTCATAATTGGAATTCCAGGCCTTAATATCACTTCATGGCCCAGGGTTAGTTGCTCAGTTTCTACTAAAGCCCAATATGCAGCTAACAGCTGCTTCTCAAAAGGTGTATACTGCACTCCAGATGAGGGCAGTTTCCTTGACCAAAAGCCTAAAGGTACACTTCGGCTCTGTTGTTTTTGCCACAGACTCCAATTTGCATAGTCATCTTGTACAGTCACTTGTAACTCCACTGACCCATTTTGCATAGGCCATAAGTCCAGAGCTAATTGTATAGCAGCCTTTGCTTCCTCAAAAGCTCTACTTTGTTCAAGGCCCCAGTCGAATTCATATTTCTTTCTGGTGACTTTATACAAGGGTTTTAAAATCTGTCCCAAATGTGGGATGTGGTGTCTCCAATAACCAAATAGCCCTATGAACTTTTGGGCCTCTTTCTTATTAGTAGGGGTGGGAAAATCCTGAATTTTTTGTCGAGCTTGTGGGAGAATTTCTCGCAGTCCTCTATTCCACTGTATCCCCAAGAATTTTACAGTTTGAGCTGGCCCCTGAACCTTTGCGGGGTTGATTTCCCATCCTTTGCTTTTCATATGGTCAGTTAATAATGCTAAACTCTCCTTCACTTCTTTTATATTCTTTCCCTGTATCATGATATCATCTATGTAATGTGTAAGCTGTACACCAGGTAGCTTTAATTCATCCAAATGCTCAGCTACAATCCTGTGGCAAATAGTTGGGCTATGAATATATCCTTGTGGCAGGCATGTAAATGTATACTGTCGGCCTTGCCAAGTAAAAGCAAACTGGTTCCATTGCTTGGGGTCTATTGGGATCGTAAAGAAGGCATTGGCCAAATCAATAACTGCATACCAAGTCCCTTCATGTTTTTGTATTCTCTCTATTAAAGTAACCGTGTCTGGAACAGCAGCATACAAGGGAGGAGTCACTTTGTTCAGCTGTCTATAATCTACTGTCATCCTCCATGTCCCATCTGACTTTTGGACTGGCCAGACAGGGTTGTTCCATTGAGTAGTTGTAGGGACTAACACTCCTGCCTCAACACATTCTCTTATAGTGTTGGCAATTTCATCTTGCCCACCTGTCACACGATATTGCCTCAAAGTAATTACTTCAGAAGGTTCGGGCAAAGTGATTGGATCCATCTTGATTTTCCCCACTAAGACTGCATTAATGCCTATTTTCCTCACAGCAAATTGGTATTTCCCTTCAGGTAAATTTAAGGTCATACCCTTCAAAATGTCTATTCCAATGATGTATTCAGGAATAGGCACGATAACCACACTATATTCTTTCTTGGGCAACTGTCCAATTTTCATCATCAATTTAACTTGTCTGGCTGATATTTCAGTCCCTCCTAGTCCTGTGATGGTAATAGGAGTTCCATGGCTGAATTTGTCTGGATTCCCATAGATAAGGGTGGCCTCGGCCCCAGTATCTATTAATGCCCTAGTTACTGTACTTGACCCATTTTTCCAATATATGGTCAAGTTAATGTGAGGTCTGCAATCCAGCTTACGTATTTCCTTAATTTGGGCTGGGGCCTGGCCTGTTTCCTAGTATTCCCTAGCATGTGATTCACTTGGGTATGAAGGTTCAACATCCGTAGCATCTGCAGGAGCAGTTCTTATTTCCCTATCTCTCCTGTTATCGAGTCCTTTATCTCGGTACATCCTGTACAATTCATTGGTTGGAATGCCATCTATCATTTCAAAACCCACCCCTGCTCTCAATAGAGCAGTGAACATTTCTTTTCTTGTCACTCCATTTTGGCGCCAAGTTTGCTGGCTGTTCACCCTTCTCTCTCAAGGAGATCTGTCCCTTCCCCAGTCTCCTAAGTCATGTAACTGTAAAATCTTATTTATCACCTCTGTAAGATGGCTCCCTACTTCCCCAAGTAACAGATTCAAAATTAGTTGTTTATAAGCAGGGGGAGCTGTCCTAATTATTAAATTCCTATGAGGGATTCCTATGGGATCATTGTAATATTTGTCTGCAGTTCCTGTCATAATAGCAGTCTTCATTACCTCCTCCTTTAGTCTCATGATACAATCTTTAAGTGAATACCAGGGTCTGTGCTCAGTGGGCCACATAGAATCATTAGTATATCTCTTATTGCATCCTGCAGCAGCTAATGCCAACAGAGTAGTCCTGCTAGCATCATCTCCTCACTGATGATGTTCCCTAAAAGCTTGCTGAACTAGAGGATCGTGGCTGATACCTATGAATCTCATACAGTCCCTCTTATCTACTAATATTCCACCGGCCCCTTGATCACTGAGCCTTACCATCCAAGATATTAATGGTTCTCCTACTCTTTGGCTGAATCTACTCAAAATATCTGTGACCTCTTGTGGTGAGAAATCTTCCTGAAATTCCCTCGTAACTAAATTGCCACCTCTGGTTTCTGTCCTCCTCCTCTCTACGGGACGAACGCTTGTCTGAGTATTTAACCATCTCCCATTCTCTGTGCGAGGGATGTCCTGAACCCTAGTAGCGTTTTCTGTCTCAGCCCCTAACACTGTCTCATTTTCCCCCCACTCGCTTCCCCTGCCACCATGGCAAGGACAAAGCAGGCAGTCAGGCTTGGTCTGGGCTGAGTTGGGATGCACTCTTGGCTTATTTGGCCTCCTGTTGCTCCTAGCCACATTAATAGAAAAGTTCTCATCTGAGTCAGTGGGTTCTGGAGCAGCAATTTGTTCTCCTGCTATCTGAGATTCCCGTTCTTGCTGTGGGGTAGGAGTGCCCCCATCTCTTTCACTTAATCTCAATCTTTCATATACTAGCCGGTAGGCTGATAACACTATCCACCTTTGCCTAGATAGTGATGCCCCTGACTGAATCCCAACCTCTTGTAAACACCTTTCCAAATCCTTAGGATCTCCTCTCTGTAGCCTTGGTTCCCAGTTTTCACAGGGTCCGGCTTTTTTAGCCAATTCCTTTGCTAAGGAGGAATAAAAAGGATCCTCCCACCCTGGGATATTCATCTCTTCCTCTGAAGTTCTTCTGCTTCTGAACAGAGATCTTATATCTAGCGATCCCATCCACCTCGTCGCCAAATATATTAGGAAGGCAGAATTTATGATTTCAAAGAGAATCTCATATGTGCCTAAAAGGTCCGGAACTGCAGGATATAAGGAATTCTCTAGGCAGAAGGCAGGAGAACTAAAGCATGTATTTACACTCCACAGTAACAATCCCACAAACCAGCGTCCCCATTTTGATATTTTCATCAAAAGCTTCCAGGCCCAATAAGTCCGCCTCACAAGAGTAACTAGGAGGCCACAGAGAAGCGAGATGGTATAAGGCAAAATCGTATACATGCTTCCCCTCGACGGTAAGAAGATTACCCACTAGCCTCTAGTCAGCTCTGCTACCGGCAGCTCAGCTTCGGCTGTAGGCATCTCTGGCTCCAACCGGAAAAGGAAAGGAGGATCTTCAAGCTGTCCTCTCCCCTCTTATAGAGTTTTTGACATCATCAAGCGCCGCCTGAACGACCAGGGCCGATTGGTTCTTGACTTGGCCCCTCCCCCAGCGTAGACCACGTTAACACACCTCCCCTCAGCCAGTGCCACGACTCATCACACAGGAAGCTCTGGTCCTGCCCCGGAAGAGCAAGCCCCAGCATCCAGGGAAGCTCAACGAGGCAAGCTGAGTCATTCAAAGAAAACAAAGTCCATTCTGGCTACATAGACATAGTGTATAAGCTTTGTAATATGTTGTACTTTCTTTCTAATATTTAAACTTTTTGTGTATCAGTGTTCATTAGGGATATTGGTATGTAGTTTTATTTTTCAGCATTATCTCTCCCTGGTTTAATCAAAACCAAATCATAGAAAAAGACTGAAAAGATCTCTTCTTTTCTTATTATTGCAAACAGCTTATATAATATTAAACTTACTTTTTGAATGTTTGATAGAAATCACTTGTAAATTTGTCTGGTCTTGGGTTTTTTCTTTGGGAGTACATTAATGGCTTGTTCAATTTTCATTTCTGTTACTTGGTTATTTAAATGGTCTTTATTTTAGATTACCTGGGTATTTAAAATATTTGTGAATGTTCATCCATTTTCTCTGAGTTATTGGTTTTGTGAGTATATAATTAGACAAAAAGATTCTGATAATTTCCTTTATTTTCTCTTCAGTTGTTGTGAGTTCTTTTTTGTTTTAATATGAACAATTTGGTTTCCCTATCCCTTTTTAATAAATCACCTTAGCTAACTGTTTATTAGTTTAAAAAAAACCAGCTCCTCAACAATTTGTAAAATGCAACAATATGGAAAAGAAACAACTTTAAAGAATTAAGAACACTAATTAGCATAGTGGCCAACCACAACTCCAGAAAACTAAGATAAAACATTCTATCTTCCTCCTGATACAAAAGTGAAGGATTCAGAGTGTAGAATGAGACATTTTGGGGGGACATGGTCAATGCAGAAATTTGCTTTGCTTGAATATACATATTTTTAACAGAGATTTTGTTTTTCATTCTCAAGGTGAGGGTTGAAATGGGAGGGAGAAAGTGAATTTTTACTGATAAAAATAAGATACATTTTTTTAAAAAAATCAGCCCCTGGTTTTATTTATCAATTTAATGGCTTTCTTGCTTTTAATTTTACAAATCTCTTCTTTAGTTTTCAGAAATTCTCTTCTTCTGTTTCATAGTTGGGGATTTTTTTTCTTGTTATTCAAGTTTTTTTTTTAGTTGTATGCCAAATTCATTGATTTATTTTTTCTCTTTTGTAAATGAAAACTTGGGAGGGGATATAAATTTTCTAGTAAGAATTACTTTTGCTATATCACATCAATTGTGATATGCTGTTTCATTAATGTAATTTTCTTTCGTGAAATTTTCTATTGTTCCTATAATTTGGTTTTTGATCTACTAGTTCTTTAGAATTATGTGAAATTCCAAATAATTTTTAATTCTTTTCTTAAGGGCTCTTCATTGAATATGCTTTTTGCTTCATTGTAACCAATAAATAATATATTTAATATTTCTGCTTTTCTCTATTTTTGAGGGCTCTTTGTACCCCAGTAAATGGTCAGCTGTTGTGAAAGTGTCATGTACAGCTTAGAAATATGTTAATTCCTGTTTCAACAATTGCCAGAAATTTATCATCCATAATTTTTCTAAAGTTCTATTTATGCTCTTAACTTCTTTCTTATTTATTTCTTAATTTTATTTGTCTAAGTCTGAAATGTGAACATTAAGCTCCCTTACAATTATAGTAGCATCTATCTCTCCCTCTAATTTGTTTAACTTTTCCTTTAAGCATTTAGATGTTGTGCATATAAATTGTATGTATATTACATATATATACATACATACATATACATGTGTGTATGTGTGTATACACACACACACATATATATATAATATATATATACACGAATGAAGAATTGATATTGCCTCATTATCTTTTAAGTGCTTTTAAGTATAATGGAATTTCTCATAGATTTTTCTAGAGCCCGTCATTTCAAGTCTTTGTGAATCTTTATGATTCCAGTGTGGTTTTTCTAAACAAAATATTGTCAGATTTTGTTTTCTAACCCATTCCGCTATCTTTATTTTATGACTGAGATCTTCCCATTTAGATTCAATATATTTGTTACATACGTACTTCTTTCCATTCTGTCCTCTTGTATTTCTTTCTCTCTTTGCTCCCACCTCCCTCTTTACAAATAAGATGGTAAAAGAGGAATTTGACTAATACTTGTGATCTATAAATAAAATAGCCTGTTTCCGCCCTACTTCAGCCCTGCCCCTGTTGCCAGGTTTTTTTTTTTATCTTTTCTTCTTTTCCTTTTGATTCCCCATTCACATTCCTTTCTCCAACATTCAAGTTTGTTTTGTTTATGTTTAGTGTTACCTAGCCTGCACTCCCTCTTAGGTCCCTTTGTCTCCCTCCTTTATCCTTGTTCTTCCCTATTTCCCTTTTGAATTTAATGTATTTCTATGCTGAGATCTATGTGTTTGTGTAATTGTGTTCAATGTCCCTTTATCTGATTCAGACAAAAATAAGGTTCATGGTATTCTTATTCCCTCCTACCATTTCCTCTATGATATATACTTTTCATTATTATGTGATAATGATTTCCCCACTTTTTCTCCTCTTTTCTTTCTCAGTATAGTTTTATGTACCCCATATTTTTGTATTCTCTTAAGATGATCAAAACAACAAAATCACTTATACTCTGTCACTTTTACTTTTCTTTATGACCCTTGGAGATATTACAATTTTGAGAAGACATTTGTTTCTTATCCCCCTATTAACATGTATATAATTAATCTCCACACATGTCCATTAAACAATCATTGTGTTAAACAAATTTTTGTTTCTCTTGGGTGCTTGCATTTTAATTTCAAATTTTATTTTCAGTTCTAGCCTTTCCATCTAGAATCCTTCAAAGTCTTCTATACCATGACATAGGTAGGTAGATAGATAGATAGATAGATAGACCATTTGTTTAGCATTTACTATGAGTCAGGCAGTGCACTAAGCACTGTGATTACAAATATAAGCAATGAAAGTCAATTTGCACTCTGAACGTACATTCTAATGGGAGAAGACAACACATGAATGGGAATTGGAAAACAGGAATGTAGAGGATGGTACAGAGGAGAACAAGGTGAAGAAATACTGAGAGTCAGAAGCTGAGCCAGGAAAGATATGAGCATGGATGAACTAGTCTCTTAGTGGTACTAGTCAGGAACTCACCTATCACAGGCTGAGTCCATTTTTTTTTCCCTTGTAGGACTATACTTAGTTTTGTTGAATAGGTTATCCCGGATTGCAAGCCTTTATCCTTTGCTTTTTCGAATCTTATATTCCAAGCTCATGGAGAAACAGTGTTGAAAGCATGGCACATATTTGGGGAGGATTATAAAGTACTTGGTGGGGAGATTCTCTTGAGGCCTTTTAAAACCGAGCAAAAGAGCTTCAACTTTAATCAAGAAGCAGTATGGAACAACTGTCAGTTTTTGAGCAACAAAATTACAGACAACTTCTTGTAGGGGCTAGAGAGCCATCCTTAAATCTGTAAAGACTTGGGTTCAAATTCCACTTTTGACATATATTTGTTATGTGACCCTGGGCAAGTCACTTAACCTCTTATTGCTCTGGGCAACTCTGTAAGACATTAAAGTTGTAGAGAAAGTGCCAGTTTGTATTAGTAGAGACAGTTTCCTCACCTGGCAGTTCCTTGTAGGGATGAATCACAGGTCGCCTTTCCCTAAAATGGCAGAACCAGATCTTTGTGGCAGAAAAATTATTCTGTCAGCAGTGTGAAGGAAAGATGGAAGGGAGGATGAATAGAGTAAAAAAGACTTGTAAGAAGGTTATTGCAATAGCCTAAGGAGGATTACAATAGAGAGAAGGGCCAGATGCTAAAGCTACTACAGAAATTGAATAGATAGAACCTATTAAGTTTTAGCAAGGGAGAGCTAAGTTAAAGTTAGAGTTAAACCTCACATTACAAACATGGGAGACTGGGTGAATGGTGACATAGACTAATAAATTCAAAAGAAAAATCAGGTCTAGAGTGAAAACGAAGAGCTTGGTTTTGGATAGGTTTTGAAGTTCCAATGAGACATCCTGGTAGATATGTCTTGGAGGCAGTCAAAAATTAGAGGAATTAGAATATGAAAAGATCTTGCAGTCCAACCACCAATCCACATTTTATAGATTAAGAAACTGAGGCTAAGCAAGAAACTTACCCAAGGATAAATAGTAAGAAAAATAACTGGGAGCAAATCCAAGTTCTCTGATTCCAAGTCCATTGCTCCATGCTACCTCTAATGGAAATGCATGTCAGGAGCTCAGAAGAGAGATAACAATTTGGGAGTCATCTGCACAAAGATGGTAGTTAAAATATGGACTTACTAAAGGAGAGAGAGTAGAGAAAGAAGAAGAGAGGTCTAAGGACAAAGTCTTTGGGAACACCAATACTAAAGGATTAGAAAGAGGAGATGAAGTCGGTGATAGAGGCAGAGAAAGTAATATTATAGAGGTAGGATGAGAACCAAGAGATTGCAACATTTCTGAAGCTGATGGAGCAGCAAACACTTGGAAGTGATACTCATTGGTGTCAGAAGTTGAAGGGAGGTAAGGATGATGAGCCCCAACAAAAAGCCATTGTATTTGGTGATTGAGAGTCATTGTGATCTTAGAAAAAATTAGTTTTGGTGAGATCATGGAAGAGCAAGAGGCTGAGGAGAGAGTCTCAAACTCTCACAGTGAAGCTTGTTAGTAAGGAAGAGGACACCTTGGGTGTAGGCAACTTTTTCAAGGGGTAGGTGGGACGGTGGATAGAGCACTGGGCTTGGAATCAGGAAGACTCATCTTCATTGAAATTCAGCCTCAGACACTTACTGGCTGTGTGACCCTGGACAAGTCACTTACACCGTTGGCCTCAGTTCTTCATCTGTAAAATGAGCTGGAGAAGGAAATAGCAAACCCCTCTAGTATCTTTGCCAAGAAAATCCAAATGGGGTCATGAAGAGTCAGACACAATGAAACAACTCAATGACAACTTTTCAAGTTTAGCAGTAAAGAGGAGAAAAAGATGGGACAGTAATTAGATGGACTAGAAGGGTCAAGGAAAGTTTTTTTTTGTTTTGCTTTGTCTTTATTTCATTGGAATTGAGGGGACACAAGAGTGTGTTATAAGATGATTAGGAGGAGTCTGTGGTGGAGAAGATTAGTGAGGAACAGACAATGACCACTGGAACCAGACTGATAACTCACTATAAGGTATCATCCTTCTCTCTGTTTAAAATTTGTGTTGCAATGTTTCCTATTTGCAACGGTATTTTTTAAGAAATATTTAAGTTATCTTAACTACACAAATATTTTTACAAACCATTTTCAGCACAAAGAAGAAATAAAATATTTGGCATTTGAATGGACATAATAGAGTATTTCTTTCTGACAAAATGGTTGAAATAGGTATTTCTTATTTGAAAGCTGAAATGTTTTTTGACGAAGAAAACGGATCCACAAAACAAATGCTTTGATGGTTAAGATATTTCCAAATAATCCTTCTGAAACAAGCATATCAATAAACATTTATTAAGCACCTACTATGTGCCAGGCACATAGCTGGGGATACAAAAAGAGGCAAAAGACATTCCCTGCCCTCACGGAGGTTACAATCTAATGGGGCAGACAACATACAAACAAATGTATAAAAAGCAAGATATATACAGGATAAATAGGAATAATTAACAGAGAGAAGGCACTGGAATTAAGAGGGTAAGTTAGGAAAGGCTTCTTGTGGAAGGTGAGAGCTAGGACTTAAAGGATGCCGTGGAGATCAAGAGGTATAGTACAGGAGGAAAAGCATTCCAGGGATGGAGAACAGTCAGAGAAAATCCCTGGAGCCAAGAAATGTCTTGTTGGTGGAACAGCCAGGGGGCCAGTGTTACTGGACTGAAGAGTATATGTCAGTGAGTAAGGTGTAAGAGAAGACTGGAAAGGCAAAAAGGAGCTAGGTATGAAGAGCATTGATTGCCAAATAGATCATTTTGTATTTGATCCTGGGAGCAGTGGGAAGCCACTGGAGTTTACTTGGAATATGGTTGTAAATGTTGACATACCATATAATGTAAATGAAATGAAATTTAGATGTCAGATTTAACAAAAATGAAGGTTGACAAATAGGCAAATAGGCATGGTCATTTTGTCACTTAAAGGATTCTCCTTTTTTGAATTGCTAATTCCTAATTGCTCATAATTGCAGTTCTGAGCTCAGGTGAACTCTGTGAAATTCATGGAAAAGCTTAATCTTGTTAAAATTTGGCAGCATGCCACAGGAAAAAGAGTATCAGATTCAGTCATCACAGCATTCTAACTCCAAACTTTCTGACTGTGTGATTGTGGGCAAGTCACTTATCCCCTCTGAGCCTCAGATTCCTCATCTGTAGAATGGGGATAACGTTGCTTATATTACTTACCTCCGAGAATTGTGGTGAGAAAAGTGCACCATAAATCTTAAAGTGCCACTTATATGTGAATTCTTCTTGTTAGATTACTTTAATAATTAATTTATAACTTCACCATCATAAATGACGAATATGCCTCAACAAAGAAGTAGAGGGAGGAGAGGGATGGATTTAGAGTCTAAGGGTTTAGGTTAAAAAACCTGCTTCTACCATTTATTGGGCAAATAGTTTCACCTCTCCGGATCTCAATTTCCTAATCTGAAATGAGGGCATTGGATTCAGAGATCTCTCTGGTATAAGTACTATCTGTCATATAGTCTAGGTTAGGTTTTCCTTAAAACACAATGGAATTATCCTCAAGACTTAGTTGGCCCAGGGGACTAAGCCATTGCTATAGCTTCCTGGTGGCCTAAGTATAAAGAAGCATTGGGAATTAGGAGCTCCTGCTTGAAGCTTCTAACTGGCAGACTAGCATGGGAACACTGAGGCAGGGAATCAATGCTGTATCTTTGCTGGATATTATTTACCTGCTATAGCCAAGGAAACCACCTTTTGTTAACTTTTCTATGAATGTTTCATTTCATTCCAATTTTGAACCTGAACTGCTGGACTCGCGTCAGCCAGGCCTGACCTAGAACAAGGTACCTCTAAGGTACCTTCTAGTCCTAAATCCACGGTCCTATTAACTTTAAAAGTATTGTAGACCAGGCCTGACTCAGGTCAATCTGGTGGTTTAGATTTGGGACTGGATGAATCAGGACACTTGTAGACTATCCAAACAAAGCTTCTTACTTAGCCACAACATCAAATGGATGTTCGACAAGAATACAGCATTGTTTCATGTAGAGGGAGCCCCTGGTCACCTCTTTTATCCCTATATGGAAATGAGTTTGGTCAACAGGATGTGTTGGGACAGGTATTTTTTCCTCATGGGCTGACCTTTTTATGACATGGATGATGCAAACCTTAGCCCTTTGGACCAACTGAGTCTCAGAGCTTTTCTTCCTTCCTTTCCTCCCCACCAACAATTAGCCTAGACTAAATGACAGGGATATAGTAGATACTATACCTGTAACAATCAGAAAAATAAACTGTTTTTGAGTACATAATCAGTGAATTAGAAGAACAAAAACTGGCAACTTCAGATGTTTTTCCACATTTACCACATTCAGCATTTTCACATCTTAAAAGCCAGAGATAGCTATAATTGTGTTAGATATTTAATATTGTGATCATTTTCAAATCAGTATATTGTCAACTTTGCATGTTGCAACTTAAAAGTTTTGCATACTTTTTCATCATGACCCTAAATGACAGTAAGCTTTTGTCTAAGACAATAAAACATTTCCAGTGATAGGGGTATTTCATGTCCTTTAGAAATCAAGCTAGCTTTGTCTGTACTTGTTACAGGAGAAAACTTTCTATGCTGAGAAATTGAAAGTGGTGAGTAATGACAGTAATGAAAATAAGAAGGCCTCCAACCAAACATTTCAAGGATACACAGAAGACAACAAAAGGAAGTTCATAAGGGGATCCAGATCAACAAGGTAGTTTTGTTGCTATGATGTTAAGTTTAGTATACACTTTTAAACACAAATCACTTGACAGAAGTTCACAGTTTCGTGTACAATCTTCTTTTTTCCTTTGTATATTGAAATGATTATATTTGCTTTTGTTTGTTAATTTCATAATAAAACATTTAAAAGAAATTAAGCTCAAATTTTTATAACAACTGGAAGGAAACTCAATGAGAAACACTCAACTTACTGGCCATCTCATGACATTTAAAAATTTAGTCCAGGTATTGATTTTCTTTGTGTTGAAATCAATATTAATAGTTTAACAATAGCAAACCCAATTACTAATGATCCCACAATTAACACAAGGACACAAATCATTGACTTGAAGTACATATTAAGTTGGTTTTAGGAAGTCATTCCTTCTTTCTGTTCTCTGAGGCTATTGATCAAGTCTACCATAATTTCTTCCCAAATGGAATTCCGGCTTTTATGTTACAACAAGGAAGTTAAAAACATCTCCTAAAAGAGATATCTAGCCTCATTGACTAAGTTAAAAGGTCAATACAAACATGGAAAGGAAAATTGAAGTCATATCAAAAGGTCAAATGGGAAACTGGAAAATGGATATTTTGGTCTCTATAATATTTTTATTTGAGAGGCAACATGGTATAGAGGGACTAGCCTCAAATCCTGGATTCAAGTCTTGCCTGTGACACATATTAGATGTGTGACCCTGGGCAAATCATTTAGATTCTCAGTGTTTTAGGCAACTCTCTCTAGGCTTGTAAGTTGCAGAGAAAGTGTTGACTGATATTGGCAGAAGGTTTCTCACCCAAGAGTTTTCTACACCATAGAACTCACAGGCTGAATCCCTATCCCTAATATTTTCATCTCTACAATATTTTTCAGGTTTGAATCTCTGATCCTGGTTTGGAGATGACAGATACTATGTTGAGCAAAAAAAGAGATTATAATTCTCATCAGAATGGTGGTATGGTATAACAAAAATACTACTTGCTGCTACTGTGGCTGTGTAAGGCCAATAACACCAGCACACAGGAGGGCTGCTAGCACAGGTTCTTTGATCTGCTTTTCTAAGGAAAGCAACTTAAAGGGGTTTATAGTCTCACTTGAATCAAACATACATATATCATTCACTTAGTTCAGGGGAAAAGGTCAGGACCCTGAACTTCAGAGCAAATACAAACAGAAGTTACAAACAGAGAAAATATAAATAGAGCAAATAACACAAATCAACAGACAGGCTTCTAGCTGTCTGACCAAAGCTATACATACATAGTTACCAGAGAGAGAAGCACCCACATCTGGGTTTTCAAAGCCAGGGGCTCCTTGCTACCCAGAGTCTCCACACCAACACTCTTCCAATGAGTGAACCCCAAAACAAAATGCTTCACACCTCTTGAGGGTTTCACACCTCTCATGACCAATGAGCAAAAGGGTATGTGCCTTCCTACAAATAAAGGCAAGATTCAATCAAAGGCACTTGATTGCCCCAGTGCTGAGAAGCACTCCAAAACAAAAGACAACAAAAGTCCCACTTTGCTTGCTTGCCCTTACATAAGGTCAAGATTTATCTGCATAATGGTAAACCCAGCCAAACTTAGGATCTGTTTAAAAACTTGAACAAACCTCATTGTCAGCAATGTCAGCAGCCTTTAAAGTCAATGATAGCTTTATAAGCAAAGAGGGGAAAAACTATAGAATTTTAGAGTTAGCTAATACGTTGAACATTAAGGACATAATCCTTTGTTGCCAATTCAATTCAATTCATGCTTTTATTAAATACCTACAAAGTGCCAGGTAGTGTTCTAGGTGCTGGAGATAAAGAGAAAAAATCCTTCTTCTCAAGGACCTTCTATATGGGGGTGAGGAGGATATAACATCTACACATGGACAGGTAAGTAAATACAAAATGTATACAACTGTAACATTAATGGAATGGGAAGATCTTCCCATCTATTAATAGGCCTGTGTGACCTGCCTGAGTCACATGGAAGCCTAAGTCACTTAAGCCATAGTGAGAGGAGCTTGCTGAATGGGTGGAGCAAGAAGAGGTGGAGCAGGAAGTTGGAGTAATTTGGAACTTGGAGAGAGAGGGGAGAGAGAGAGCACAGCAGCTAGCATGAGTGGGAGACAGAATGATTTTACTTAAGGGAGTTTGTTTGTGGGGAGGACTGACGGAGGAAAGGCTTGGGGATGGCAGTGCCCCCTTCATTTATAATATACGTATATACATATATATATATATAAAGAGAGAGAGAGAGAGAGAGAGAGAGAGAGAGAGAGAGAGAGAGAGAGAGAGAGAGAAAGAGAGAGAGAGAGAGAGAGAGAGAGAGAGAGAGATTCCTTTGTTGCTATAATGGATGTGGCTTTCTGGGCTTGGAATAAATGTTTTGGTTTTGTCTCCCATGAAGGGAATTGCAATTCACAGCAGCTGCTGTGGGTATTGTATTGGTGATATAACAATTTAGATGCAAAATAAGTTTTGGGTGAAGTACTAACAACTGGAGGTTCAGAAAAGGCCCCTTGTAAGCGGCACCTTGAAAAGAGACTTGAAGAGAGCTAGGGATTCCAAAAAGGGGAGGTGAGAAGGAAGAACATTCTAGACATAGAGGATAGTCTATACCATCAGAGGTGTGAGATGGAATGTCAAGTCAGCCATTAAGCATTTATTAAGCACCTACTATGTACCAGGCACTGTACTAAGTTCTGACTGATACAAAGAAAGAAAAAGACAGTCCCAATCCTTGCGGGGTTCATGATATAAAGGGAGAGACAACAGGCAAACAATTATGTACAAACTATAGACAGAATGAATAGGAAATAACCAATAGAGGGAAGGCAGTAGAATTAAGAGAGACTGGGAAAGACTTCCCGTAGAAGGTGAGAATTTTAGCTGGGACTTGAAGGAAGCCAAAAAAGGCGGGAGGCTGAGAAGAAGAGGGAGACAATTTCAAACATGGGAGACAGCCAGTGAAAATGCCAGAGTTGAGAGTTGGAGTATTTGTTCCACGAATACCAAGAATAGCATCATTGAATCAAAAAGTAAGTGGAGGCTGGGGGTAAAAGGTATAAGAAGATTGTAGAGATATCTGGGAGCTAGATTATGAATGACTTTGGATGCCATATAGGATTTTTTATTTGATCCTTGAGGTGATAGAGAGCCACTGGATTTTATTGAGTGGTGGGGGGTGAGGGATATGGTCAGACCAGTGATTTAGGAAAATCGGTTTGGTGGCTCATTGGAGGATGGGGTAGATGGAATAGGGAGAGACTAATGGGAGGCAGTCACATCAGCAGCTTATTGTAATGATCTGGGTATGAGGAGATTTGGAGGGAGCAGCAAGTATGGGGATTTGGCTGGAATGTAGCATTGTGAGGTGGCAGTAATGTGGAATAAGTCTAGAAAAATAAATAAATAAAATCTAAAAAGTGGGCTGGAGCCAGACTGTGAAAAACTTTTAAACGCCAGACAGAATACTTCTTATTTAATTTTAGAAGCAAAAGGAAGATACTGAATGTTCTTAAGTAGGGGAATTACATCATCAGAGCTGCTCTTTATGAATGTCAATTTGGCAATGGTCTGTAGAATGAATAGGAAAGGTGAGAGGCTGGAGTTAGGGGAACCAGATAAGAGATGACTGTGACATTCTGGATGAGAAGTAATGAGGGCTTGAACTATGGTGATGGCCATGTAAGAGAGAAGGGGATAGATGTGAGGAAGAATGATGAGGCAAGAATGTCTTTGAAGTCAAAAACTTAGGGGACTAGAAGAATGGTGATGCTCCCAACAGAAATAGAAATATTGGGAGAAAGGTTAGTTTTCTTTTCATGCTGAGTTTGAGATGCATATAAGAAATCAGTAAGGGGCGGCATGGTATAGGAGTTGGAAGATCTGGGTTCAAATCCTTCTTCTGACACTTAGTATCTGTGTGACCCTGGGCACATCACTTGACTTCTTGGAGCCTCAGTTTCCTTATCTGTAAAATTAGGAAGACTAAATATATTAGGTAACCTTCAAGGACCCTTAGGGAAAGAGAATTTTAGTCCAAGGCAACAATGGGATAGGAGAACATTGAACTTCCTCTACCACCCTATTGCTTCCTTGGAGCAAAATTACCTTTCCCTATTTTGGGATTTGGTATATTATGCCTCATGGGGGCAGCAAGGCAGCACAGTGGATACAGTGCCAGCCTTGGAGTCCAGAAGACCTGAGTTCAAATCTGGCCTCAGATACTTACTAGCTGTGTGACCCTGGGCAAGTCATTTGATCCTATTTGCCTTGGATTTCTCATCTGTAAAATGAGCTGGAGAAGGAAATGGCAAACCACTCCAATATCTCTGCCAAGAAAACTCCAAAAGGGGTCGCAAAGAGTCAGGCATGACTGAAAATGACTAAACAACAAAAAATATTATATCTCTTAAGTAACATACACCATAGTGTGAATTTATTTGTCAGGGTCTTTCCTGAGAAAAGGTTTTGATGGGGCAAGAGGTCAAAAGAGCATGGGGCAAATGACTGGAGGAGGAAAAAAAAACTATCAAAGAAAGAGCATATTCAAAACTATAGGGTCCTGATGACAAATTTCCCTTACTTTAGAAGGTCACTCAACCACAGAATCACAAAAGTATGATACCGTTAGTTTTAAATGACTTAAGGTATTGAATTTCAAAGGTAGCATGGTGTAATCAATCAATCAACAAACCCTGACAAAATGCCTACTATGTGCTAGATGTTATACTAGGCACTGGGGTTACAAAGACAAGAATGAAACCATCCCTAGCTTCAAGAAGTTTGCATTCAATCAATAATGAAAAATAGTGTTGATTTTAAAGTCAATAGAGAATTGTGTAACATTAAGAACTGTTTCAGGATCTCCAAAGACTGGGATATTGTACCCAGGCATGATTTATTCAGTTCCACTGGGTCTGGTTTCTAATAGGAGGGCACTAGGATCTCTGTTCTCTCATTCTTGTCTATATTCTCTATCCTGGTGGGACAAATTTATTTATTGCTTAGGCTATGGCTTATGTGTAGGATTTCCTCCTAAAAAGGGAAAGGAAAAATGTATTCAATGTATAATTTGAATCAGCAACGGGGTAGATAATCTATTCCTACACATGACATAAATGCTAAACATAAAAGACTCAGGGAGCATATTAACAGAGTGATTTAAAACAAGATTTGGCAACAACTCATAATTATTGTAATAATCTGCTAATATTTAGAGCTTATCAGAACATAAAGCAGATGGCAGAACTACTAATTAAGCATTTTACATTTTACCCTTCACATTGTAGTCCAAACAATGATGGTACTTGTCTGCTGGCAAACTGGCGAAGTTTGGGCCAATCTAGATTTCCTCTCCAAATTGCTGGGTACTCCTCTCCTGAGACTGCTTAGTTCCAACATGATGAGACCTAAAACCTCTGCACCTCTTGAACTCACATGGTTACCCTAGTCCTAGAGATGACCGTCTAAGGATAGATATTTGTTCACCTGAGATCAAAAAAGAAGAAAAACAAAAGTAGAAAAGTTAGTCAGGGACTTAGATGTAAACACATTCATTTAATTCCACTTCTACTAGTTGTTACATGGATAAAGTTGCCATGATGTTGTACAGAGGGACAGCCTCTCTCCATTTTTCAGTGTGAAGGAAGAGAAACCATGGCAGGCATTCTTCTTTTCATTGATAGAGCAACTTACAACCAACCTCCCCTGCCCCTCCCCTGCCATAGGGTAGAAGAAGACCAAATGATGCCAAAAATGGCATTCGCTATACCTGGATCAAAACCTTCACATGATACATAATTATGGGAGTATGGGCAGGCCACTTCACACTTCACTAAGTTTCAGGTTCCTTATCTTTAAAATCGGATAATAATACCAGTAGTGCTTACCTCATAGGGATATCTCATCCAGTGAGATAATATCCATAGAGTGCTTTGTAAACATTTAAAAAGTTACGTAGGCAACTGCTATTTCCTCAGAAATCTATTGTTTTTAAAGAGATCAGACATTAGAAAATATACTAAATATTTTTGTCAAATCTCAAAGTTAGATGAGAAAAAGGACCAGAATGAGAAAGGTGTTTACAGTCTTTGGCAGCTTCCCCAGGACCCTGGTATGCGAGAAGGTTTGCTTAGACGTCTATATCAATCAAAATGAATCAATCAAAAAATCAACAAACATTTATTAAGCACTTACTCTATGCCCAGGCACAGTATCGAGCATTGGGGATTCAAAGACAAAAGTGAAATAGCCCTTGCCCTCAAGATACTTACATTTAAATAGGGAGGACAACATGTATTCACAATATGAGAATATTCAAAATATATACAGGTTATACTTGTACATACAATATATACAAGTATATACAAGTGTATACAAGTATACAAAATGAATACAAATTAATTGGGGAAAGGGGAAGAACACTAGTAGCTGAGGTGATTGGAATGTCATATGTGAGGAATAGCAAATAGGTCTATATGGTTGGATAGCAGAATCTGCTGAAGGGAGTAATATTTAAGAAGACTAGAAAGGAAGAAAAATTCAGATTGCAAAGGGGTTTAAATGCCAAACAGAGGAGTTTATATTTGATCTTAAAGGCAATAAAGACTGACAGGAAAACTCCATTTTGCTGAGTGAAGGGTGGGGATGAAACTATGTTTTAGGAAAATCATTTTGGTGGCTGTGTGAAGGACGGATTGGCATGGAAAATGATTTGAAGCAGGGAGGCTAAGAGGTTATTTCATTTATTTATTTACTAAGAGGCTATTGCAATAGATCTAGGTAAAAAGTGGTGAGGGACTGAACTGGGGTCACAGCTGTGTGAAAAGAGAGAAAGGAAATGTATTTAAGATGCTGTGGAGACCGAAGCAACAAGATTTGAGAACTGATTGGATCACATGTGAGTAAGAGTGAGGAGTCAAGGATAATACTGAAGTTGTGAACCAGAATGACTCATAGGATGGTGCCCCTCAATAGTACTGAGGAATTTTGGAAGAAGGTTAAAAAATAGGTTTTGGTAAAAAGATAATGAATTTTTTATTGGACATACTGAGTTTAAGATGCCAACAGGTTATCCATTTTGATGTATCTAAAGGGCAATTGGTAATTCCAGACTGGAGCTCGGATGAGAAACTAGGACTAGATGTAGAGGTTTGGGGATCATCTTCAGAGAGATGATAATTGAACTCATGGGGAATGATGAGGTCACCAAGTAAATAGTGAAGTGATGGGAACTAATGTGGTCACCAAAAGAGTATAGAAAGAAAAGAGAGTCTAGGTTAGAACCATGTGTCATAGTGGGCATAACATGGATAAGCCATGAAAAGGAGACTGAGGAGTTGTCAGGCAGACAGGAAAAGAACAAGGAGAGAACAGTGTATGGAAAACTCAGAGATGGGACAATATGCATGAGAGTGTGATCTACCATGGGTAATGAGGGCAAACAGAGTAGTTGCTTCTGATCTGCGGGACCTCGGGTAACTTCCAATGGGCTACATGTGTTCTGGCCCAGTGTTAAAGGCTTTGGCACTTTCGAATGATGGAAAATCCTTCTTCTCTTCCATTCTGTATGAGTGGGATGGTTGCATCAAAACTGAATTAGAAAGGTTTGGCCATTTAGCCTGGAAAAGACACTTATCTACCAAGTAGACTTTAAAAGGAGTGTCTCTGCCCTTTGGGTTCTTTTTTTCCTACTTGTCTCCCAACCATACAACATATAACAATATCTGTTTCTGTCTGTCTATCTCTCTGCTTTCTTCCCACTGAGCTTAAATGGTAACTGCTTGCATGTGGAATTTAGATCAAGGGCTCAGCTAGGTAAGCTTGAGTCTAGGCCTTAGGTCTTTGGTTGCTTCATCTGGTTGATATTTATTTCCTTGAGCATAGATGATAAAACAGTAATCCTGAGGTGGACATTTCTAGCTTTGGAGGCAGTCTTGTGAGTTTAAGAAGTTTTGAGTTCTTGCGTCACTCAGCCAATACACCATAGGAGGTGCCCCACTTTCCCAGCTACTTTAGCATTTTTGGAGGGGGAAATGATCCCTTCAAGACAGGAGAAGAAGCCCAACCCCTGGCCTGACTTGCCAGAAGACATGAACCCTTTGAGAGATAGTGTAGAGATGAATTGAAGCTAAAATGGTAATTCAGCAATGCTTCTTATTTTGATGTTTTAAGTATTAACCACTCAGAGATATTAAGAATACTTACAATTTACTGCTGAATATTAATAAAAACAGTATCTTTTCTTGTTTTTAACTTTTATTTTATGCAGAGGAAATAAATAGCTGTCCTATACCTGATTTACTATATATTAAATACCTTCCTACTCCCTTTTGGGGAGACCCGGACATAAACTATACCCAAGCTTTAAGCTCCAGAGCGGGGTCATAAAAAGCCAGAGTTGGAAGAAAAAGAGCCTGACCCTTCTCAGTCTAGCAACAGTTCTATGTTGTTGTAAGTGTCAAATAATACAAAGAAGTCAAGAAGGATGAGGACTGAGAAGAGGTTTTAGTTTTGGCCCTTAAGAGGTCATCAGAAATTTTGAAGAGATCAGTTTCATTTTAGTGATTAGGTCAAAGCTACGTTGCAGAGGGTTTAGAAAACAATGAGAGGAGAAGAAGTGGAGGCATCAAGAGTAGCTGGCTACATCAGGAATTATGACTGAGAAAAAGAAGAGAGATATCTAGCAGGAATGGTAGGACTTTTTTTAAGATGGGGGAGACTTGATTAAGCTTGTAGGCAACTAGGGAAGGGAACAAGTAGATAGGGAGAGATTGAAGACTAGACAGAGATAGGATAATAATGGGAACCATCTGCTGAAGAAAATGGGAGAAAATGAAATCAAGAGTACATGCAGAGTAGTTGGCCTTGTTAAAAACAAGGAGTATCTCTTTTTCAGAGCTGAGAATAGTAATAGCAAGCATTTATATACCACCTACTGAGTGCTAGGAACTGTGATAAGATGCTATTAATATCTTCATTTTACAATTGATTAGAGTGGGATGGTGTTTCCTCATCTGTAAAATGAGCTGGAGAAGGAAATGGAAAACCACTCCAGCATCTTTACCAAGAAAACCCCAAATGAGGTCACGATGACTCAGACATCACTGAAAAACAAATGAACAATAACTTTGCAATTGAGGAAACTGAGGCAAACAGAGATTAAGAGACTTGCCACTAAGTGTCTAAGATCAGATTTTAATTGAGGTCTTCATGGTGCTAGGCCCAACACTCTTATCCACTTCATCACCTAGTTGCCTGGAATAAAGGAGGAAATAGTGGGGGTTGAGGCAAAGGGGAAGCCTCTCTCACAGTCTGTCCTACTTATACCCAAATCTTGATTTGAGGTGCTACAGACAGATAATTGGGATACAGTACCCTATGCAGCTTCATTTTTTTATGATGGAATATTATATCCCACAGAATAGTACAGTCGTTAGTTGGTTTAACTCCGTCTGCTACGTTAGGATGGTATCTTTCCATACAATGTTTTCTGGCATGTCTGTATAGATAAAGTTGGTGTTTTGCTTTTCCCCTATCTTCAGATGTTTTTGAAACAGACTTGTAGCCTCCTTTGTGACACACCATTTTTTAAACCATAGAGGATTATGTAACTATATCACGTATCATTCTCATATCAGATTCTGGGGATGCCAGTTTCATCCCTAATTAGCTGTGTGACCTGGAAGCTCTGTTAACATTTTCTCATCTGTAAATTAGGGGTGGTAGCTGTTGTCATCAAAACATCTATTAAATAATTCTTATGTGCTGGGCAATGTGTAAAATGATGAGGATACAAAGAAGGGTAAAAACAGTTCCTGCCCTCAAGGAGCTGTCAATCTAAAAATCACAAAGCCATCAAATTCCACTGATATGTCATTTCCCATCGAGTTTTTGCACCTTTGCTTCACATTGATGTTAGACTTCATCCTGTCATTTATGTGAGGATTCTGAATCTCATATACTAAAACAATCTAGTACTGCTTAAACTTGGAGCCAACCAACAAAATCTGGAGAGGATTTTGAGAATATTACCCACAAGATATCCCTTCACTCTCTTTTTTAAAAATATTATTTATTTATTTAATATTTTTCGTTTTCAGCATTGATTTTCACAAGAGTTTGAATTACAAATTTTCTCCCCATTTCTATCCTCCCCCCACTCCAAGATGGCATATATTCTGATTGCCCAATTTCCCACTCAGCCCTCCTTTCTGTCACCCCACTCCCCCCATTCCCTTTTCCCTTACTTTCTTGTAGGGCAAGATAGATTTCTGTGCCCCATTGCCTGTATATCTTATTTCCTAGTTGCATGCAAAAACTTTTTTTTTTTGAACATCTGTTTTTAAAACTCTGAGTTCCAAATTCTCTCCCCTCTTCCCTTCCCACACACCCTCCCTAAGAAGGCAAGCAATTCAACATAGGCCACATGTGTATCATTATGCAAAACCCTTCCACAATACTCATGTTGTGAAAGACTAACTATATTTTGCTCCTTCCTATCCTATCCCCCTTTATTCACATCTCCCCCTTTACCCTGTCCCTTTTCAAAAGTGTTTGCTTTTGATTACCTTCTCCCCCTGTATGCCCTCCTTTCTATCATCCCCCCTTTTATTTCTCCTTCCTCCTTCTTTCCTGTGGGACAAGATACCCAATTGAGTGTGTATGTTATTCACTCCTCAGGTCAAATCCGATGAGTACAAGATTCACTCATTCCCCCTCACCTGCCCCCTCTTCCCTTTCTACAGAACTGCTTTTTCTTGCCACTTTTATGCGAGATAATTTACCCCATTCTATCTCTCCCTTTCTCCCTCTCTCAATATATTCCTCTCTCATTCCTTAATTTGATTTTATTTTTTTAGATATCATCCCTTCATCTTCAACTCACCCTGTGCCCTCTGTCTAAATATATAATATGTGTGTGTGTATATATATATATATATACATATATATATATATATATATATGTATGTATGTATATTCCCTTCAGCTACCCTAATACTGACGTCTCATTAATTATACACATCATCTTTCCATGTAGGAATGTAAACAAAACAGTTCAACTTTAGTAAGTCCCTTATGATTTCTCTTTCTTGTTTACCTTTTCATGCTTCTCTTGATTCTTGTGTTTGAAAGTCAAATTTTCTATTCAGCTCTGGTCTTTTCACTGAGAAAGCTTGAAAGTCCTCTATTTTATTGAAAATCTATATTTTGCCTTGGAGCATGATACTCAGTTTTACTGAGTAGGTGATTCTTGGTTTTAATCCTAGCTCCATTGACCTCCAGAATATCATATTCCAAGCCCTTTGATCCCTTAATGTAGAAGCTGCTAGATCTTGTATTATCCTGATTGTGTTTCCACAATACTCAAATTGTTTCCTTCTGGCTGCTTGCAGTATTTTCTCCTTGACCTGGGAGCTCTGGAATTTGGTGACAATGTTCCTAGGAGTTTTCTTTTTGGGATCTTTTTCAGGAGGGGATCAGTGGATTCTTTCAATTTCTATTTTACCCTCTGGCTCTAGAATATCAGGGCAGTTCTCCTTGATAATTTCTTGAAAGAGGATATCTAGGCTCTTTTTTTGATCATGGCTTTCAGGTAGTCCAATAATTTTTAAATTATCTCTCCCGGTTCTATTTTCCAGGTCAGTGGTTTTTCCAATGAGATATTTCACATTGTCTTCCACTTTTTCATTCCTTTGGTTCTGTTTTATAATATCTTGATCTCTCATAAAGTCACTAGCTTCCACTTGCTCCAATCTAATTTTTAAGGTAGTATTTTCTTCAGTGGTCTTTTGGGCCTCCTTTTCCATTTGGCTAATTCTGCCTTTCAAGGCATTCTTCTCCTCATTGGCTTTTTGGAGCTCTTTTGCCACTTGAATTAGTCTATTTTTTAAGGTGTTACTTTCTTCAGTATTTTTTGGGTCTCCTTTAGTAAGTCATTGATTTGTTTTTCACTCTTATTTCTCTTCCCAGTTTTTCCTCTACTTTTCTAATTTGCTTTTCGAAATCCTTTTTGAGCTCTTCCTTGGCCTGAGACCATTTCGTGTTTTTCTTGGAGGCTTTTGATGTAGGCTCTTTGACTTTGTTGACTTCTCCTGGCTGTATGTTTTGGTCTTCTTTGTCACCAAGGAAAGATTCCAAAGTCTGAGTCTGAATCGGAGTCCGCTTTTGCTGCCTGGCCATGTTCCCAGCCAACTACTTCACCCTTGAGTTTTTTGTCAGGGTATGACTGCTTGTAGAGTAGAGAGTACTTTGTCCCAAGCTTGATGGGCTGCAGTGTTGTTTTCAGTGCTATTTCTACACAGCAAGCTCTGCCACACCAGCGCTCCTCCTCCCCCAAGAACTGCCAGCTCTGACCGCCTCTCAGATCTAAGCAGGCTCTGCACTCCTGCTCTGATCTGCCACTTAATTCCTCACAACAGGTGGGCCTGGGGCTGGAAGCAACCTCAGCTGTAGTTCTGTCCTCAGAGCTGCACCACCTCTGCTGCGCTGCCCCCTGGGGTGGTGGCTCAACCGCAAACTCTTTTCACTCTGTCCCTGAAGTTTTTCTCACTAACATTCTCTGTTGTCTTTGGTGTTTGTGGGTTGAGAAGTCTGGTGACTGCCACAGCTCACTGATTCATGGCACTAGGGCCTGTTGTGCTCGGCTCCCAGTTTAGTTGGTCCAGGCATGGCCCATGCTGGGCTCTGCTCCACTCCACTCCCAGCTCTGTACTATAGACCTTACCTAGCAACCATCCAGGCTGTCCTGGGCCCTGCTTCCCTCTGCTATTTTGTGGGTTCTGCAGTTCCAGAATTTGTTCAGAGCCATTTTTATAGGTGTTTGGAGAGTCCTGGGGGAGAACTCTAGGCAAGTCCCTGTTTTCCAGCCTCCATCTTGGCTGCACCCCCATCCCTTCACTCTTACAAACCAACCAACTATTATAGTTACATAAGAAGGATATTGCAAAGTAGAAGGATCAGAGTAGGAAAGGAAATCAGTGGTAAATAGTGCTCTGGAAAGAAAAAAAAATACTTTGGTGGGGGAGAGGCAAAGATTTAACTGCCCTAACTATAGTAGAAATTAATGAACACCTCTGGGATCTAAGAATTGTGTTTGAGCATTTCTACCCTGTCAAAAGTCATGTCCTCTATTCGTCAGCTAAGTGCTTATACAGCAGTTTGGAAGATAATATTCCCTCTATGTCTTTCTGTCTCTGTCTGTCTGTCTGTCTGTCTCTCTCTCTCTCTGTATTCATTTTAATAAAAGCTCATGGCAATGTGTTGTCTCATAAAATCGCTCTCACTATTTGTCTTATCTGCCTTTTAGGATTGAAAAGTATGAGACACTATATAAAAGGTAAGGTATTATTCCTATTATCATATGCAGTTCTGTTAAATATTTTTATTAACCAAATCTTTCTTTTTTGGTCCTCAATCCCAAATAGCTAGTCAGCCCAGATTTCACTTTCTTATCCTTTCGAGTGAATAAAATCAATCTAAATGAAAACCTTCTGTGCTGAATTCTCTACTCTGTACTCAGCTACATCTGTCCAATTCAGCACAATAAGCATTTATTAAGTGCCCATCAACTGCAAGACCTGACCTGTACCAATGCAAATCATGTAATGGTTCTGAAATTGATAGTTTTAGAGAGTTCAGGGCCCGGGCGCATGACTTGTTCAGGGTAGCTTAGGCAGAATAGGTCGAAGGCAGGACTTGAATGCAGCTTTTCCTGCCTCTAAGGCCATCGCATGTACCAAAATGAATAAGGCGTTGCTGGGCACTGGCAATGTGAAGAAAAAAAACAAAAAACAGCCATTGTTTTCAAAGAATTTATTTTCTTATTGGCAGCTAGGTGATGCAGTGGATAAAGCACTGAGCCTGGAGTCAGGAGCTGACCTTAGATTTCCTAACTGTGTGGACCTGGGCAAGTCACTTAACCTCTGTTTGCCTCTGCTTCCACATCTGTAAAATGGGTATAAAAATAGCACCTACCTCTAAGGGTTGTTGTGAGGACCAAATGAGATAATAATTGTAAAGCATTTACCATAGTACCTGGCACACAGTAAGCCCTACATTAGTGTTAGTTATGGTTAGTATAATTATTATCACTGTGGATTTAACATATAAACAGATAAGTAAAAATATAATCATATGTATATGAAGAGGTAGAGTTCATTGATGACTAAGGGGAATCAGGAAAGGATCTTTCTTAGGAGGTGGCACATAAGCTGAGTCTGGAAGGAAGCCAGAAATTTTAAGATGTGGAAATAAGGACAGAATGAACTTCAGGTATAGAAGAAAACCCGTCCAAGGTAGGAGATGAAATGCCAAGCTCAGTAAAGAAGTTGGGTGATTTGGTTGGAATGTAGAACATGTGGGAGGAGAGTAACATGAAATAAGCCTGAAAAGGGAGGCTGGGAAGGGTTTTAAGTGTCAAGGAGAAGAGTCTATATTTTACCCTAGAGGCAAAAAGGATCCACGGAAGGCTCTTCAGTGGGGTGAGTGATGTAGTCAGATTTGTGTTGGCTTATAGTCTTTTTTTCTTCTTAAGTCATCTCTCTACAGCAGTAGATTATGTGTTTATAGTAAGTTAAGGTTTATAACAATCCTGTGGGGATACATAGTACAAGTATCATTATTGTGGTTGTTGTTACCTTTTCAATTTTACATATGAGAACACTGAGACTCAGGAAGTGACTTCTCTCCATGCCACACAGTTTGTAAGTGGCTGAACTAAGAATCTCAACCCTCATCCCTTTTGACTCTAAGTCCTATGCTTTGCTCCTTACTGTACCCAGTGGCACAAAGATACAGTAGAGATGGCACCCCTCCCTTTATTTAAGAATAGTACAATTCCAAAGATCACTCCTTGAGAAGAATAATGTGCTTGCCATTTTGTGGACAAACATAAAGCCATTTTGGCTTTAAGGTTTGTCACTGTTGAAAAGTACAGCCTCCTAGGCAGCTGCTTTGGCTACTGTCCTCAATTAACTTAGCCTAGACTCAAAAATAGAAGGCAGCCTCTGTTCTGTTATATAATAAACAGTTCTTTATTTGAAATGACAATATTTACTTTTCCTATAGTGAACTCCAGCCGCCTACTAGGCAGTGGGCAAACAGTAGAACAGCCTAAAATGGAAACTTGAGAAGGCAGTTTAGCTAGTACAGTTTACTCTTAACTTTCTATTTGACCTACAAGTAATCAGAAGATCCCCTCAAAGATCTTCTCACTCTCTATCTGGCTTGTACAGTATCATATATTTCACCTGCCTCTCAGTTTCTAGGAATAGTGATTTGGCCTCCTTATCCACGTCTGGGCCTTCTTATTCTAGAATCCAAGGAATAAAAGGACCAGAAATCATCTAGTCTACTCCCTTACTTCAAGGAAGCCTATAACTAACCCATCCTAATTAGATAAGTGTGGAGTTTATATTTTTAACATTTGAAACATGGAGTGATGGGGGAAGAAAGGGAATAATGATAAATTATGCTTATATAGAGCTTTAAGGTTCCCAGAGTACTTTTCTCATAACAACTGTATGAGGTATGTGGTGACATTAAATGACTTGCCCAGGGTCATAGAAGCAACAGGTGCCAAGGCCAGGATCCAAAACCAAGTCCTTTCACTCTAGACCACAGGATTTTTTAATTTATGGAATTAAAAAAAGCATTTCTATAACATAGTAAAATAAAAACAATGATTATACATGAAACTGCAAATCTATTATATACAACTAGCTATTCCTTTTAAATATATAATAAAGTGATGATGTAAATTTCTTTATTTTTCTTCCCTCCTCCCCTCCACCCTAGAGACGGCTACCATGAGGCACAAATAGGCATATGTGTGTGTGTGTGTGTGTGTGTGTACACACATATAAGTGTAAAATTATTCTGTATACACTTCTATTTATCAATTCTTTCTCTGGATGCAGATAGCATCTTTCTTCATATATCCTTCATAGTTAAATAGTTAATGTGGATATATATGGTACACAAAATGACATTCATTCAAGTCATCCTTAAAATAATATTGCCATTACTGTAAACAACGTTCTCTTGGTTTTGCTCGTTTTGTTCTTCATTATTTCGTTCAAGTCTTTCTATGTTTTTCTAAGATCACTGAGTTCATCATTTCTTATAGCACAGTAGTATTCCACCTCAATCATATACTGCAACTTGTTTAGCCATTCCCCAACTGATTGGCATCCCTGCAATTTCACAGTATTTTAAAAACAGACCCTAACAGTAATCTTTTCTAGAATTCAACCACCTATACAATCAAGTTTTTTTTATTGTTCTGTCCTATGGAGAAATAGAAAATAATTGGTTTTACCCCTATGACACACATTTGTATTAAAAATAGTTATTAATCCCTTTCCCTTCCCAGGCTAAATAGTTCTGTTTAACTTTTATTGCCGTACCCCATTTTCTATCCCTTAAATCATCTTGTTGCTCATCCATCATTTCACAAATAAAAAGCTTAATCTAAATGAAATACTAAATTAAAAGAGGTCTAACCATTGGCAGGGGCAGTTAGGTAGCACAGTAGATAAAGCGCTGGGTTTAGAATCAGGAAGACTCATCTTCATGAGTTTAATTTTTAATTTTTTTGAGGGAGGAGGGCAGGGCAATTGGGGTTAAGTGACTTGCCCAAGGTCACACGGCTGAGTAAGTAGGTAAAGTGTCTGAGGCTGGATTTGAACTCAGGTACTCCTAACTCCAGGGCCAGTGCTCTACTCACTGCGCCATTTAGCTGTCCCATCTTCATGAGTTCAAATCCAGCCTCACACACTTACTAGCTATGCAACCTTGGGTAAGTCACTTAACATTCTTGGCCTTAGCTTCCTCACTGGTAGAATGAGCTGGAGAAGGAAATAGCAAACCATTCTAGTATCTTTGTCAAGAAAACCCCAAATGGGGTCATGAAGAATCAGACATGACTGAACAACAATAACAAAAAAAAAACATTGGCAAGTACAATACAAAGATGAATTTCTGGACATCCAGCAGTCAATGTCATCTTCTTCTGCCTTTCTATGACTCATATCTGCTCTGATTCATGGGATTTGCTTAATTCTTATAAGTGGCGTTTGCGTTCTCATCAGCAATTTTTTTTAAGTCTTCCTGCCATGAGACTCTACATCCGCTAATGCACTTTCTCTAATCTGTAAAATCAGTTTAGATGCTGCAATCATTTCATTAAATAAGACAATTTCTTGTCCACCTAATTTCTTTCTAGGTGAAAAATAATGAATTCCCAGAGTTGTGCAGAAGTTCAGAGACTGTTTCCTACTTAAGAAACAAATATTTAAAGTTTTTTTAAAGTAATTAGAACAAAGGTAAATAATTTCAGAAATTAAACTTCGTAGTGAATACTGTACATTCACAAACTCTTCTTTTTATGTGTTTGCCTAAGAGATACAAACTCTAATAATGAGTATTCTCTTTTGTCACAACATACAACAAATCTGGTATTTTATAATGTTTCTTCTTGTTCCTTTGTCTCCTTATTAATTTCCCTTCCTCCTTTCAATATTTTCTAAATTCAGGAAGATTTTCAGTGCATTCAGAAAGCTCAATGTACCTGAAAACTTGTGTTATTATATTGTAATCATATTTATTAACAGCTAATAGCTTCCTTATAGGACAGTTAAGCTATAGTAATTACCCTGCAACATTATGATCTGTATCTTTCCCCACTACATGATGCTTTCTACCATCTAAACTACGGCTTGTTACTAGACAGAATGGAGACTACACAAACATAGTACTAGATGAATTTATATCACATCATGTTACTCTCTCTACTCCTTAATGATTTAAATACTAATAGCTCACATCTACATACTGCGCACAAAGTGCTTTAGAGCTATCTCATTAGATATTCCCAGCAACCTTTGGAGGCATGTAGTGCAAAGGTTATTGTCCCAGTTTTATAGATGAGAAAATAAAGGCTCAGAGAGAGGTTGATCAACTTGTCCAAAGTCATGCAGTTAGAAAATTCTGGAGCTTAGCTCAAATCCTAATCTTCCTCGAAATCCGGGGCTCCTTCCATTATACCTTGGCAGCCTTTAAAGACATTTTTGTGGTGTCACAAATCTTAACTTTGAATTATAAACAGTGTTTAACTCAGAAAGGATGAGAAATTTATAAGGATCCACTAAATCCAAATGATCTTCCCTAATGAATCCTATGTATACAATTGATTCCTACTGTTTACAACAATTGTGAAATAGTCAGGACTTCTAAGATTCTACCCACCCTCTTCTTGCCTGTACTATTTATTTCCACAGGCAAATCACTATATATCTTGACTATGTATTTGTTATAAGGACAATACTACTTACTACTTCAGTACTGTGCAGATGGATGAGTTCATGCTTAGAAAAGTTCAAAGTTCATCCTTCAAGGTTGTTATAAGAAGAGCAAATTATTAGTATTCCTTTTATGAGTGCTTTATTAGTTACCTGGTTGTCAGTGATGAATCCAGTTTTCTGAAATGCTATTTACTCTTTCAGACTTACTGGCATGACAGTTCTTCTGGGCCAAGTGCTCTTTCAATCTATTTGGAAATTTTTAAAAAGATTCAAAAGCTTTTTATGTTTGTGGATTGTTTTTCTTAAATCATCAGTGCCACTTCTTGCCCTTTTCTTTCTATACCAGCATACACATCTCAAGACTACAGAATCCATCCTTATTTAGTAAGATCCCTACCTACCAAATCTACTGGACATACTCTCCATTTGGATCATCAAAGTGTCAAGTGCTTTGTGATGCCTGTAGTCCCACAAAGTCCACTAACTCATTAGCAGCCAGTCTTAATGTAGGGAAAGTGTTTGGATATGAATTATTTAGGTAGTCATCCTTGGTGGTAGAATCATTGTAGTCTGTCCCACTGGCCATTACACACAAATGGCTCAGTTTGGTAGGCATTTAATAAATGCTCGATGAATGGAATTAAATTAAAATATAGGATTCTGAAATTCTCGCTTGAAATGAAGGAAAAATAGACACTATCTATCACCTGTCACATGATAAATTTTTTAAAAACATATCTTGTTGGTTCAAGATGTGTTGGAAGACTGTTATAATACTGAATCAATTATTACTAGTTTTAAATAAAACAAATATTTTTTCCAGACAATCTTTTCCATCTGATATTGTGTTTGTATATAATTTGACAGATTCTTTTGTCTCATTTCTAAAGGTAAGCACCTTTTAAAAATGACTTTGTATGTTAGATAATACGAATGAAATATATCCCTTTTTTGTAAAATGCAGTTAGCACTGAATAAAAATGAAAATTAGTGTTATAACTAAAAATTTTATAACTGTAAAAAGAAAATTACAGGAGCAAAGTATGGAATGCCTTAGCAGAAACTATCCCTCCAGGACCACATAGAGAAAAGTCTTCTAAACAAATATGTCAGTAGCAAACATTCACAGTTTATGCAACTCTTTTTCTTGTTTTTTTTTTGTATGTTGAAATGTTTGTTTTTATTGAAGATGAAGTTCACAATAAAAATATGTTAAAAGAAAAATCCACTAAAGTTTAATAACTGACAAATCAATGGTAAGAAACTTATTGGAGTTATATGAAAAAAATTATATTTATTAAGGTCCTAAGTGGCTGTGAAGGAACCTAGGGAATAGTGCAGTTGCTTGGGCTTTGGTTGGTTTCATTTCTTCAAAAACTTTGAAGATTAGATATTCACAAATGTTCTTAATATTTCTAAGCAAGAAAGTACTTCATTAAAACAAAAAAAAGTATCTTTATGACCATCACATCTGTCAGTAATCCTCGACGTTATAGAATAGTAAATATATTCTGATTTGGAGGTTTGTTCCACATGGAGAAAATAAGTTGTGAAATTTCAATAACCGGCATGAAATTCTGAGCACTGTCCAGGAAGTTTCAGACACAAGAACCTTTATTAAGCATGGAAGTATTAAGGTTTTGAAGGTCCAGTAAATGATGTAGTGTACAATGGTGAGGTCTAATTTACCCACTCAGAATGGAAACCCTATATCCTGCATGTCTGGTTCATGTATGCAGATAGACAGATAGACTTAATTTCTCCTGGGAAGCTGAGTTATAAAAAGGTATCATTCAGAACAGACAGTTTTATGATTGCATAAAAGGAAAAAAAGAGATGCTAGAGTTGCGGGGGGAGGGGGCGGGGAGGGTGGTGGTAAGCATGGTCCCTTTCAGTGTATTAGAATCTATCATTAAAGATAAATTCAAGAGGTGAAATGCACAAATCAGCTAAAACATTGCAAACTAAATGAGGAATAAAAGTTGTGCAGCAGTTCGAAGCATATGGACACCCACACAGTTTGCAACAAGAGCACTGGGAACCCCCAGACTTCAGCTTATTAAAGATGACCTTTACCCTCTCTAAAATTTCAAAGCTGACGTTTCAAGGGCTGAACAGACTGTGCGCCATATGTAACATGACCTCAGCTCCACTCTGCCAAAGCACTGATGGCATCACTAATGAGAGGTGAAAGGTCCTTTTCTTGCCGCTTTTTCAGAAACCCACCAACTCTGTGTAGTAAGGATCCTCCCCCCTTCACACACACATACTTTTTTTTTTCTAGGCTAATTGCATTTAATACACAGCTTCAAAACACTTTTATTACAGGTCATTTTGCTTATTGCTCCAGTCAAATGGCAGGATGTACAATCAAATGATATAGGAGAACAAACTTATTCTAATTCAAAAGGCAAAAGGGATTAGCGGAATATTATATTAAACTTGTCTTTCATTTGAGTCTGAAAGGAAGTTCTGCAGAGGCTCCATTCAACTTATTTCTTCCTGGTTTATAAAATATATCAAAGACTGAGCCAACCAGGTGTGTATTTCTGAAGGGGATAAAAAAAAAAAGCTTCATTTGGATAGAAACGTGTTCATGACAAAGCGATGCCTGGTAGCTTCACTGCCTTTTACCTAACAGCTTGCAACAGGACATGTGCTGGGGAAATACAATAAACGTCCTTAAAAGTAAATTCCTTGTATCTTTTCATGTATTTGAAATGGTATGGAGATAGCTTTTGCAGTCATCTTCATGGCATGTACAATTTTCTTCGTAAAGAAAAATTTAGAGTGATCATTAAGAAATTAGAAAATTAGATGAATAGAAACAGACTTTCTCACAAGAGAGTCATTGTAAAAAGGCAGAGGGGCGGTCCTTGCAGGCAGAGCTGCAGAACACATTCCCTTCAAAGGTGGAAGTGAGGGTCTTTACTGGAGAGAACACTGAGGAAGCAAGATTTTTCAGGAAATGAAAATATTAAAATATGTGGATAGTATGCACTGGTAGTTATTGGGTATGGAGATCTTCTGAGTTACTACTATACGTATATAAACCCTCAAGTTGGATCGCTCCAGAATTAAAGAAGTAGGCACTTCAGTTTCTGTTTCTTCCTTTTGTTTTGATGAAACAGGGCATATTCTACCTTTTGGGGGGGGGGGGTGTCACAAAATGAACTCATTTAGGATGGCGGATACTTTTCCCTCGTCAAAAATCCATCCTTTTAGGGGAAGGGATTAACGGGAAACATTATTTGTATGATATTGAGGCGTGTCCGTATGTACTTGTGTATGAGTGAGTCTGTGACCTTATACAAGGGTCTAAAAACATTTACAATTCTTCCTGGGTGAGGCAATAACCAAACCAGATGAAGCTAATTCTTCTTCCAAGTCTTTCTGATGTGGATACATTGGGTGTGTTCAGGAGCTGTATAAATATGAGGCAGGGATTTCTTGCCTTTGCGCCAAAGTGAACCCAGGAGGGTGATGGGTGCTCTGCTTCTAAGTAGGGCAGTAAAAACAGGTGCTATGGGGACCCGCCTCTCACTCACCCCTCAGCTGCCACTTCCCCTCACCCGCGTTGGGGCAGATCACCAACAAGCAGAAATTTGTGCTCCACATTCCTTTCTCCGAATTAAATCCAAAAGCCTTCGCTTCTTACAGAGAGGGAAACAGCACTGGAGAAGCGTGGTGGAGGATAGGGGGTGGGGGTGGAGGAGAAAGAGACTGTAGGGGGAGTTGAAAGGAAGAGAGGGTCCTTTCCTGCATCTTCTCGGGTGCAGGAGCCGGCGAGCTTCTGGGGTTCAAGAAGGAGAAGTGGGATCCAGTAGGCAGAAATGCTCTGGATCTTCAGCCTGTCAGATTTCCGGAGGCTGGAGGAGAGTGAGTCCTAGCCGCACCCGCACCTCTCCCCGCCCCGCCACCACCTCCTTCTCTTTCCACCTCCCCACCCCCATTTGTGTTGGAGGGCAAGATTTTCCAAGTTTTGATCTGACTGGCCCGACCTGGTTCTTTCTGCCAGTAAGAGAGCGCCCTCTCCCTCTCTCTCCTCTTCCCGCTTAGCTGTTCAGATTGCTGGCTTCTCACTCGCAGCTCCCTCACCCCAGCCCCGGCCCCCGCCTTCTCCCCATCTTACCTTCTAGCTCCTCAACCTCGTAGGATGACCTCCCTACTCCACCTCCACTCTCTCTACCCCACCCACGGATCCTCTTTCTGTCCCTCTGCCCCGGAGCTAACCATCCTTCTTATTTCTTAGTCCAGACCAAGTTCCCCAAGGGGAAGAAAGCAAGAAGTCGCTTCTTCTTCCTCGCTCCTTTCCCAGGTCTAGCTCCAGGCAGAGCCAACGACCTCGGAGAGGACAGGATGAGTCTATAAAGCAGTAACCCCGGAGGGACTGGGGGGACTGGGACCGCTGGCCGTTAGCCCCTAAGATCAAGTTTTAAGTTTACTCAGTGGTGAGGCCTCTTTCTAGGAGGCTGGAATTGGGGTTACGAGGCCTGAGCTGAGATTAAAAAAAGTCGGAGAGGAGCGGCGGAGTGACCCGCCCTGCAAGACGAAGGGGGCTGGTGTTTATATGGGGAAGGGGATGTTTTCCTATACCAAATGGGAAGAGAATGCTTGATGGCTGCCCATGATGCTTTAGGCGAAGGGAAACTCTTTGGTTTCCAGGACTCTAGTTGCTACAGAACTTTGTAAATTATAGTCTGAGGTTCCGAGGATGCTATTTGTTAGTTCGCATTTAAAGGAGTTTCAAATTTTGTTCCAAACTCTACGGAGAGAGTCAGCTGGGTGAAAGTGGATGGGGGTGGAATGAGTGGGAGGGGTACCCCACCCCAAGCTTTTCTCACAGGATTCCAGAGGTACCTGGTTTTAGACGTGACCGTGCATTCTGCTGGGAATTTCCCACAGATACCACGAGGGTGCATGATACACTGAAGCCAAAGCAAAGGGCCATTGAAAATTCAATTTATTTGGAGCATGTTCAAATATTGTACCTTTGGGGTGTAGGAAAGGTTCCAAATACGGCGAAGGAATATGTATGGGACACGTAGAAAACACTCGAGGTGTACTCACCACTCTCTCGAACTCAGCCTCTCCCCACCACCATGGTTTCTATCTGCTTTAGCTGACACCACTCGATAGTGAAGGCCGGTCTCTGAAATGCACTAATTGAGTCACATAACGCTGAGAGCCCTGTATTTCAGCAGCCCAGAGCCTGATTTGTCGGCAGCACTTTCTTCCGCAATTCAGATACATTATCTCATTTGAAAAGTATTGGGGCAGAGACGCTGCAATTACCATTGTCTCCGGTTACGCTAAATGGCATTATGCGGAGAAATGGAAGAATACAAATGTTTTGAACGTGTTGATCTTCTTACTGGCTTAGCCTGGCCTCCCTATGCTGGGTACAGAAGCAGGCAGGCAGTGAATACTCAGTCTGAGAGGAGATAGAGTCTGACAACAGCCGCTAGATATTCTGAGCAAAACTCGGAAGAGCAGGTTCTGTCTGAGCCGTGGTTTGGTCTTTGTCCCTGGCGTTGAATCAGGGGTTCATAATGTGGTGTTCAATGAAAATTTTAAAATATATATAGATAACTGTGTTTCAATATATTTTGTTTCTTTTTTCACCTATGTGTTTTATTTTAATGCATTTAAAATCATTATTCTGAGAAGGGGTCTATAGGGAAGAGTTCACCAGACCGCCAGAGGTGTCCCTGACACATAAAAAAGTTAAGAATCCCTGCACTAAAGGTTTTGAAAGAAAAGTCAGTGGTCGGTGATATTTCATAGCCACAAAACTTCTGGGAAGGCATGTCACACCCCCCAAGTGAAATCTTCTCTTATCTGGGATACTATGCGGGTGCTTTGACTTTTTGGTTGAGGTGAAAGAAAAGAGTGAAAATTACATCTTTAGTTGGTGTATCCTTCCCTAGGAAAGGAAGAGTCTCTAGTAAGAGTAGGGAAGAGAGATCACCATAGAAGGGAGTGGGGTGAGTTCCCATCATTCTGGAGCTTTAAGCATGCCCCGTGGAAAAGGTTCTTTAAGGTGGATAGAAGGGAAGTAGGCTGTAGAGATGAGTGAGGCCTGGAGAAATGGCTTAGTTCCATTTGCAAATGGCAGGACTCTGACTTGCTAGAACTATAGATGCTCACCTATTGTTGCTTGTGGGTCAACAGAAGCCTCTTCGGAGGGAGAAATCAGACTGAGAAAATACAACCTTGTCTAAGAGGAAAGGAGTGGGAATGAAAGAGAAGGCTGGAGAAAGAGGGAAAAGAGAAAAAGAAAAAAAGTTGTTAAAAGATGTCAGGGCCACAGTGTTTAAATGGCTACCTATTCTAGCCAATTCCTGATTATACAGTGGCCAGCACGCTGTGCTTATGCGCGTGTCTCTCTCCTTTTGCTTAAACTAGACCCCCACATCTTGAAGTAATCAGCAGCTGAGAAGGGACTCGTCCCCCTGGCATCTCAGGTTAAAGAAGGAGGTCCAGGAAAATGTGGTAGAGCCATTACAAGAAACCTGAGATGCATTCATCAGGGACTCCAATTGCCATCGCATTAGGATTGATTAGAGACCAGCAGTACCGTAATGACCCGGAAAGAGGGGCAGCCAGGGATTATTAATATCAGAACGCTGGGGGTTGGGGGAAGAGAAGTTTTATGTTACTAGGATTTATATATGAGTGCAGGTTTACCTAAGGAAACTGGATAGTCAGTGAATCACGCAAACAATAAATCTAATTGCATCTAAAATTTCATGAAGCCTTATTTAAAGGGGAAAAAAGTGAGAGGGGTGTAGAGAATAAAAACTTAACTGTGATTAAAATAGAGGTCACAAGGAAATCCAGGCCAGCATTTATCTCAGACTTTATAACCAAAGTTTGCTGTGGACAAAGGCTGTGGAAAGTAAGGAACAGACGGAGTGAATGGCTGCATAATCTGGTTTCCTAGCCATTAGGACCCAAAGAAGAAGGATTTTCCCCTCAGTCACTACATTTTCACTTTAGGGTGCATTTTTCTAACTTTCTTTTTCTTTACACTGTGCCTTAGGGGTAACAGGGTGTGAATTTTGGGATAGTCTATTGGGCAGAGACACTGAACATTCTGAAATCTATTTTTCATGGAAGAAGTGATACCCTGGTTGGGGTTGTTGGGGTTTTTAATTTTTTTTTTGCATCCCATTAAAAAAAGACATTAAAGATTGGGATCCCAAAGAGACGTGAAGGAGAGAGTGGTTCGTCTCCTTCCTCGGACTATGAGCCAAAACAAATCAGCCCCTGATGGTCTAGGTTTAAATGCAGCTCACTGGATAATTAACTCCATCTTTCCAGCCCAACTTAACTGTTTATTTAGTGTCACCCTGTATTATCATCACTAGCACTTTCCTTTGAGAAGGAGGAGCTGCAGGCTTTCACCTCCAAAAAGGAAATTCTTCTTAGCTTAGACAGATTCAGCGTGCAGGATGTATATTAGTTTAAATTTTTTATTGGAAACTGTGGAAGATAAAGATACTGAAAAATTTCATTTTGCAAACTTGCCAACTTGGGACTCGGCAGGAGCTGCGGGAAGGCCGGGGGCGGGGGGGGGGTGTCGAGGGGGGAGAAGAGAGGGAGAAAGTAGAATAAAGTCCCGCCCATAGTGTCTCTAATCCTTGGGAAATTATTCCCGTAAACTACCCAGAGAAAGGGCCCTTTGTATTTAAATGTGTAGAGTGGACAATCAGATCAAAACCTAGCATTTCATGAATGGGTAAGACCCTTTACTAATCTCCGCTAAACTTCGTTCTTTTCTCTTCACTTTCTTTCACAGTTGGAGAACTTCAGTGGAACGCGACCTCTTTCCTTCCATAGGCGGCGTAGTATAGTGGGAAGAGATCTGGCCATTTGGAGTCAAAGACTCCAATCCCATCTTGGTCACTAACTACCTGTGTGACCTTGGGCAAGTCACGTGACTTCTCTGGGCCTCAGTTTTCTCAGGAGAGAGTCCCACACCTAAGGGCTTTGGGACTGGGGTTACATTGACGATGAGAGGATTGAACTACATGACCTCTAAGGTCTTTTCTAGCTCCAAAACTTTGATCCTATAGATCCTCCATCGCTAGAAGAGCCCAGCCTACCTAACTGGAAGCAACATCCCCCCAACTAGAAACCAATACCAAAGCAGCAGCCTTCACCTCAACCCTAGGAGCTCAAACCTAGCACCAGCATCCCCTGACTCCGCACCAAAACCCTTACACACACGTACACGTACATCTGGCCCAGATAGGTAAGACACCAACCTAATATCAAAGAGCCATTTAAAAGCCAAGTTTCAAAAACAGCACCCGCACATAGACACCTCTTTCTGTTCCAGCTCTTAGGAATCTGTTTTTCCTTCAACTTCTCTATTCCCTGTGAAGGTTTTTTTTTTTTTTTTTTGGTGCCTCGAAGCGCATCCAAGACAAAGGGTAGAGACCATATTTTCAGGAGACAAGCCTAGCAGATTTAAAGAATCTCTCCGCCCCTCCTAGATGCTTCTCAAACCAGCTTTGTTTTTACAGGTGTGGGGGGGAAAAGAAGGGGGAGCAATTCTTATGAGGACTTAAATGCCTCCAGGGGGTCTCGGTGCCCGGAGGCTGTTTATTTGCACCTAGGAAGTAGGCTTGCTCTAGTCCCCTTCCGGTTCCACGAGGTGGGGGAACTGGGCTATTTTAGAAGAAAATACAAATACAAATCCTTATTGTTTAGGAATAAACCGAGGAAGCTGGCCGGCTCCCCTATGCCCTGCAGTGGGAGGGAGAGCTGAGCAGATCCGGTGTCACGTTGCAGATTCCCACTAAAGATAACGAAATGTGATCTATTTTTTCAGAACAGCAAGTGGATGGGAAAGAACCTTTACAACACAAAACTCATTTACTAATGGACTGGTTTTGGGTTTCCCCACTCACTGTAAAAAATCTCCTTGACTGAGGGTTCATCTTATTCATACCTCTGAGAGCTCCTTTCCAGAGAGAAGAATCTAAGTTTTGAACCTAGCTTGTCTGTGGCAGTTTTGCCATGGGGGCTGCTGCAGTTTTCGGTCGTGGTTTTATTCTAGGATGAAAGAATTGAGGGGACCCTGTATAACCTCACAAAGCAGACTAGAGAAGAAGCATCTGACTTGACTGCCTCTAACTTCACAATAATTCCATATAGTAGGGTGCCGCCCCGAGGATCTGAAGCACAAAGTAATTAGTCTGGATGGTAGAGGCACAACAAACTTAGTCCTTCAAAACCATATCAGCATCTCTCCGTAGAGGAGATTAAAATTATTTGCTGCATAGTAAAAGGCTTTCATGTCAACGTTTCAAACATTTGTCTACATTTCCTTCCATTCCCGCGCCCCAGTATTCGTTTTCCATCTCCGCAAATAGTAAAGGACACAATCAATTACCTGCATAGATGAGCTGAAACTGGAGTTAATGCACGATAACCATATTAATCCATTTTGCCTGCGCCTCCCAGAAAGTCTTTGCAGCAATAGGGGAGGAAGGGAGTCGGAAAGAAACGGTTTTTCCTTCTTTAAATGTAAAAACAAAAACCCAACCCAAAAAGTATCTATGTGTGATTTGCATTGACAAGAACGGGTTTTGTGTTACCAGAACAGAGAAAACCTTTCTCTGCGCGAGTTAAAATGGATAATTTGGTTTACGTGGTTGGTAAATTCATGACATTTTACCTCTTTTAGTGGTTTAAAGTGAAAGGTTCCATTTTGGGAAACCTTATATATCCGGGCCAATAATGAACATTGTTACAACAATTGGTTCCCTTTTCCGGGATCGAAATAGCAGGTATACTCTCTGTTATAAAGCAAAACCATTTTTTCTTTTTCATTTATGCAATCTTATGTATTATATAGCAGAGTAACAGTTAGTTGGGACTGGGGCTTTGAAGTGTTTAGGGGTGAATACTAGATCTTTCCGGTAAGATTCGGTACCAATGGCAACATCTTCAATGCTGTCTTCTTCCTTCTAGACCACCTTCGGTATGCTCTGCTTTGAAGAGATGGGGGGGGGGGGCGGAGGTGGAGGTGGGGCGAGAAGCAGGGAGGAAAGAGGCATAAGAGTATAAGAAACATGACAAAAGGTGGTGGCATTAATCTAAATTGAGATTTCTACTCACCTCCATCTTAATCTATACCTGCTTTTATGTATCAGAGCTCTCCTTCAGTTCCTCATGGAAAATAATTAGTTAAAAAGCCTTCACTTAGTAAACGAGTATTCGAATGCAAACATTCTATTTTAAGAGACCCTCCCTAGCGGTTGCGACCCACGTTTAGTCCCTCCAACTGTCCACATTATAATTATGCGCACTTGCTCCAGACTTTAGGGTATTAGTTGATTTTTAGACCTGGGTTTAAGACTCCGTTCCGGTCCCCACACAGCTGCCTTGTCAATAAGGATCTGTTCCAAGTAGAGACATTCCTTCTGGCAGGACATTGCAGCTCTTTAAGACTTCATCTGAAACATCATAAGTACTAAAATAAAATGGCTAGGGAAAATTACCAGACACATGGTCATGAGATGCAAAAGTGCCAGGCATCCAGTTTAGAAAATAAGTCATTGTACAAACTATGCGGCAATGGCTTATTTTAAATAGCACATATTCATTAAATACATTTAAAAAACCTAAAGGTAAGAAAATCTCAACATCTGTTCCCAGGATTTAATTGCACTTGTAAATGATACAGTGGAGTCTCAGGGATGCAAAATGTATAGAGAGCTAGACTAGAAATTCCCAGAGAACTGAAAGATTCAACCATTTCTTAAAAGCAGGATGATAATTCTTAGAGTATCTGAGGTAGTAATTAGTGTGTGTGTTGTTAGCTTATAAAGAAAATAAGAGAAATCCACACACATACAATTCCCTCTCACAGTGGCTGTTACTTAAATCTAAACATTTAAGTAGTGTAGTTCTGATAGGTCATTTGCCTGAATGAATGAAGACATGTTTAATGAAGACAAGCAGGTTCTAATGAACCTTGGGATCTCCTAAGTGTCCACTAAGAGGGTTCGCTTAAATCAAAAGCATTTTTGAAGTGTACTTAAAATTCTGTTTTGAACTTATCTAATCAAAGATAAGCCTAGTCATAAAGTCACTCCCATTCCACCATTCGGTTTCCCTTATCTCAACTTATTGTTCTTATCATTGGCCCTGTCCCAGCTACTGACAATAGATTATCTTTGTTTAGGGAGGCTAATTGTTTTAAAAATCTTTTTAATAATTGCATTAGCTCAAGGTGTGCAAATGAGGATTAAGATAATTATAGTTTCGTTTGTGCAATTTGTCCAAACATTCCCCACACCTACAAGAAAAAGCAAAGGATGGGACTTTTTAAACTGCAGAACGCTTTTCATTCCATTAGCAGGAATACAAGCTTGCATTACAGTCTACAGACACACACATACATACACCACTCCATATTTAATCTTCTTGGAGCCGCTACCGTTCTAGTTTTGAGAGTAGTGTCCTTTGCATAGCTAGGCGAGGATTATATTACAACCGGACGGTTATTGGAGATGGGTACAGTTTTATTTAATTTACACCCCCTAGTGCCTTTCATCTGAGGTCGCCAAAGCATTTTTGTTAACATCAGTTAAATAAATTTCTCATCATTCCTCGGTTGGAAGGTATTAGTGAGATTCAGTGAGCAAAAAAGGACATTGAGTCCCTAAGGGTCAACCTAAGTCACCTAGGGATAAGCCTAGTCAGAAATTAACCACGGCTGCCCCACCCCCATCTTGGACTAACTAACTCTTCTTCTCTGAACACAACATTAACCTATTCCAAAATTAAATTGCTTCTACCATCTAAAACAGAAGAGTTTCGTGGCTGAAATCTCCAGATTGAGTCACGGGGTAGGGGGACAGGCTTAGCTCAGCCCATACATGAAGGCCCGAGAGCGAAGCTGCGGCATCATCAGCAGCATGCAGTTATGGTTCTCCTCCTGTATTATTTATCGCTCTCCATAAGCTATTCATCAAGCCATTATTTATTCATCCCAACGTTAAGGTAATTAAATATGAGCTCACCGGGAAAGGGCAGGTCTGGAAGGGACAGGGGAGATGGTGGGGGTGGGTTTAAAAGGTCTGTAATAATTGATTTGTACAGAGATGAGCCTGGTTCCCCTTAGCTGACACTTGAGAAGGGGCTCAAGTTGCAGGGTCCTGAAGTGTCTCCCCACCCCCCCACCCCCGACCCCTGGGCCAGAGAGGCAGGTCTCATTCTCGCGCCCCCCCTTCCCATCTCTCTCTCTTTCTCTCTCTCTCATCCCTCTCTCTCCCTCCTTCTCTCTCTTCTTTCTTCCCCTCTCTCCCTCCTCTTTTCTTCTTCCCCCTCTCTTCCTCTTTTTCTCTCCTCCTCATTCTCCACTTCCTCCTCCTCCCCCTCTTCTCCTTTCCTTCCCCCCACTCCCGGCCTCTCTCTCGCTGCAGAGGAGGCTCGGCCTCCCAGCACCCCTGCCTTGCCTGGCCGAGCTCTGAGGCTGGCTAGATTGGGATAGGCGCCACAGGCAGCCAATCAGCGCGCCCTGTCCGCTCTGCGCTTTAAGGCTGGTTGCAGGGAGAACAGAAACCAAGTTCCCCAGCAACAATCAGCATCCACCCGGAGAGAGCCCGGGGAGGCTGCTCCGCGCCGGCGGCTCAGTGCCCGGCGCTCCCACCCATCCACCCCACCTTCTCTCCCTCCTCCTCCTTTTCCTTCTCCTTGCCCATCCTTCTTCCTATCCGCTCAAAACTCCTCAGCTGAGCTCCCCCTACACCCCATCGTCTGCAACTGAGTAAGAAAGAGGACTTCTAGAAGAGGGAGGGGGTCGGAAGCCTCCCCTCCACCCCCTATCTCTAGCTCTGGTTGCCCCCCCCCCCCATTTTCCGTCTCGCTCTTCACTGTGCCCCAGGTTGCTCACTCGGGCCAAGCGCCAGCCATGTCTATGCTGCCGTCTTTTGGCTTCACCCAGGAGCAAGTGGCCTGCGTTTGCGAGGTTCTCCAGCAAGGGGGGAACCTGGAGCGTTTGGGGAGGTTTCTCTGGTCCCTTCCTGCCTGCGACCATCTGCACAAGAACGAGAGCGTCCTCAAGGCCAAGGCCGTGGTCGCCTTCCACCGGGGCAATTTCCGTGAGCTCTACAAGATTTTGGAGAGTCACCAGTTCTCCCCCCACAACCATCCGAAGCTGCAGCAGCTGTGGCTGAAGGCTCACTACGTGGAAGCAGAGAAACTGCGGGGCCGACCCCTCGGGGCAGTGGGGAAGTACCGGGTCCGCCGAAAATTCCCTCTGCCGAGGACCATCTGGGACGGGGAAGAGACAAGCTATTGCTTCAAAGAAAAGTCTCGAGGTGTGCTGCGAGAGTGGTATGCACACAACCCTTATCCCTCACCCCGAGAGAAGCGCGAGCTTGCTGAGGCTACTGGGCTGACCACCACCCAGGTCAGCAACTGGTTTAAAAACCGGAGGCAAAGGGACAGAGCAGCGGAAGCCAAAGAAAGGTACACAGGGAGTTTCTCTTTGCTCTCTTCACCCTTCTGCCCTTTGCAACCCCCGCCCCGTTTCCCCAGCCCTACCCTTACATCCTCGTCTCCTTTTTTTTCAGAGCATTGCTCTCAGGATCCTTATTCTCCGAGCTGAGATAGAAAAAAAAAGTTCATGAACTTGGTTTTAGCCTGCCGGGGGGTCAAAAAGGAGAGAGACTAATTTTAGTTGTTTTTCCTCTGCGAGATTGTGTTCAGTGGGTTTGAATCTCTGGAATTATTTGTGGCCAGTTTGTTTCTCTCACCCCTGACCCACTCCTCTCTCACCCCCTTGCGAATGAGTGTGGACTGTGTCTGAGAGAGGAGGAAGACTCGAGAAGGGAAGGGAAGGGAAATGAAAGGAAGAGACGGGAAGAGAGAAGAGAGAAATAGGAGGGGAGTGTTTTTTTTTTTTTTTCAGGATCAGTAATAAGAAGAGAGCCAGAGATTTGGGAGGAGGGGGTGTCTTACTGAGTGGCAGGGATCCCTGGTAACACCTTTTCCTCTTCCCTCCTTGTTGGCTGGCTGACTTTTTGGGTCCCTATGTCTTCACTTTCACACAATCCCATTAAGACTATCCTCTTCAGTCTCCAGTAAGTTCTTTGGGGGAAAGGTCGGGCGGTTTCACATCACACTTATAGATTTCTAGCTATAAGAGGGTGGAGCTTTAAAACAAAATCTAGAGAGAGGTATGTGGAAAGTCGGAGCCGACTTTATTGACTCTAATCACAACCCCTGAAACAAAGCTGCATCCTTCCTTGCTCACTTCCACAGCCAGGGAAGCTGTGTATCTGTCAGCACCGCCAGCCGGAGACTACGAGCTCAACAGCCTCACTTTTTGTTTGCCCCAGAGATCAGAAACGCGTTTTTTATGGTTTTCCTCCCAACTGCCCCCTGCCAATGCCCCCCAACCCCTGACCTCCTTCCCTCATCCATTCTTTTTGGAGTTTCGAGCTGAGATTCAGACCTGGGAGGCAGCCAGAATAACTCCGATCAGGAGCAGAGTTTAGTGAGCCTTGGGGATTTTTTTTTTATTTTTTATTTTTTTAGGAAACCAGAACACCCCGGCTGGTTACTTTTCTTTTGTTCACTGCCCTATCTTGGTACCAATACTCTACCTATTTATTTTGGTCCGGGATAAACGTGTCGAAGCAATATAAGTTCAGTTGGAAGAGGTCAGCAGGGCAGGAAGAGGGGAAAAAAGGAAGGAACGAGAAAGGGAGGAAATAAAGGGGGGAATACTTCAGAAAGGCGGAAGTGAGAGGAAGCAGCGAAATAGTGAACTTAAACAGGACTTGGGACAGGTCCACCCATCGAACTCCGAAATTACACAGGTCTTGATTCTTAGTGAGGACTTCTTGACATGACCTCCCTGGCTTTTATGAGGGATGAGGGAGGAGGAGGGATCGGGAATTTTCGAGTGGGGCGTGAGGGAGATGGCATGGGGACAAAAACTCTGCGATTCCAGTTAGGCTGAAGTTACAAAATCCTCTAAGTCAGGCCTCAGGGCCCACTCCCTGATGAAATCAGCAATACTGGCTTGGGTCCCTGTGTTTACTCAGGTCACTGCACTGCCTTGGGCACTACTTCCCCGTGACCTGTCCCTTTTAATGACAATCGCCAGACAGAAATACGAAAAGTAGTTATTTAGTAATATACATCTCTCTTCTGCACTATGGAAAATGGATATCAGACTTGACCAACAAACCTTTCTTGGGTTATAGGTTTTCTATTTTTTTCTTTCTTTCCCTTCTAACTTTGAAGGGCTGACTAGAGTTGTTAAGGTTAAGCATTATTTAAATGTGGTACCAATGAATGTTTATTTCAGAGGATCAGTCTGTGACAGAATTTTTAAAAGTTTTTTTAATCTCCACAAATATTTTCCTTCCGAAATCTGCAAGATTTGGGAAGCAAGGGCTATAGGGGGACTCAAACTTGTGGGGGACTCAAACTCTTCTTACATCTCTGATTCTATTATGTTCTTCTCTTGTTTCTTTTATGACTTCTGATAAGGGGTGGGTGAAGGAAGACTCCCTTTGTGCAATTATTCTTTTCCTTTTTCATGTTCTCTTTCTACATTCCCTTCCATTCCCTTTCCTTCCCTCCTCCCCTATCCTTTCCTCCTTCCTTTTTCATTCTTTTCCTTTCTCCATCTTTCAATCTAACCATATGCTGTTGTTTTCTATTTCTCAGGGAGAACACTGAAAACAATAACACATCCTCCAACAAGCAGAATCAGCTCTCTCCCCTGGATGGGGGCAAGCCACTCATGTCCAGCTCAGAAGAGGAATTCTCACCTCCCCAAAGTCCAGATCAGAACTCAGTCCTCCTACTCCAAGGCAACCTGAGCCATGCCAGAAGCTCAAACTATTCGTTGACTGGCTTAACTGCCTCTCAGACAGCCCACAGCCTCCAGGGGCACCAACATCAGCTCCAGGACTCCCTGCTCGGACCCCTCACCTCTAGCCTGGTGGACTTAGGCTCCTAAAGCAAAAGTACTTCTGACCCATGGAGAACTAGTTGAAGCATCCACTGATCAGCAACTAGAGACGTTTGTAAATATAGAACAGGAACAATTTTGCAGCGCATATCTGGGGAACTTTATGCATCAAGGAAACATGGACTTTCACAAATACCCTTTTAAAAAAAGGTTAACGGAAACAACACTGCTCTCAAGAAATGATCTCTCCTCCCCAATTCTTATTACTTTTACCTTTATCCCCTTGTCCCTAAGTGCTGGTGCAAACCCCCAAACTAACAAAACTTCAGTGACCTACCAGTTTATGCTACTGATTCCATCACCTTAAATTAAGTTAAAAAAAAAGGAATTACAAACTAGTTGGATTTCAATTCTTTAATTTATTTATGATTCATTTTTAAAGGAGAGAGGAAAAAGAGAAGTCTGATGCAAACAAGAGTCTCTACCACTGGGGGAATTTGGTTGAATTCTTAAGCTGAATAGGGGAAAAATTCTCAAAACCTTTTTTTTTTTGAGGGAGGAAATTAAGTTTACATTTTTCATATCTAGTGTTAAATGATTTCAATTTAGTTTAAAATAAAAAAGTATTAGAAAATCAAGTGCCTAAATGTCTTAATGCACATATATAAGTCAGTTAGAAATAGAAAGTGACCATTGCATTTTTGTTGGACTTTTAGGGATTTTTAAGAGGAGGTTGTTGATTTTCTTTCTTTTCTTTTTTTTTTTTTGATGGACTTTTGAAATGCATCAATGTGAAGTATCACAGTTTCCTGGATGTTTCTTCTTATGCCCTCAATGCTTTCATATCCAGTAGTATACTCTTGCTAAGTGTTTCTCCTATTCCTAGTTTTTAGCTTGCAAAAGTATTCCCATAAATCTGGTGACCTGGTATTTGTTACCCAAAATGGCATGTGTTTTTCAGGGTTCTTTTCTATTGTACCTAAAGCAGCCTAAATTAAAACATAGCAGAGCAGCAGGAGTATGGTTCTCTTTTTCAAAGGTGAGTTTCTGTGTTGCTGTCATCCTAATTTTAAACATACAATTTTTGCCTTTCTTACTTCTGATTGTTTGAATTGTAGAGCACTTTGAAGGTGATTATCTGAAGCAGTTGTAAGATCTGGTTTTGTCATATGACAGAAAAAGGGTAAGCATAGCTTTTTAGATAGCTTTAAAAAAAATTTGGAAATAATGCTTCCGGAGTGCTCTTCTCGAAAATATTCGTGTGTCCATGCCGCTACTCTTTGTCAACATACCTGTTGACAAGACTGAAAGTAACAAAATGTATCAGACGAAATTAAGAAATCAATCAGTATGAATAACATCATGAATCTATCAATTAGGAATGGTATGCAAGCTGACTGAACAGAAACTTCTGTGCACTTGCTCTAAGGCTAGGCTTTGAAAAATACCAATAATTGCATAGGCTCTTGATTATTTTTGTTTGGGAGAAAAGTGACACAGCCTTTATACTAAGCTTTAAATTTTAGTGAGTGACATTATTAAAATTATTCTCAAGATTACTGGATTGGCTGGTTCATGATTTGTAAAATATTGTCCCCCAAGGACAGCCTATTTGTTCTCTGACCTGAATTTCATAATCTTGATTTTCTCCTCTCACATAAACAGCACTATTTGCATATTCATTTAGTATGCGTTCTTCCCCGCCTTTGAGGGCAATCCGAGGGAGTAGCAGCATGGTGAATGAAGGGAGTGCTGGATTTGAGGTCAGAGAACCTGGATTCAACTCCAGGCTTTGCCGTTCTCTTAACCGTGTCTTTTGGGGCACCTGGCTTGACCTCTCTGTCTTTCATCTCTAAAATGAAGGGATGGAAGTAGAAGAACTTTAAGATTCCGTCCAGCTCTAAATCTATAATCCTATGAATTTGGAGAAATGGAAAATGAAAGCTTTCTTGTTCTAACTAGTTTTTTGGAAGCTGAAAATGATTTATTTGTAGTTCAGGAAAAGGGTCTTAATTGTTTCATGTTACAGTAACTTTTATCAATGAAATCATTTCTCTATCACAGACCCATAATTTGTCCAGAGAGGTTCATTTGGGTCAGAAGCTCCTGGTCCCAATATCCCTTGTTAGCGTTTTGGATCATTAAGTTATTGTTTATTTAAGTTACTAGGGTGTTTATTCTCCAGGTCTTGGGCCACGGAGAAATGCCACCCTCTGCAGGAGGGACTCTCACAAGGGGATCTCCGTACATTCTTTACATTCACCCCCACCCCCCAAACAAATAACCAGCACAAAAGATAGCTTTAAATGACCCAAACCAACTTCAAAGGACACCGCGGAAATCTTCCTCGAAAATAAGGAAGGGCTAATTACTTTAATTTTTTACATGCCCTCTCCTCCGCCTCTCTTTTCCTACTTCCTCCTCTTTCTCTCAGCTTAGCGCCGTATAATTTTAGTAGCGGGGATGCTCCCTGTGACTTCTTGACAAACGGAGCTAAATGTTCGCCTTCTGCTCCCTCAGTTGGTGAGTCTTGGAAATGCCAGGCAACTTGCAGAGCAGTCGAGCTGCCCTGGTACTGTAAAAAGGCCCAGTGATTACTGCTTGTAAAGTCGTTAAAAGAGCAATTTTCTGTCACAGCCATAAACTCTCTGTAAAAATCCCTGGCTCTCGGGTGCAGCGCAAGCATATTCCAGATGTGTTTAAAAACAAATTGCACAATTCCTCCCTGCTCCGTCTGGTGACAGGATGGGAAAGAAGGTGAGAATGCTGGAGATGGCTTTGGTTTTCTTCTCAATGATTTCCAAGAGCTCAGTCCCATTAGACGAAGTGGTTTTTCTTCAAGGGTAAATCCGGGAAGGGAACCTTTAAAGGACTCGAGGAGTGATTGCATTCTCCCTCTCTCTCCTTTTTTCTGTGCCTGGCTGCTTCAACTTATTTTCAAATTTCCTTTCGGTTCCATTTACAGACTTAATGATGACGGTTAAATTAATGAACTAAGGCTCATCATTAATAATAATCTTATGGGGAAAGTACCTTAGAGGCTCTGCTAAGTGAAAAAAGAAACAAGGAAGAAAAGGGGGAGAAAACTTGGCCTTTTTCTGGAAGTTTGAAATAGTCTCTAGCTGTCTGAACTCTGGCTTTAACCTTTGATTTAGAAATAAGGTTTCTGATGTTTGGAATAAGCGGACATTACAGACATCTTCTCAATTTCCAGTGGATGTGTTTGAGATAAAGTAGATCCAGTCACAGCATCCCTACACAGGGTGGGGAGAATTCTGAGGGGCTGAGCACCTTGAGTGTAGTCTCCTCAAAAGGACTCTTTAAGTTCGTTTTAAAATTTCGAGTCGGAAGAAAAAACACCTAGTGAGTGTATTGAGGCTTTTGGGTGTGCGAAGTCCTACGAAAAAGAAATCCATAGCTAGACCCTTTCCCAAGGCTCCAGAAATTCAAGAGAGGAGCGGATGTGCTTCAAGAGGCAGGCGAGCAAGCGCTTGACTGACATGGGACTACTCCAGTCCCATGCGCCTTGGGACTGGAGTAAAAGGGGGCCTATCGCGATGGCTTCAAACTCTATGCCGCGGAGTTCACTCTTAACTAGTTTTCACTTCCTGGCTATGGGATCGTGCTGCCAGTGGCCTCCGACCAGAGGTTGGGGTTACGGTTGTATACCATCATGTTTAAGGATGTGTCAGGCCGGCAGGTCTCTGTACTTCCACGACTCCCCCAAAGAGCCCAACGCCTAAGGAGGTCATGGGGTAGGTGAGGCGGCTAAGCAAGTCAAGCACTACCTGTCTTATGTTCCTCTGACCCATTTCAGTCTCGGCTTCGAAATAGCGCCCTCGCTAGCGTGGAAAGGAGCTGGGGGAGATCGAGAGCACTGTGGCTCCCCAATTCCTGACTCCTGCTTTTCCCTATCCCTGGTCTTTCCTGATGTCCCCAGCGGGCTTTCCGAAGCTAGGAGTCGAGGCCGGCTTCTACACATCAAAAACAACCAGCTTTCCCTAAAGAGCCTTAGAAATCATTGTCTAGGTTGGAGAAGCAGCCTGTGTCCGTGGTGCCGCTTCTCAGGTGATTAGCCTGGTTGCAGTGTGGAGGTAGGGTTGGGTTCTTCCAAATGCCTTCAGCATCCATGATTTGGGACCAGAAAGCCTCTTGTCCCCTCCGTTGTGGCAGGTGCTGGAAGACTGTGGCCGGGTGGGAGATGTATAGCGATTATACCTTCTTACCAGGGCAAGAAGGCTTCTCCTCTGGAACCCACTTACCCGAGCGCCAGCCCTGATCTACAGGAGGCCAGCCCAGAGATCTGGGTGAGAGCAAGAGACAGCTAAGTTTTCTTTGGGGGAGTCTCTGCATTTAGTTCCCTGCCACCCACCTCCAGTAGTTCCGATAACTTCTTAGAGGCTGTTTCTTTGTAACTAGAACTCCCCTCGGAACCAAATTGCTGACAGGCCGGGAATAGCTGCAAGGTGATTGAGCTGTGGCCTTTGGCGCTTGACAAGGGGTCATAGAAGGTTCACTTTAAGGAGACAAGAGCTTATGTGGCCTAATCTAGCACCAAGGGCGCCCTCGGCAGCTTGAAGAAGACCCCGGAAAGCGCACGTTGGGCTCGGGAATGGCTATTTTGTCTCGGCCTGTCTAGCACCAGTCTTCAGTGCTTAACTGAGGCCCTAAGGGGAGATTGAGATCTCCTGGATGGTAGTGTTGAGCCTGGCCACCGCTGAATTCAGTGTATCAGAACCCAGAACAAAAGGTCGGCACCTCCCTATTCACATCCCAACAAAACAAGCTGCTTTGCATCTTTGCTGTCCGTGGTTGACCTGGTTGTACGGGGGTTGTTGTCTGTGGGGTGTGTGTGTGTGTGTGTGTCTGTGTGTCTGTGTGTCTGTGTGTGTCTGTGTGTCTGTGTGTGTCTGTGTATACATGGGAAACCACCAGCATTTTATCCCCAGCCTAGCTGATCTTTTCCAATCCCGGGGCAAGCTAGAGAGGCAATTGGCCCACTCCAGAGTCTCTCACATGTGATAAAGGATCTTCATTTTTTCTTCCAAATAATACAAAAACAAAAACTGAAGCTAGTAAGAGCTGAGGTCACTTCTTGGGCTGGATGACCGCTTCTTGTTGGTGCCCCTTGGATTCCCAACCCCCGGATTCACAGCTGTTCAGAATCCTTACTCGAGGCCCCTCAAGGGTTCAGTACAAAATCCTCGGGTTCTGATTGAGACCGAGAACTTGACTAGTATTGAAAGGAAAAAGTGGCCTCAATATAGGAATATTTGATAGTGTAAGCAGTTGTCCAGGTGGGAAGGAAGGTCATCTAGGAGCAAAACAAAGCCAATATAAGGGCTAATTGCAGAACAAATTTTTTATCCAAAAAAGCACTACTCTGAAAAGGCTAGTTTTATTCCTAATGTTTTAAAACTGAGCACACGCACTTCAGTACAGCTGATGAAATAAGAAACCTGTTCCCCTACTGAGGATGACATTCAGTGTTTTCGAGGCGCTGGTCCTTCCAGACAGCGAGAAACAACACTGCAGTAGCATTTAAAAACAAAGGAAACTAGGCTCAGAGAGGCGAGTGGACTGCCCTTCGCATCAGGGTTTTAACTTCCCTCTTTTTAACTTGTTAGCGGAAAACTGAGAAGAGAGTTCCCAGCAGGTAGATTAGAATTACCTGAAAATTTGTTCTCTATTTTTGTTTTGTTACTTGAGTGTCTCTGACGATTTTCTCTGCCTTGAAATTGGTCAGTGCCGAGGCTTTTACTTTTACTGAAAAGTTTAGACATTGTCAGAATGAGAGCTCTTTTGTGTCATCAACTAGATTATTGGGGTGGGGGAGAGACCCCTCCAAAACCGAATTCTGTTTTGAGAAAGCAAAAGTTTAGATTTAAATATTTGAAATATATTTTAATTAGCTACTGAGCTGCACTGGATTAAATTAAATGGTACTAGCTTTTCTCTCCCCCCGCCCCCCACAGGAGTCTTCATAAAAAAAAAATTAAACTACCACGTCTTTTCCAAGTATAAATAGGGAAGTAAAAATGAAGTATTTTCCCCCTCTCTGGTTGGCACCACCCCAACCTCAACAATATGGAAAATACACTTTCACCCTCTTGAAACGGGCATATCCAAAATGGAGCACAATGGATTTAGAAGGTTGGATTTTAATTTGCAGATTAAATTATTTTGATCCAGGATTTTAAAATTAATTATTGCTTTAAAAGCTCCGTGGTCTCTTCTTAGCTGAAGATGTTTTGCTCAAGGAATTTGCAAGAGTGGATAACTAGGGGTTATGTATGGAGCCCCTTTTAAAATAAAATTCTTAAAAGTTGTCCTAGACTCCATTTTCTTCTGATGATTAATTTCCACTGGGCCTAGTAAACAAAAACATCTTAAAATTCTTGGGGAAGGTTCAAAAGTTGAGCATCACTAGGAGAGAATGCTCTTTGTACCAGTCTGTTACAACCGTAACTGTACCCATTTCCTTATATCCTCTATTGTGTTTCTATTTACAAAAACAACTTGTCTTTCCTTTCATTTTTTTGTTTAGGGTATCTGCATATTATAATAGTTACTTTGAAGATGCTCTATTCTAAGTAGGATTGACAATTGTAGTGAATGATCTAAACATCAGGGGAAGGCAATAAATTGATGAGGGGGAAAGAAAATAGCTCTCAGCCAACAATGCACCTTTGGTCATACTCATCCAAAATTTATGTGTATATTTTTTTTTACTGTAAACAACTATATGTCCTAAATTTCCCCCTTAACTTTTGGAGCTTAAAAAAAGAAACTTTCAATGTTATCAGAATACAGTCTGAGAATTCAGTCAGAGGCTAACAATGCATTTACAATCCAGAGAAACACTTATGTGTCTGTGAACCATGGAAGTAGTACATTGAAGACAGTATTAAGATTGTATTCACATAAAATACACAGGATAGCACACAGATAGGAAATAGATGACAAGCAGGTCGAATGAAAATTAGGTTGTTTAGAAAAGTCAATATGCTTCAGTATTTATGTAATGAAAGGAACATTTAAACAAGGGAGCTGTTGTCTCCGTCTACAGATATATGCCATGAATACTTTCTATGCATTACAGATGCTATATAAACATAATATGCTTCCTCCAGAAGTCAAGTTCATGATTTTAATTGAAGAATAATATTGCTTAGGGCTCTACCTCTAAGTACAAATAGCTTGTCAAAAAATCCATTCTGGGAATCTGTAACCAGTGATTATTTTCAAAATAAACAGATGGATTTTTCACAAAGAAGTCAAGGAAGATTACATATAGAATCTCTTGATTTCTGCTCACAAGAAAACCTTTATGGAAAAACTAAAATATGAAGAATGACAATAGTGGTCCCTCTTTTCATTCTACAAAAACAACAAAAAACCACAATACAGAATGATTTGATTTCCAAGCTGTTGTGCTTAACTGTTTGTTTTCCAGCATCATCCATAGAAACAAACCTCAGTCATTTGCTTCCATTCCTTCCTTCCTTCCATTCATTCTTTTTAATTGGAAAATCCAATCAAATTATAAATAAGGCCCAGTTTTTAATTAGTTTTATAAAATTTCATGAGGATTATTTAAACAACCTTGAACAAATATACAAAACTCATTTATAGAACTTTCTCTGTTTTCAGAAAAAAAAATCACCTCTGAGCTAATTTCGAATTGGAACATTAAAGCAGATTTCATGGTGTTTCTAATTTCCTTGACCAAACCCTAATGCCACTTTGATTTTGAATACTATTCTCTTGCTGGTTAAACCGTCTGCATGAATATCTAGAGAACAGAGTGTTAGAAGGTGTCTCATCTCTGGGACCTTGTCTCACCTAGAGTCAGGTGACCCTAATTGGTGACTCATTGCAGTGGTTCTAGTCTCTAGGCTGAAAAGTAAAATCCCACAAGGATAATAGGACCATAGCTATGAAGTTGGAAGGGTCCTTAGAGGTCATCTTGTCCAATTTATTTTACAGATGAAGAAACTGAGGCTAGAAGAGAAAAATTTACAGAGATTAAAAAATCACAAAGATGAGATTTGAACCCAGGTCCTCTGACTCAAAATCTAGCACTTTTAACACTGTTCTTTCGTACTTTGCTGGGATAATTTTATCTGTAAGGGATATAAGGCTTTTAATTTAATTTAACTGGAGGGATGAAGAAAGGCTCGATTTTAATTTTAGTTCTCCTCAGAGGAAAGAAAGAGTTAATTTGTTTTCTGACAGGTTTCAGGCTCAGTGCAGGTCAGCCAAAAAAGGAGAGGAAAAGGAGAACAGCCCCATGATTAATTCTACCTGTTTTTCCCATGAGCGATCACCTGCTCCAGGGGTCATGAATAGCAGGTAGCTCTCCCCTCCCGGGCTCTGAGAGGTTCGTTTGTTTGGTGACAGCTGAGTGACAAGGCCTGAAACCCGAGCCCGCCGCCTGGCCTGATGTGGGGATAAAAACCCTGGATGTTCCCTCAAACATTTCAGGAAATGAAAGTTGTAATGCGATCCCTCCTGCGCCCACATCTCCCCCGGCCAACACAAAAGCTCAAAGGAGCCTTCTCGCATTGAATTCAGCCTGAAGTTAGTTGATGGAGGGAAAGCGGAGCCCAACCCAGAGGGAAGGAAAGAGGGAGGGAGGGACAGCAGACAGGCAGAGTCTGGGGCTGGCAGATGGAAGCAGGAGAAAAGAGCTGGTTCTCCCTGTCCCTCCCCACTAAGTTCTCTCTGCCTCCCCATCCCCCTACTCTGTCCCTCCTGAGCCCTAGTTCACCGCAGACAGCGTGGGCTGCTGATGCCACCTCATTTGGTACTGTTTGAGGGTCAGCCTGGGCTGCAATAAAGAAGCACCAACTCAGTCGACCCCTCTGCCAGTTTTGTAGCTCCAGATCAACTGCAACTGGGTGCAGGTGCCCAGTGCTGTGAATTGCTTCACAGTGCTAGGAGAGGGAGGCCTCTGTTTTGGTTGGAGTAACATAGTCAGGAATAGGGGCTTTTGGGGGGGGGTGGGAGGGGAGAAGGAGGAGTGCCTCTTAGTGGGATTAATGCAGTGACCTTGACCCTGGGTGGAAAGCAGAGCTGGCTGCTGTACTCTGTCCAGTCTCTCTGATTGTTGGGCTAGAGTACCCCAGCCAAGATCTGTGGGTTGGGAGGATTTACTGTTCTGTCCCCATCTTACACTTTCGCTGTCTGTTCTCTGTCCTTATGACCTTTTTCCAGGTTTGAGGATTCACCACCTATTGCTCCTCACAGAATAAGTATTGTGAGGCAGAGCTGCAAGTGTCAGGGGAGTTCTGGGGGTAGGCCTGTCACACAGGTGAAGAAACCAAGTCCTGAGGACTTACTCCAGCAGGAACTTCCATTCAGTCTCTGGTCTTTGGTCATTCTAAGATTCAACTAAAGAAGTGGAAAGATATTAGCCAGAGGGAGGGGAAAAGGGTAATGGAATTGTTGAAGTTTCTCCCAGGCTGCCATTATTCCTTAAGGCTTCCCCCACCAATCCATTCTCCACACAGTTGCCAAAGGGATTTTCCTCAAGAGAAGGCCTAATACTTAGTATTTACTTACTTAGTAAAGTCTAACAGCTCCCTAATAACCCTAGGACCAAATCCAAACTCTTCTGTTTAGCTTATAAAGTGTTTTATAACTTGACCCCTTCCCATCTTTCTGGGTCTTTAAGACTCTATTCCCCTCCATGATCTCTATGGTCCAGCCATACTAGCCTATTTGCTGTTCCTCAAACAAGACACTCTATCTCCCAACTCCATGTATTTTCACTGGCTGTCTTCCACACCTGGAATGATCTCTCTCCTCGCCTCTGCCTCTTAGAATCCCTGACTTCCTTTTGACACTCAGATCAAGTGGCATTTCCTATAGGGAGCTATTCCCTGAATACTCAGCTGCTGGTACCCTCTAAGGCTACCTTTCATTTATCTTCTGTGTATTGATTTGTGTACATGTTGTCTCCCTCGTTAGAATGTAAGTTCCTTGAGGGCAGGGACCATTTCAGCTTTTTCTTTGTATCTCCAGAGCTTAGCATAGTGCCTGGCACATAGTGAGCACTTAATGAATTGATTGATTGACTGACCCCAAGTTGAAAGTTAATTAAGTTATTGTCCATTACGGTCAAGGAGCGGAGATGACCTTGAGTTTCTGAAGACTCTGGAATATAGTACAAAGTCATTATTGCTAAATATACAGAGGTTCAGCACCACCAGGGTGGCCAACAGGTGATGAATTCTTTGCCCTTACAGCCCTAGTTAACTACAAACAGCACTGCATTGCTCAGTTCTTAGAGAAGCTTCCCTCCCTTATTTTTTTCTTTCCCACGAGTTCATAAAGTTATTACAGACATTATGAAAACATTTCTCCCTGGTGAATAGGGAGCTAGAGAAGTAGTCATCCTGACTTACACAGGAAAGACACCTCAGAGAGACAACTAAGCCTTACCTTGATGGGAGTTGGAAAGATGTCTTGAGAAGCAGATTAAGGAAAGTCCCGTTAATTTTTGGGTGTGGCAGGTGATGGCCAACTCTCTAACTCTTTCCCTCACCCCCTGGAAAAGTGCAAAAGTGCAGGTTATTCCATAGGCACCTGGTAAAGGTCTGATTATCCTCTGGGGATAGTCAACCGTGAAAAAGATTTAGTTGCAGATCTGAGACTATAATCCATAATGTCATAACTCCAGGGATTTAATTCTAGAATGGTGGATGAGCTCAACGTGCTCATTTTGCAATCTCCTGTCTTCAAGCTAATTTGGATACATCTTCCTCACCTGACTTATGTTAGAAATATTTATGTATGTATGAACATACACACATATACATACATGTGTGTATATATACATATATGTGTATATATATATAAGTGTGTGTGTGTATATATATATACATATATATATATATATATATAAACACATTCTACTATATATGCTGCATGAATGGGTCTAAAGGCAGAATAGTGTAACAGGGAGCATTAGATCACAAATCTGAAGTCTAAAGTTGGAGTCTTAACCTTGGTACTTACTAGCGTGGTGGTGCAGGGGCTAGAACATTGAGTTTGGAGATAAGAAACCTAGGTTTAAATCTTGACTTTACTACTTGTGTGAATACCTTGAATATCTTTTTGGGCCTTGGTTTCCTTATCCGTAAAAAATAGGGAGGGAGAAGAGGTTGGACTAGATGATTTCTAAAGTCCCTTCTAGCTCTATGTCTTTGATCCTAGTCACCTGATATGACCAATTCAATTAACCATGAATTATCTCCTTTGTAAAGTGGGTCTAATAATACTACTACCTGTTCACTTAATTCACAGGTTTGTTGTGAGGACAGTATATGAGCTACTGCTACTGTTCAAAGCAGGCCACTTACTCAAAAGGAACCTGAAGCAGCTGGCTGGATAGTGTTTTTAGGACCCATTTCAATAATCATAATCAGGAGGAACATTTAGTATCTTAAAAATTAGAAACTACTTTGAAGACTGGTGACTCACTAATATCAGGACAGCATCTTGCAACTAGTGGGCACTCAAGAAATACTTATTAGTAGTGAAAGAATAAATGGGCAGTTGGAACTACAGGAAGTTATTCAGGTAGAATATAATTAGCAGAATTGGAATTTAAATGAGGTCTCATGGTTAACACCTCCTGTCTTGTGAAAATCCTTAATGACCACCAGGGACAAATACCTCATTTGGATATGTTCCCACATCTCCACTTATTTCAAGGGCATTTAAATTTGGGTTTTGTGTATGGGGAATTTGCTTAAGGCAATACAGCAGAGCTGAATTTCCATCTCCTTCCAAAAAGATCAAAGCAGCACTTGAAGTTATGTCGGGAAGTTTATTCAAGACTGATTCAGAAGTAGAGGTAGAGTCTGACTACAGGAATTTAGAAGGTCCTCTTTAAGGGTAAATGAAGGACCAGAGGAGTAGAATAGGATACACTTGTAGCAGCCTTTATAAATGAATCAACATGATCTATATCACCTTCATGAAGCTAAGAGGCAGCAGGTTTGATAGAAAAACTAAACAAAACAAAACTAGACTAGGGGTTCAGAGAGCAAGGCTCTACCCTAAGTTCTTCCACTTGCTGAGTGACTTTGGGTGAGTCATTTAAATTTTCTGGACCCTCATGTCTCCCCTATATAGAATGAAGGTGTCAGACTTAAGGGTTCTTAATATTTTTGTGTCATGGATCTCTGTGGCAGTCTGGCGAAGCCTATGGATCCCATTTCAGAATAATGTTTTTAAATGAATAAAATAAAATGCACAGGGTTATAAAGGAAGCCAATTATATTGACATACAGATATTTAAATGTATGTATGCATATATACATATATGCATATATATGCAATGTTATAGATCCCATGTTAAAAATTCCTGTCTCATTTCTAAGGTCTCTGTCAGCCCTAATATTTGATTAAAATACTGTGGGTATGATGGGGTTGTCCCCACTCGAAAGAGCATTAAATATTCACTTTTTAACTCTACCACTCCATCTTCAAGCCTATGCTTCCCCCAACATCTTCATTTCAATTTTGTACAAGCACAGGCAAGATTCAAAACTATTACATATTAAACATCCTTTTCCGCAGATGGTTTTTCTACACACACACACACACACACACACACACACACACACACACACACACCCCATTGATGTCTAATATTGTTAGGAAGTGGTAGGATGTTTATTAAGATGTTACAGTTCTAAAGATGTACCAGAATTAAAAATAGTCTATCATATATACACTATAAGATTGACAATTTGCACATGTTGAAAGTGTTTGTGTACTTTTTGTGAGTGTTCAGTTTTATTTCTTTGATTTAGGAGGACAAAAAAATTATTTTGTATTTGGAACCAAAGTTCAATTCAGTTCAATACAATTCAACTCAATTCAAACAGATAAATAGAAAAAAGGAGAGTAAAGATAGTAGGAAGGAAGTGGTTTGACTTTGGGTCCACAGGTTTTGTAGAAAGTCTCTTATAATCAGGGACCAGATGGGAAAATTTTATAGGAACTGTGACTACATTGCTGCTTAATAATTTGCATATTCTTCAGTGATTTGCATACTACTAGAGCCAAGAAGTTCCAGAGCCATTTCCCTGATGCCTTCCTTTGCTTTCTACTATTGCTAATAATATGACTTGAATAAAGAAATACTCAATGCTTTTCCTTCTTGGTTATCCCATACATACATTAAAAATAAGAAGAAGAAAGAAAAACAAGAAAGAGTTCTCTATTCAGAGGAATAGTTTAACTTAAATTATCATATTTCCCCATGTGTAAGATGCACCCTTTTTCGAAAAATTTGGAGTCTAAAAATTAGGTGCATCTTATACAGTAGTTGTAGTTTTTTAACTTGCATTTCCCACTTTTTCGCCTTTGTTGTCTTTGTGCTCATTGTTTCAAATTTGTTACTGGTATATTAGGTTACGTTTTGCCACGTTCTGCCCAGAAATGGCTCAGAAAAGATTTTTGTACAGCGCTGAATTCAAGTTAAAAGTGAGCCATTTTGCAAGAGTGAATGTAAATCATGCTGCTGAATGTAAGTTTGGTCCTCCTCCAACTGAGAAAACTATCTCAGACTGGCTATGAGAAGAAGAAACCCTACTGAAAATGCCATGGCAGAAGACAGCCATGAGAGACAAGTCAGCAAAATGGCCTGGCTTAGAAAGGGAATTGAAGATATGGATTGAAGAGCAAAGGGCAAATGGAATTCCTGTGTCCACAAAGATGGTTCAGCATGAGGCAAGAAGAACTGCTGATGAAAAAGAAGTTATTGATTTCCAAGGAGGACACAGTTGGTACTTCAGGTTCATGAAGCAGAATGGACTAAGCATGCACACATACACCAGACTTGTCCAAAAGATGCCTGAATGCTATGAGCAGATGAATAAAACTTGAGTTCAATAACTTTTTGTAATACATTTTTTTCAAATTTTGGGCCCCAAAATTAAGGTGCATTTTATACATGGGGAAATGTGGTAGATGAAACTTTGCAGGTCTTTCAAGAAGGTTTGGAGGTAGACCCCAAGCTGTAGCATATCAGTTAGGAAATAAAAAGCTTCAAGGGCATTCCAAGTGCTGTAAATCAGCTTTCTATTAATTTCAAATGAAAAATATATGCCTGGCCTGTGGGTTCATCACGCTGTCCCTAGTTCTAACATGCTTAGAAACCTACTGGAGGGTGCATTGGTTTTTAAGTCAGAAGACCTGAGTTCAAATTCTGACTCTCCCACTTGTTACCAGTAGGACCTTAGGCAAGTCACTTATCTGTTTGAAACTCAGTATCTAAATAAGCAAAAAAAAAAAAAAGAGGGCTGGGCTCCATGACCTCTAAAGTCCTTTCCAACACTAAATCTATGATCCTTTGATCCATGTCTCTTAGCTTTAGGAATTTTGTCAAAGATTTCTAGTATTCAGCTGTTGAGTTATGGACTTTAGCTAATTCTGCATCTATAAAATTGGCATAAGCAATTCCATATTCATAAGCCCACAAGCACACTAATTTCCTTTGGAAATTAGCTAAATACAAATGCTTGGGAGATAAGGTTCTACATAGAGTGGAAATGATGCCATTTCAATTGTAAGAATATTCCAGATGGCTGGTAACACAATTGCAAAACTTTTTTTTGCTTGAAAAAAGCCAAAGCATAGTACTGCAATAAAGTTTTGTTTTTAGAGAATTTTGGTTTTTTCTAAAATTATTGTATATTTTGTTTAATTAAATTAATTCAATATGGGATAAAATGAAATATAATGAGCTCCATTCTCACAAAGTCATGTCTTCAGGATTGCAACCACATGCAAATCCTCTAAAAGCTATACTTGATACCTTTGCACCACTTGAGCCCCAGTAGTGACCTTACAAGTCTTTAGGATAATGTAGGATTTGACTTGGCTGTTGTCTTCCATCCTGTTCCATGTTCTGAGTGTTTGGCACTACAAACATGAAAAAAAGTGATTAAGGAACTGCCAATCACTTTATTTTGAAGTATTGGTTACATTCAAATAGACATTTTTGCTCATGTTTGAATTTTCATTTTCTGGTATTTTTAGTAACGTTTCTTCAGAGAACTAAAGAATTGATATAGTCTGACACACACCCAAGACACTGGGTGAACAAATTTCAAAGGGTTCAGAGAAAGAATAAATAGAATTGCTGGCCTATTTTATGGCTGAATCTGAAATTCTATGGCTGAAACTTCTATAGTAGAAGTCAGCCCAAAAGGTCTGGGAAGCTCTCCAAAATGGGATTCTGAAGACACAAAGAAAGAATTCCAAGTTAAAAGGAAAGGAAGAGTCATCCACAGAGATGCCCAAGGGACTTATTATTAACCTAGATTTTAAAAAATATATACACATAAGATGAATGCAAGTACAGAGGAAGACTATGAAACCCTGGGATGGTAGTGTAAGGAGAGTTATCAGGGGGTCTTGCAACATGGTAAAGAGAATTAGCAGAGCTGAACACTCTTTGCCAGTGGATGAACTATGCATAGGATGATCTGCTTTGCAGATAAAGGTAAAGGCAAAATATTCATAAAAATCATATTTCAGATTGGATTTATCTGAAATGATGTGATACAAATCCAGTGGTTTTATGCTCTTTGCCTGCTTTGGCTCTGGAGAATTCAGCATGCTTGAGTTAGGCCAGAGTTTGTGAAAAAGAAGGTAGGTTCATGAAATTAAGAGCTGTCATTGCTAAAGCTCTTTAAGGTTTGCAAAGCACCTTAAAAATATCTCATTTTATCCTCAGAATAAACATGGGAAGTAGGTCCTTCTATTGTCCCCATTTTATAGATGAGGAAACTGAGGCAAATAGATACTAAGAGACTTGCCCAGCTTCATGTAGTCAATTCATTTCTGAGGCAGGATTTGAACTCAGATCTTCCTGACTTTAGGTTTTTTCCACCTCTTTACAACTGAGGCATTTTTTTTTTCCTTTGCAAGAAGCCTCTAGGTCCAGGGCTCTATCCACTGTGCCACTAAGATATCTCTAATTTAGAGCTAGAACGGACCTCAAACACCATCTAGTCCAATCTCATCAATGTATAGATAAGGAAACAGGCTTAGAGAGCGCATGACTTGCCTAAAGTAATAGGGCGGTAACAGAGTGCAGAATTTGAACTCTTCTGACTTCAAATCTAGTGTTCTTTCCATTGTATTATATATATATATATATATATATATATATATATATATATATGTGTGTGTGTGTGTGTGTGTGTGTGTGTGTGTGTATCACATATGAATAGATTCTACCTGATTTATAAAGTGTCTATTTTTTTTTTTTAGCGATTGCTTATACTACAGGGGAGGGTGGAAAGAACCAGAGAACTACAGCACCCAGATAGGTAGGTTCCCTGTTCTCTGTTGCCTCCAGGATAAAATGCAAACCCCTCGGTCTAGTATTTTGAAGCTATTCCTACTCTGGCTCCAGTGTATTTTTGCATACTGAATTCATGTCACTCCTTCCTTGCAATCTACAGTTGAGACTAACCTGGTCTCCTTTGACATTCCCAGTACGCCATATTCCATTTTCCAATTCCATGCCTTATGTCTAGGATGATCTCCCTCCTCATCTTTGCCTCTTTTAATTAAACGATTCAATAAGCATTTATTTATTAAACACTTTCTGTGTGCCAGACACAGGGCTAGGTGCTGGGGTTACAAAAACAAAAATGAAAGCTCCTGTGCCCAAAGACCTTGTATTTCCCTTTTGGAATTCTTCATTCCCTTCAAAGCTTGACTCAGGTGTGGCTTCATACAAGAGGATTTTAGTACTCTCCCCCAAACCCCCAGCATTTACTTTATATGTATTTTGTGTTGGCTTAACCCAGTTCAAATTGTTTCCTCATTGATCCTGGAAGGCAGTGGTCATCTTTCAATTATGTCTTTGGATCTCTAGCACCCAGTATAGTTCCTTTTGCTTAGTAGGTGTCTAATAAGTGTTTGTTGCATTGGATTGGATGGAGTTGAATTTCTCTCTCCCCGACCTCCCTCCCTGTATCTATTTATAAGGGCTGAATTGATACAGATTCACATTTGCAATTCCTGTTCAGACATAACCCCACTTCAGCAAAGCTGCTACTGGTTTCCTTATCAGGAACACAATGTTCTAAGATCTTTATTTCTCAGCTAAGATGTAAAATTGACATTCTGGCTGCTCAGTTCACTTTGAGATTCTTTTGTCCTCTTGGATATGGTGTCAACAGCCCTGGTGCTTTGGCTGAAATCCAGTTCAAGTGCCTCATAGGCAAACAGCACGTACACATTCTTGCCATAATTAAACGGAGTGTTTCTTTGCTTCCTGTCCTAGGCTGTGGTATGGAATTCCTACAGGCACTACTAAACTGATGAGTCAATCTCACCCAAGTTGGTTGTATTTTAATTGTCAAAGAAATGGATCTGATATTTCAGGGGATGCTCTGAGGGACTCTCAGTTATGTTCAGTTTTAAGTGGTTTAAGATTTTGGCATCAAATGAACTAACAGGATGACTGAGTTGTCCAAAAAACCCCCTACGTTTGAATCTTGGCTTTTCTTAATTAATAACAATAGCCTAGCATTTATGTAGTGTATTAAGGTTTGCAAAGTGCTTAAAATAGGTTTTCTTATTTGAATCTCATAATAACTGTGTGAGGTAGGTGCTATTATTATTTTCACATTCGCTCCCCCCACCCCTTTACAGATGATGAAACTGAAGCTGAGGAGCTTAAGTGACTCCAAAAGACAACTAAGGGACAAGGTTTATCTCATTAGCAGTAAGAAATCTCTGACCCATAGTTAATGCTTTGGTTTTCTAATATTTTCTCCTTTAGAAATAATTTTCTAATATTTAAAAGGCTAAATAGCATGAATATTTGAGCACTGTATAGAACAGATTTTTGTCTATGATATTCAAAACACTTAGCACTTTAAAACAATTTGTATGAAACATTTTTTGTGTGTTCTAAACACTTGTAATCTCTTTTGTATTCTGTTATATGAGAAATTTGGGATATTAAAAATAAAAGATTCCTGATATTAAAAAAGTTATGTATCCAAAGTTATAAGAATAAAGTGGTATGATTTTATGAGGCAATGTTTGATGTGTAAATCTCGTCTTCTGTATGCCCAGCTATTCTCCTAAGAATAAGGACTATGGGTGAACCAAAAGTCAGGAATTGCATAGGGTTGTGTGCAAAAAGTGGTTACTAGCACTGCCTTGTATCTCTAATACCTTGACTTATGCGGAACTTTAGAATACAGCACATCATTCTGACATCTACCAAAAAGGGAGCTGAAATGGTAGGCATTTCCCTAGAGAGTATGAATAACAAATACAGACAGACCAAATTTACTTTTGGTCATCAGAACATGGAGAGCTGATATCTGAGGCAGGATTTGAATTCACATCTTCCTGACTTCAAATTCTGCTCTCTATTTACTTCCCTGTTTACTTGCCTCAAGAGTATCATTTTATCTCTCTGGCCCTCAGTCTGTAAGGGGGGTAGAACTAGATGATTCTTCAAGATAACTTCTAGCTTGAAATTCTAGGGATATCTCTCTCTATATATACACCCACATAAACATATTACATATATATCTTTTTTTGCAGGGCATTGTGTGTGTGTGTGTGTGTGTGTGTGTGTGTGTGTGTGTGTGTGTGTGTGGATTAGGACATGTGATTTCATAGGTATGGGGAACTCCAACATAATCCTTTTCACTGATCACTCATGAATATCACAAGGCCATATATTCAGTGACAGAAGACATCTTAGAGGTCACCAAATCATCTGGCCTCAGACGCTAGCTATGTGACCCTGGGCAGGTCACTTAACCCTTTTGCCTCAGTTTTTTCATCTGTAAAATGAGCTGGAGAAGGAAGCAGCAAACTATTCCAGTATCTCTGCCAAGAAAACCCCAAATGGGGTCATGAAAAGTTGGACGTGGCTGAAAATGACAATAAACAATCATAGGATCAGAGATCTGAGGCCCAGAGATATTAATTAACTTTCCCAATTTCGTACTGGTAGTAAGCAATAAAGACAGGATTGGCACTGAGGACCTCTGATGACAACTATCTCATATCAGCAACTCTAATTTATCATTTTGGAAAGGTGTCTGGGGACTGGGGATAGCAAGAGACTTATCCAAGATCATATAGAATATTTTTTTTTTACTTGAGACAATGTTTTAATTTTTGATGAATTCTTGAGAAAATAATAATAATTATGGTTTAGAAGTAGGCTGTTTCTCTATGGGACTACCTGATTTACTAGTTGATTTAATCAAACAACCTTTCACTCTAGTGGGGAGAAGTCAATCTCGTTTCACATTTGACTGAATTGTTGGTGAATTGTAGCTGTAGAAAGCTCACTTGGATTTCACCTTGACTTCAAAGAAAGGTCTCAGCTTAGATCAGCCTTTTTTTTTTGAGACAGGAAACAAGACTGGCAGCAAAACACTAATGTCTGAGGTATTCAGTTACATAGTGTCAGTGAGTGATATCAGTGTAAACGGTATATCTGTCAGCATTTTGACAGACCTAGTTATTATCTTTCATGAAGTCACTGTGATATCTCCCTCTTTTCTACACCTATCCTCTCTTAACCATTTTGGATAGATTCAAGGAAAACTAAGTATCTTGCCCTTACAAATGGAAATTAAATACTGGGTCTATTTATTGATTGATTCATGATCCCTAATTGTAATTAGCATTAAAAGACGGAGAGTAGGAATTTGTACAGGAGAATGCTATTTATTTTCCCTCTTGCTACCATAAAACTGTGCCTATCAGAAGCCAAACATTTGAATGAAACTTGAAACATTCAACCAGCTTTTTGTAAATTTGGCACCACAGAAATTTAGAGTTGGAAGGGACCCTATTCAGGACTTTCCTCTGTACTATCCCTGGCAGGTGGTCTTTATAAGAGAATTAAAGAGTTTGAAGGGGGTGAATGATTGATTTAACTTTTCAGTTTTCATCTATGTACTTGGGCTTTTGGTTGGTATTGTATGACTGCTATAGTTACTCCCAGCAAGGAAGTGTCAGAGAGCCAGGGGTCATGACAGAGTAGTGCAATAGCTTCCTCACAGACCTCCACTGATCATCATGTGTTTCTACTCAGGAAGTCATTGAATCTTATAGCTGGAAGGATTTTCAGGAGTCTTCTAGTTTCTTACCTGAAGAATGAATCTCCTTTATTTACATCTTGGATGGGTAGTCCTCCAGCTCTGAAAACCTACAGCAATGGGGAATTCACTACCTACTAAAGTGGTCAATTTTTTATGGCTAACTATTGCCCAATTTTTTCTTTTATTGAGCCAAAATCTTTTTCCTTGTAACTTCCAACAACTGTTCCTAGTTTTGCCTTCTGCGGTCAAGCAGAACAAGTTTTATTCTCACTTTTACATGTTGTTGTTCAGTCATTTTCCAGTCATGTACAATTCTTTATGACCCCATTTTAATTTTCCTTGGCAAAGATACTTGAGTGGTTTGCCGTTTTCCTCTCCAACTCATTTGGAGGAAACTGAGGCAACAGGGTTGTGACTTGCCCAGTTGTCACATAGCTAGGAAGTATCTGAGGTGAGATTTGAACTCAGATCCTCCTGAATCCAGGCCTGGTGCTCTATCCACTGTGCCACCTAGCTGCACACTTTTACATGACAAACCTTCAAATGTTGAAGATGACAAAGACATTGAGTCCCCACTAAATCCTTTTTTTTTTTAGGTTAATTATCTATAGTTCTTTCAGCTACTCCACATCTGGCATCACTCTGAGTTTCATGGCCACTCTAATAGTCCTCCTCTATATTCAAGGCTAGCTTTCCAGTTTCCTAACTAAAATGCCCCACCTAGAACTGAATATAATTCTCCTGTTGTGTTCTAACTAGGGCAGAGTACAGTAGGATTGGGTCAGCTAGGTGTCGAAACAGATAGAGTGCTGGGCCTGGAGTCAGAAAGACTCATCTTCTAAAGTTCAAATCTGGCCTTAAAGACTTACTAGCTGTGTGACCCTGGGCAAGTCACTTAAGCCTATTTGCCTCAGCTTCCTCATCTGTAAAATGAGCTGGAGAAGGCTTTGCCCCTGCCACCCTGAAACAAAACAAAAAACACCCTCCCCCCCAAAAACCCAAATGGGGTCACAGGGAGTTGAACATGACTGAAAAATGACCATATAGTGGGATTATCCCTTCCCTTGCTCTGCATGCTATATTTTTATTAAAGCAGCCTAGGATTACATTAGGTTTTATTTTTGAGTGTCTCATCACATTGTTGAATACTTTTTATTTATTTATTTATTTTACCAAGTGTAATCAATTCTCTGCAAAGAAGGTATTTGTGGCTAAGCATATCACATTCAAGCAGTCATATTCAGTGGGTGGGCTTAAATCAGTAAACATATGATAAGGTTTCAGACCCAATTTCTTTCTTCTTTTATTTTGTATCTTTGTTGATGGATCCAAGGGATGGGCTGGGAAAAATGTAGCCTTAGCTAGTAGAGGGCAAAAGGTGATTAGAGACTTCCTGCCCACCCCACTCTACCACATCTGAAAATGTTGCCAGTAAGAAAGAAACCACCTTTATTAAAGGCTTTTCACCTTCCAGTAGCATGATTTAGAGCAGCTATCTCAGTTAAGAATCTGCACATGGTTGCTTTGTTAAATCCACAAAGTTGAGGTCACGATTACTTTTAAGAGCTGACTAGTTACCTATAAAGAAAGCTCTGTCTCCTTAACAATCACTGGAGAATTATAGTTTAAAATATTTTTCATAAACAATCTACAAAGTGGTTCTTGGGTCAAATACAGTCTTACCAGTGGGGGGTTGGCCATGGCCCACATTTGCTGCAGTGCATAGGATATAGCCTTATCTTGCTGCACAATCTCCCTTGATAAAATTGTGTTCATTGGAAACTAAAAACTGCTTTGATAGCTGAATGACTGCCCTAGAGACTGTCCTGGAGGAAAAAGAATGTGGTACCATTGCAAAAGCATTGCAAGAATTTTAGATTCTTTATGAAACACAGTATTGTCTCCCTCCTGCTCCTGCATTAGAAAAAAATAAGAAAAGAAAAAAAGGAAGAATCATAGGAGTAAATGAGGTCTGGTGTCTTGTTTCTATTCTTGGATTAGGATTGTGAGAGGCAAGGCAGATGTTTCCATTTTGCAGTTAAAGACAGTGAAACATTGGTGAAATTAGACTGTAGAATTAAATAGAATATAACACTGAAATACAGTGCGTTCACATTGGAGACTGATCTATATCTCTGTTGTGAGGATAAAAAAGGCATTTTGCTTTTTAGACTGTGGCTTCAGACTTTACACTAAGATGATGTTCACTCAAAACCATTACACAAAGTACTAGAGCAACCCAGGAAGATGTTAACAACAACAAAACAACAATGATGTATGAAGTAATGAGTGAAAAAAAATTCTCCCGTCAGATTCACTCCACTCACTGGTATTTGTGTATTAAGCCAGGGGGGGAAAAATCCAGTTATCAGTAGCTTTGCATTTGAAACAAGCTCTGATGTGTTAGATAACAAGTATAAACTAGATCAAACCTTGTTATTAAACCAGATTCTTCCTTATGCCCTAGGCCATGTTTCTAGTTGCCAAAATTGCTAGTCCATTCAATCAAAAAACAATTAAACTCATTATTTGTCATCAAGTAGACCAAAAGGCCTTTGGGAGTGAATGTATCCACTTTTTAACTAGTTTGGTTAACACTGTTAATAGTCTCATTCATTCCTGAGGAAGCAAAGAGCCCTCGGAGGCAACTGACTGGTCTACTTATGCAAATAATAATAATGATAATAATAGTCATCAACATCTATGAACCAAAACCCAATTTTCTGAAAACAAGAGTATGCCTTCATAGCACCCAATTTAATTTGGGAGTAATTTATTTACAAGGGAAAATGTGGCTAGTATGACTTGCCAGCATCTGAAGTTTTGACAGCCATGTTGTTAAAGCTACAGAGAAGCCCATTCAAAATAAGTGATATTTAGGTTTCTTTTTCTTTAGATAACTAACAAGAATTATTGCCTACTTTGGACTTTGATTTGTAATTTTCCCAATACTCACATTCTAGAGCTGTGGGAAGAATATCCCACATTCTTTGTTTTATTTTATTTTATTTTATTGGTGTGTTGCTTCCATATGGTTTTATTATGCTCTTCCCAAATCCCTTCTGCTTGTAAATTGTCCGAGTTAACTGACAAAGTGACTGGAAGTGACTAGTTTAGTGGAAAAGTGGTCCAAGACGTGAACAAAAGATTGGCTTCAACACACGAGGCAGCTAGGAACTCTCTTTAGAGTAAGATCTCACAGGTTCTCCACTCATACATTGGAGTGGGATCTGGGAGATCTCATAGTTCTCCATTCATTTATACATTGAAGTGAGATCAGGGAGATCTCACAGTTCTCCATTCATTCATACATTGGAGTGGGATCAGGGAGATCTCACAGGTTCTCTTCTCTTATATTGCAGGGGGATCAGGAGAACTGAGTGAGGAATCTACATTGAAAAAATGGTGTTCTAGTTTTTTTTTTTTCTGTCTTCTGCCCTCATGGTTAAAGGCTTTCACTAGGGATGACAAATAAACAATCTGGAGGCAACATTTTCCCTCTGAATATGTAACAAATGACTCTCGATGTGTCTTAGAGTGTAAATTGTCCTTACAGTAGAATCTACCTACTCTAGACCCTGGAAGTCACCAATAGAAATTTCCCTATGGGGGAGACACAGGAAAAGTTTGTCCCTCTTTTGCTCTTCATTGTCCCTCTCATGCCTTTTCCATACTTGCGTCTTACTCACTAGCTGAACCAAATTTTCCATTTTTTGTCCTTATATTTCATTTAACTCCCCATTCCCTTCCCAAAAAAAGTTTGGGGGGAGGGAGGTGAGGGATGGAAGGGAAGGGGAGAGACAGCTAAAGATAATTGTAACAGTGAACAACTTTTCTCTTTTTCCAATAAGACCGACACAAAGGGATCAGGGAACAGGCTTCTGTTGTAGCAGGAGAGATTTAGATTAGCTATTGAGAATGACATTCTGGCTATGAGATTTTTTTACACACTGAAATTTCTTACTGATGGAGGGTGGGAAATCTTTTTCAGAAAAGGATAGCTACGCATTCATTTTTTGGAAGACACTTTATGCTTTATAATTCCAAATGAAATTCACGTACCAAGAACCCTGGGCCCTGTAGTCAGGAAGACCGAACTCAAATTCTTCCTCAGATTTGTACTAGCTCTGTGACCCTGGGCAAGTCTGCCTCAGGTTCCTCAACTATAAAGTGGAGATGATAATAGTACCTACCTCAAAAGGATCAAAGGAAATAATCTTTGCAGCATGCTTGGTACATAGTAGGTGTTTAATGAATCTTTGCTCCCCCTCTCTCTCCCTGCTGTTATAGGTAGGTATGTCTAATGCTGTGTCTGCAAAATGCCCAAATTGGTTCGACTGAATTGGCTCAGTGTTGTACTTATACTAGAAGTAACACGTTATAGTAGATAGAAACCTCCTACAAATGCAAGAAGAGTTGGGTTCAAGTCTTGCCTTTAGCACGTACTGGCTGTGGGACCCTGGGCAAGTCATTTTCTCTCTGAGTGGTCTAGGCAACTCCCTAAGGCTCCAAGTTGAGAAGATAATGCACCTGAACCTGTAGAGGGAATTTTCTCATCCAGCAGCTCCTTAAAAGAAAAAAAAAATCACAGGACTAGTCTCTAACCTATTCGTATAACCACCCTGAATCAATTAATTTTGCATGTGACATTTATTTGTGTGGCTATCCCTTTTTCATATCTCTATTTTCTTTTGAGAAGAAAATAAAGAAAAATGGATTTCGTATATAATTACCTCCTCTTCACCCTACTCATTTTTTTTCTTCCTGATTTCAAACAACAAACAAGACTAATCAATCACTTTCACAGGTGGAAGCAATGGTGATTTAGATAAGAATACTTGATTGAGGTTGGAAGGAAGGCAGTAGAGAATAAATGTTGGGAGATCTAGAGGCATATTGCTTTTCAACTGATTGATATATAACTTTTTGCATATTCCTGTTGTTTTGTAAGTAGAGGTAATCTTATGAAGATTAATAGCTATTGCTTGAATGAAGGCAGTCCAGGAAGTTGGCAGGCAGAGCTTCTTGAATGTTTCCCTCCTGTTCCTATTTGGGGGAGGGGTGTGGGAATCAGAGAAAAAACAAGGGCAGGAATCTTAGGAATAAATGCAATCTTAGTATCTTGTTTCTATGCTAAGACCATTAGATAGGCAAGACAGGTGTTCCCGTTTTATAGATGAAAATGATTAGGCATTAGAGAAATTAGGCTGTTGAATCAGATTCCATATCCAAATATATATCCATATCCAAATGTATCCAACCAGATAGCCAGGGGCTGAGGTGGTACTTGAATTCAGGCTTCTCCAGAGACTGGCAGTCTTTTTGTTTGGATCTCATTGCCTTCTTGCTCCAGAATCAGACATAACATCTACTAGTTGGACAATGGGGCACTGCACCCCCTGGAGTCAGAAACCAACTAATTTAATTGAAGCCAATTCACATTATCCTGAAAAAAATCAGGACCGGGTCTGCAGTGTATTATATTGATATTACATTCTCTAAACAAGACCATGTCTAAATTCCAAGTTACTTAGGAGGTCTGCCACAGACTCTGACAAATGAGTAGCATTGACCTGGATAAAAAACAAAAATAAAAACAAAAACCCAAAACCTCCGCCCATGTTGTATCAGGCAATACTTAAGTAATTGTTCTGACCTTGCCCCAGAACATGATTGATGATGGGGGGCACTACCATCATCTATAATATTTAAGCTTTCACTATAGGTTCCTTTAAACCACATTAAAATATATTGTATAGCTAAGGACAAAGAACTGTATATGGTGGTAACACCAGTTTAGTACATATTGTACATGGTTATCAGATCTTTACTAGTTCAGCGATCTCATTAAACTCATTTTACTTACATTTCCCTTCCCATTCCAGTGGGAATAATGCAATTTTGTACCTGTGAAGATGCAATAAATGGATGCCTAGATTTCATCTTAAAGATAATAGAAAGGAACTGCTGATTCTTGAGAAGGCCATAAAATAGCCTACCTTTATAGTTTATAAGTACTTTACAAATATCATCTCACTTGAGATGTTGTTATTAGGAAAATAACTTGATATGGAGTTGGGAAAGCTGAGTTCCAGTTCCAGGGCTCATAATCACTCCCTTTGTGGCTTTCAGCTTGTATGTACTTCCCTGTACCTGTTTCCTCCTCTACAAGATGAGTGAGTTGGACTAGAGGGGCGTTAAGGCCTATTTAGCTCGAAATCCTAGGGTCCTATGAAAGATCATCTATGCACAAAGGAGAGTGGTCATTTGACTTTGTTAGTATATGTGTTGGAAGCTGGGGATGGGGTATAGAGGATCTTTGGTAAAGAGTCCCCTTTGATCATATTTTTGTCACCCCTGCTTGACCCTTCACACGTAACCTCTGAATTTGTTCTACAGGACCTTGGTTTATTGTCCCTTTTTCTTTATAGTATAGGAGCTGAAATCCCTCCTCACCATTAATGTTGCTACATTCTTAATCGATGAATCAATAAGCATTTATTAAGTACCTACTGTATATTAGACCCTTTACTAGGTGCTGGGGATACAAGTACAAAGAATGAAACAGCCCTACTCATAAAGAGCTTATGTTCTGATGGGGAAGGCAACAAATACATATGTAAATATGTACATCAAAAATATAAAGTGAATAAGTACAAATATATACAAGATAGTTAAATACAAGGTAATTTGGGAGGGAAGTCACTAGCAGTTGGCCTGATTAGGTTAAGACTTCAAGCAGAAGACAGTGTTTAAGAAGATGATGCTTGGAAGAGAGAGAATGTGAGCAGAAGGAGAGAAGCATTCCAGGCATGAAGGACATCCAGTTTAAATGTATGGATGGAGATGGGAGATAACAGGGACTTGTGGGAACCATCGAGAGTTCAGGAGATCAGATTGTTAAGATTTCAATGTGAGCATTTACACCTGGGAAATCAGCAAATGCTGTAAATCAAGGGGCAGCTAAGTGGTACAGTGGATAGAGTGCCAGGCCTAGAGTAAGGAGGTCTCATCTTCCTAAGTTCAAGTCTTGCCTCAAACACTTCCTAGCTGTATGACCCTGGGCAAGTCACTTAACCCTTTTTGCCTCAGTTTCTTCATCTGTTAAATGAACTGGAGAAGGAAATGGCAAACCCCTCTAGTATCTTTGCCAAGAAAACCCCAAATGGGGTCATGAAGAGTCAGACATGTCTGAATGACAACAAATAATAAATCAAGACTTGACTTACTGTTTTGCTGATTATCTAAGCCTAAGAAAGTAATGGAGAAAATGTTAAAAATGCAGATTAAACTTGTGGGCACATTTCCCACCCCCTCCTTGAGCCACTCGTTAAATATTTACCACTACACCCCTAAGAGATAGAATGCTATGTTGAGAAATTTATATTTTATCCTAGAGGCAATAGGAAGGTGCTGGAATTGGTTGAGTAGGTGAGTGACTGTGGTCTGATTTGAGCTTAATGAACATTAATTTGACTGCAGGTTGTAGGATGCTTCGGAGTGTTGAGATACTTGAGTTAGGGAGACCAATTAAGGAAGTTGCTGCAACAATCAAGATAAGAAATCAGGAAGGCCTGAACTAGGGTGGTATCGGGTAATTCAATCCAATTGTACTTGAGTTTATTTCTGACAAGTGGGATAATTATTCTTTTTTTGTTTGTTTTTTAAGGAGGAAGGGGGGCTGGAGTTGTTTATACAAAGTCATTCAACACTTCAAGGATTTATAAATTCATTGGTGTGGGAGGGCCCTCCACTGACACAAGTTTCCAACCCCTCTTGCCTTAATAGATGGTTGGTTCCTTGTTAACTGCTGTGGCTGACACAAACTGTTACCTAGGAGCCAAGTTTCTGATCCTGATCTTCTCTAAGCTTAGTTAGTCTGATTTTAAGATGGCAGATGTAGTCCTTGATGAGCCCACACTCAGAGTCTTTCCATTTTACTATGAGCCTCCCTAGCCTGTACTAGGGAATAGTCTTTGGAAACCCTGGGGCACTTCCATTCTCATATAGCATCTGAGTAGGACTTCAGTGGAGGGATGATGTAGATAAACTACAATAATTTATAAATCTGAAATATGGTATAGAAATACTTAGCATTTATTTTTACTCACCCTTTCCCTTTGTGCTGCTATTGAAGGGCCTCTGTGAACCATGGAGCAATAGCTATGGCTTCTATTGCCATCTTAGGTGGTTCCACTAGATTTTCAGCATTTTAAAAAATTTCCTGGATCTCTTCTTCATTTAAAAAACCCAGTTCTGTCTTGTTTTAGATTTTCTTGTTATTCAAAATAGCCTTTGATTGTCTTTTGCTTTCAAAAGGCGTGTGTGTACTTGGACCCATTAGATAATGTTGCAAGCAGTAAGGAGTCAGAAAGTTCTGTAAGTTTTCTCTTCAAGGGACCTTTTCTGCATGGTGCTTTCCAACTCTGGATTATCTCCTGCAGAATGACATAAATTGACTGCTTGTACTCCATTTAGAAGCCCCATTTCAGTAGGAACCAGAAATGGAATCCACACATTTTTTTTTTCTCTGCTAAGTAAGGCATCTGTCCATTATTTGCTTAAGCGTATTGAATCAATTTTTTGTGAACAAATTTTTCCCATGCTTGTGATAGTCTGCAACCTTGAGTGAGAGTGCCACCTGCTGGTTAGCCTTTCTATTGTTTTTTTAAAAAATATTTAATTGTTTATTTTTAGTTTTCAGCATTCACTTTTGTAAGATTTTGAGTTCTAAATTTGATGCCCTTCCTTCCATTCCCTCCCCAAGATGGTGTACAATCTGAAATTAATTTCAGGCTATAAGCAGGACTTTCATGTTTGATGTGTAGTATGATCTTTGTAGAAGTGCTCAACTGTAGGAGAAAGACATTTAATATGAAAAGTTGAACTTGTGTTATTGTTTACAAAGCTCAGCAGGTTCAAGAATACAGTTAATATTCCTATGTTTATATTGTGTTCACATATATGTGGTTTGTACGTAAGATGTGTAGGAAATAATATTGGGGTCTTGTATTTTATGTCCTATAGAGGAAGATAGCAGAAAACAGAATAAAGTTATAGCAAAATGAAAGTGGAGCTTGCAGGTTCTAACTGAAGAGACAAATAAAGGAGGTGTTTTTAGTGTGGGTCCAAGTGTTACAAGAAACATCATTTCATGGAATATTTGGTCACCTAGTATTGCATTATTCGTGATAAGGATTTACAGTAAGACCACTATGGAAATAACTGTAGCTTATGTGTCAACATCAGTCATAAAGGACGAGATTGTAGAGAAATACTATAGAGAACACAACAAGACCCTCCAAATTAAGTCAACTTATACTTTGACACTTGGTTGACTTCAATGCAAAGCTGAGAATAAGTGAAAATAGTGAAAAGTATTGGAAAATATGGATCAGTAACAAACGAGGATTAAAATTACACAGAAACCTCCTGTTTTAACATCATGAACACCTTCTTTGAGAAAAGAAGCAGAAGCCTCTGGAAGAGGCAAGCACAAATAATATTACAAAAAATGAAACCTATTTTAATGGATAGAAATGAATCATATGAGATTCATTCTAAATCAGTTATATGCATATGATCAGACCACAAATTTCATTCTTTTTTCTTTTTTTTTTGGAGGGGGGAAGGCAGGGCAATTGGGGTTAAGTGACTTGCCCAAGGTCACACAGCTAGTAAGTGTGTCAAGTGTGTGAGGCTGGATTTGAACTTAGGTCCTCCTGATTCTAGGGCCTGTGCTCTGCTCTCTGCACCACCTAGCTGCCCATAGACCACAAATTTCTTAGAAAAGATAATAATTAATATAAAGGTAGAATTAAGAAATAATAAAGCTGAGAGAAAATATGATATCATTAAAATTTGACTTTTAAAAACAGGTTATTGACACTAAGGAATGGGAAATAGATGGAGCAAAGGATGTTGACACTGATCATAGTAATTTCACATAGAAATTTAAGTGATAAAAATAAATTGCCGAGATTAAGAGACCAAAGAACCTAAGAATTGCCTTAGTGAACAAAAACTTGCCAAGTAGAGAGGTGTAGAAGCCAAGAGCAATGCAGATCTAGAATAAAAACTTGTTTGCAAAATCTTACTAAGACGACTGGTGGAATATTATGAGTAGAATTGCTTCATAAATCAATGAAATAGCAGTAGAGGAGAAAAACAGTTTAAAGAAAACTTGATGAGAGGTCCAACTAAATGAAGTTATCCCAAAGGTATTGAAAGATAGAATTGGAAGGAGAACAATGAAGAGACGAAAGATAGAAAAGATTTGCAAAGTTTTTTTTTAATAACAAACTCTTTTTTGACATTAAGGACAGTAGAATCACCACATTTGGATTCTAAAATCATAGTCCCAAATATATTTATAGAAGAATCAGAAATGTTGCTGAGAAAACAAAGATGGGAAAAGTACCAAGATTAGACCAAGTATATCCAAAGGATGCCCTTTTGGAAACAAACTAATTTTTGAAGGAACTGAAGAAACTGATTCTTAAAGTATATGAAGGAGGAAGAGAGGTATGAGAAGTATGAACAGAATCTCAGACTTTATCATTACAAAAAAAATACTCACTCCCCAAACTCAATCCCAGATCCAAAACAAAAAAGAAAGGCATCCAAGAAAACACCAGCAACCCAAATGCCTACTTTTCTATCTGCATAATTTTTTTTGGTAAAAAATATTTCATTTTTTTCCAACTACATGTAAAGATAGTTTTCAACATTCATTTTTATAAGATTTTGAATTCTAGATTTTTCTCCTTTCCATCTTCCTCTTCCCACTCTCCAAGATGGAAAGCAATTTGATGTAGGTTATACACATGCAATCATGTTAAAAATATTTCTACATTAGTCATTTGTGAAAGAAAAAACAGAACAAAAGGGAAAAAACATAAAAAACCAAAGAGTGAAAATAGTATGCTTCAATCTGTAGTCAGGCTCCATAGTTCTTTTTCTGGATGTGGACAGCATTTTCTATTTTCTTTTTGAACTTTCTTTTTTAAAATTATTTTTTCCACTTAATAATATTTTATTTTTTCCAATTACATGTAAAGAAAATAGCATGCTTCAATCTGCATTCAAGGCTCCATAGTTCTTTCTCTGGATTCGGATAGCATTTTCTATCATGAGTCTTTTGGAATTGTCTTAGATCATTGCATTGCTGAGAAGAGCCAAGTCCATCAAAATTGGTCATCGCACAATGATGCTGTTACTGCGTACAATGTTCTCTTGGTTCTGCTCACTTCACTCAGCATCAGTTCGTGTAAGTCTTTCCAGGTTTTTCTGAAATCTGACTGCTTATTATTTCTTATAGAACAATAGTATTTCATTACATTCATATAGCACAACTTGTTCAGCCATTCACCAATTTATGGGTATCTCCTCAATTTCTAATTCTTTGCCATCACAAAAGAGCTACTATAAATATTTTTGTACATGTAGGTCCTTTTCCCTTTTTCATAATCTCTTTGAGATACAGATCTAGTAGTGATATTGCTGGATCAAAGGGTGTACACAGTTTTATAGCCCTTTGGGCATAGTTCCAAATTGCTCTTCAGAATGGTTGGACAAGTTCACAACTCCACCAACAATGCATTAGTGTCCCAATTTTCCCATATCTCCAACATTTATCATTTTCCTTTTCTGTCATATTAGCCAATCTGATAGGTGTGAGGGGGTATCTCAGAGTTGTTTTAATTTGTACTTCTCTATTCAATAGTAATTTAGAGCGTTTTTATATGACTATAGATAACTTTAATTTCTTTATCTGAAAACTACCTGTTCATATCCTTTGACCATTTATCAATTGTGGAATGATTTGTATTCTTATAAATTTGACTCAGTTCTCTATATACTTTAGAAAAAAGGCCTTTATCAGAAACACTTACTATAAAAATTGTATAACATTTTTTCAATAAGAATAATATACAGGTGAATCAATGATATCTTTGATGAGGGTATTAGAAGGAAATAGAAAAGTTGTTCACAAGTGATATTCCATGGTAGAACGTACTTTAATTGAAAGATGCGGAGAATACAAGATCTCACATTACTTGCTGTTTATTGACTCTAAAAATGTACTTTATTCGATAGAGCACAATATTACCTTAAAAATTCTCCTTCAACAAAAAATCAGCCTGCTTATATCAAAATTATGCAAGATTCCTTGTTAAGATACAATAAAATATAATCTTTTTTTAATAACCCTATGATCATTAATATCAATTAAGTTGTAGAACAAGGAGATGTATGCTCACCAAAGATTGTAGGATCATAAGACCATAGATTTAGAGCAGAATCTTTTTGGAAGCCATCCAATTCAATCCCCTAATTTCAAAGTTTAGGAAACTGAGGCCCAGTGAGTTTAAGTGCCAAAGGCCATACAAGTAGTATATATTATGAAGGAGATCCAGTACAGGGTCCAACTTGAGAAGGGTCTCCCTTTAGGTAGGCAAGTACTCCACACATTCCTATTTGTGGATAACATTGTGTTGATTTCTTCTGGAAGATAGCAGAGTCTTATAGATGAGTTCTTTAACTACTCTAAAGAGTTTGCCTTAACTATCCACACAACAAAAACCAAGGGGGGGGTAAAAATGCTATTGTTTGACTATGATATTTAATCGTATGAGAAGCCTATAAAATCTTCCATCCATATATGTATCTTGAAAAGACACTGCAAAGGGAGAATGAGTTTGGTCTAGAATTCATCAGGAGGAGGTAAGCACAGGTTGGATTGTCTTGTGGAAATTACAAAATTCTTTTAATTTCTCCAGGTTTCCCCCTGAAACAGAGACCCACTTTTCAAATAATATACTCTCAGAGCTGTATAGCTTAGAGCTTTGGAATGCTAAAGTTTCTGAAGACTTAAAATTGAGACTTTTTCAAAGTTAATGGAGACGTGCACAGTAGGTATGAGTAAGCTGCATACATTACATATTAGGAATTGTGAAGAACTATTCTAAAGGCTGACATAAAAATGAATACAAAATATGGGGTTGTGATATGGTGAGAGTGAGAGATAGCCAATGGATGACTCAAATGCTCTGTTTGTCACTCTTGTAGTGTCAAGAGAAAGTGAGGAAGGCTCCCATCATATTGGCTTATGGGAGTAGATAGACAAGAGTAAAGTAAAATGGGTGGGCATGGATGGGTGTTGCCCTCTATCACCAGTGGTACAACTGCCCTCATTGAGGAGATCACAGTTCTATTTGGTACTCAATGTTTGAGAGGAAAAGGAAGTTCTACGTAGTCCTCTTGTGGCTGAGATCAGCAATGGCTGTATCTCTCTACTTTTGTTCAAGGTTTTAAATATATCTCCTAGTCCTTGAATTTTGAGTTTGTTATAAAACTTTTCCAAGGTGGTTTTTGGCTTGAGTCTAAATGATAGGAGAGATGATTAATTTTCTGCTTTTGTTTAGTCACTAGGGCTTTGCTTCACCAGTGGCAATGGAAAAAGCCTAAGGCTGAGTGGGTTGAGACTTAGAGGAGATGGTAGTCATCTCTTTCTTTATAAAAAATGGATGGAATGTAACAAAAACTTTATAGCCATTGGTAGTGAATGCAATCTTCTAGCCAAGATGGCCTAACCTAAACAGAGCTATCCCACCCAGCTCCCACATGCTTACTTCAGCAAAATCCTGAAATTCATACCAGACCAAATAACGATCAAGAAATCCAATGAGAAGCTATAATAAGAGGCATCCTTCACCCCAGAAGTGTTCAGAATAAAAAAAAATTAATTTAAAATAGTACATTTATGTAGGATTTGGTCCAATAATAGTCACAGAAAGGCTCTATCATTTTAGAGTTTATGATAAATGGCTCTTGGAAATGATAAGAAAATGGATAAAGATTCTGCCAGCACAATTCATGTGCTGTACACCCTGGAGTGATGGTGTGAGGCGGGCATATAAAAAGGTATAAAAGGAAGGCATCGGTTAGCACTAGCCTTCAAGAGACTAATAGCTCTTATGCTTTTTTCCCTAATCTTTTCTTCATTCATTAAACAATGCTATGTGTTAGGTGAGATATAAAGTTTATAGGTAGTGTGATGTGGAAAGCTCTTGACATGGAATCTATGATCTTGATGTGGAATCAGGTTCAAATTCTGTTTTTAAGATTTACCATGTTTCTATCTTCCTAAGCTTCTGTTTCCCCATCTGTAAAATAATAATAATAATAATAATTTTAGCTCAATATTTTAGCAGCTTTTCAGGGCAGAGTCAGAGTTAGTGACTACCTGACCTCATGGGGATATTGTGAAGCTATAAGCAGAAAATGTATGTGAAATGTTTTGCAAGTTTGTTTTACAGATCAGGAAAGGTTTCATGTAAGTTGTAAAGTTCTGAGTCATTTCATATACTTTTGCCTCAATCACTGTCAATCAACCTGCAACCAGCATTTATTAAGCACACATTATGTGCCAGACACTGTGTTAAACACTGAGGGATACAGAGAAGGACAAATCACTCAAGCCCAAGGATCTCACAGTCTAATGGGGGTGACAACATGCACACAACTATGTACAAACAAGATATGGACAGAACAAATTGGAGACTTGTCTCAGACAGAAGACACTAACATTAAGAGGACTAGGAAAGGCTTCCTATAGCAGGTGGGCATTCAGCTGAGACACAAAGGAAGTCATGAGGTAGAGATAAGGAGAGAGAATATTCTAGGCATGAGGGACAGTTAGTGCAAATGCCCAAAGGTGGGAGGTAAAGTATCATGAGCAAAGAACAGCAAGGAGGCCGGTGTCACTGGATTGCTGAGTATGTAGAAGATTGCAAGATGTGAAAAGAATGGAAAGTCAGGGGGGGCTGGGTTATGAAGGACTTTAAAAGCTAACAGGAGTTTATATTTGATCTTGGATATAATGAGTTTACTGATTAGAGGAATAATAGGGCAGACCTATGCTATAGGAAGATCAGTTTGATAGCTGAGTAGCAGATGGATTGGGAGAGACTTGAGGCAAGGAGACAAATTGTTGCAATAGTCCAGGTGATAAAGGAATGTACCAAAGTGGTGGCAGTGTCAGTGGAGAGAAGTAGGCATCTCTGAGAGATGTTATGAAGGTAGAAATAATAGGACTTGGCAATTGATTAGATATAGGGAGAGAGAGAGAGAGACAGAGAGTTGGAGAAACAGAGACAAAAAGACAGAGACACAGAGAAAGAGAGACAGAGACAGAGAGAGGTAGAGAGAGAGAAAGATACATAGAGAAAGAGAGAGACACAGAAAGACACAGAGAGATAGAAACATAGAGAGACAGAGACACACACGCAGACAGGGAAAGAGAGAGAGACAGAGAAAAACAAAGGTAGAGAGAGAGAAAGAGAGACAGAGACAGAGAGAGAGAGAGAGAGAGAGAGAGAGAGCGAGAGAGAGAGAGAGTCACAGAAAGATAGAGACAGAGATATACACACAGAGAGACAGAGAGAGAGAGAGAGAGAGAGAGAGAGAGAGGAGTTGAGGATGACACTCAGGTTTAGAGCCTGGATCACTGAGAGGATGATGATGTTATTGTTAACAGTAAATGAGAAGTTAGGAAGAGGGACAGGTTTTGTGGAAAAGATAATGAGTTCGGTTTTAGAGATATTGAGTTTAAGATGTCCATGAGACATCCAGTTCATGATGTCTAAAAGGCAGTTGGAGATGTGAAACTGGAGTTCTGTCCCAGGGTTACCTTCAGTGTGCCCTTGAAATGATAAAAATAATCTAGCTAATTCAGTTTTCTCATTTTAGTATTTTATAAAAACTTGATGGTATTTATTTCTCCTGACTCAGCTCCTTTTTATTTATGCATTCCCATCCCCTCAAAGACACACCATGGGTAATTTAAAAAAGGTTCCTCCAGTCTTCATTACTCTTTCTTTTTTTAAAGGTTAGTTAATGGACTCCTGTGGGCATATCTAAAAATATAAGCTATATTCTGATTTTAGAAGTGGAGGTTGAAGTAAGCGACAGGAAGGCATACAGAACCTTTCATATTGAGCAATAGCTTATTAACATATAGGTCATAGTAACAGGTAGGGGAGCCTGTGGTTTCTGGTTAGAATGTCACAAAGCATTTCCAGGTGACAGGGTATCCATTCTATAACAAACACCATGATGCTTGGCATGAAATCTTTCCAACAAAAAAGCCAAGGTCAGAATGTACAATGGTGACCAAACTTCTCTCACGCTTTTGTATTGTGTGGAATTGGATGACCTTATCTGTTTCAGAAACTCAGAGAATATTACAGTGACTTTTGATTTTAAACTCATGTGGAAAAGAAGGGAAAATTCCTAGAACGGGCTGTGTCCACTATTGTTTATAGTCAAAGGCTGATTATTTGAAAAAACAAAAAAACAACCCACCCCTTCCCTATCTTCCACTATCACTTCCATGACCTCATCCTAGCCCTCTCCTTCCCTTCCATTGTGCTTTCTGGATTTCTGTTCTTGTTAATAAACTTCCCCTAATAATAAATCTCTTCCTCTCATGGTCCTTCCTCCTTTTTATAATTGTGATACTACTAGATATGGACATGGCTATTCCAGTATTCAATCCTTTCTGCTTTCTCCTTCCTATTTCCTTTCAGGATATTTAATAAGCCACACCCTGCTGTAACAATTAGCTCTATTTTTAGGCTAAGGAAAACATAATGGCCACTTGTGACTATTCCGCTGTTTTGTGGAGTTTATATAAGATGAAAGGTTAATACAATCACAATAGCTCAGAGCCCCCAGTTAGGAAAATCCCTAATATTCAGGGAGAGGTTTAGCACTGTGCCTTAATTTTTGAAAGTACATATTGCAAGGTTTGTTACTGGACAGGCATAGGGAAGGGAAGTTGGGGAATGAACAGATATATTTTTAAATTTTCCTTAGTCCTTGAAGAGGTGGGAAAAATTGGTAGTTTACTTAAGTCTTTTGCTCCAAGATGATTGTGGGGAGCTGACAGTCCTTCTTTCATTTTCTTCTTTTAGTCTTTCCTTTTGCCCTTGTGCTGCCAATTCTTTCCAGCTCAGCTTGTTAAGTTTTGGGTGAGGTGTGAGATCCTATTTTTCCATTGTTGTTGCTACTCAATTGTTGAAGTACACACTTTTAAAAAATATGTATTTTTGGAGGCAATCAGAATTGTGACTTGCCCAGGATTACACAGCTAGTAAGGGTCTGAGACCAGATTTGAATTCAGCTCCTCCTGACTTCAGGGCCAATGCTCTATCTACTATGCTACCTAGCTGCCCTGAAGTACACACTCCTTCCTCTTGTTGACTGTTGACTGTTCCTGCCTCACAGACTCTGTGTGTGTGTGTGTGTGTGTGTGTGTGTGTGTGTGTGTATCTGTGTGTGTGTATGTGTATGTGTGTACCTTTTAGAATTCCTGGGCATGACTCAAGTTTACCTTCCAGCTCAAAGAGCATGATAGTCCTAAATTGTTCTCAATGCTGAGAACAGAGAATGATAGGTTTGTCACTCTGAAATACAAGTCCAGGATTCTGACCAGTACTTGAAACCCTATTATATAATAATGGAAATCAGACTCCTGCTAAAAGGTACAGCATCCCTTGCCACCTCTGGTACCATTTACCCCTCCTCTCATGTCCCCTGACACTTTGGGACAATATGAAGAAAAAACATATTCCTTACTCCTTGACGGTGACTCTAGACCTTCCTGCTACTGCTATAACTAAATGATCTCTTTGAAGGTATCTTCTATCACATTTACTACTTTGTAATGGTCATGGTAGGAGTTACTTATCTGCCCCCAGGCCATTTTCTATTCTTCCTGAAGGAATTCACTATCTGACTTCCTCTCTACCTCAACCTTTTATTTATAGTTGGGGATACTGTTGGTGATCTTTTGAATACCCTGGCTTCCCAGTTCATCATCTTCTTCAGCTTCAACTACCTGTGTTTTCACTTCACTTTAACCATACACAGGGATGTGTCTCTTTCTTTCTCCTCAGTGCCAGTCCCATATCTCCACCCATATGTTCCATAGATATCATGAATGTAGTATGTTTAGAATGAAACTTGCTCCTTTCCATGAAACCCATTCCTCTTCCTAACTTCCCCTTTTATTTTAAAGGCATCACCATCCTTCCAATTACCCAACTTCATAGCCTCAGAATTATCTTCAACTCTTCACTGTCCCTCACTTGACTTCCCCTACTCTCCATCCAACCAGTTACTGAGGCTTGTTAATTCTACTTCTATGACATCTATCCACTTCTTTCCACATACATGCCAATCACCCCAGGATCGCATATTCTTTTGCCTGGACCATTGCCAAATACTTCTAATTGGTTTCTCTGCTTCCAACATTTTCCCTTTCCAGTTCATTTTTTGCCAAACTGGTATTCCTAAAGCACATACCTAACCTATCAATCTTCTGATCAAGAAATTTTAATGACTTGTGATCCCCTGTAGTAAAATAAAGAAACTCTTTTTTAGCATTTAAATCTCTCCACAATCTGCCTTCAATTTATCTTGGTAGATGGATTTCACATTATTATCCTTCACAAACTAAATTGTTAATTGCTAACTTTAATGACCTTTTTTTCATCTCCTATCTTTCTTGATCTCTCTGAGGATTATTGACCACCCCATCCTTCTCGATGCTGTCTTCTCCTCCCTAGGTTTCTGTGATAGTGTTTGCCCATGGCTGGACATTGCAGCCAAATTGGCATACATGTTGCTTCCCATACGTAGTATGCCACCTCACATTTCCATGACTTTGCACAGGCCATTTCCCCTTGCCTGGAATATGTTCTCCCTCTTTACCACTGACTCTTAGAATCCTTAGCTCCCATAAAGAACCTGCTTAGGTGCTACCTCCTATAAGAAACCTTTCCTAATTCTTATAGTGGTTAGTGCTCTCTTCTCCCCAAAATCATATATATGTATATGTGTATACATATATATACATATAGTTTGAAAAATTTCAAAATAGCTAAATACTTCTGGAATGCTTATTTTAGATGTCCTAAACAACCATCTGTGTCCTCCCCATAGCCTAACCTGCTCTATTCAGCCCAAACAAAAATCAGTCAAAAGTAAAATGTAAAAAGTCAAAAGTAAATGAAAAGTTGACAACATTGCTTGTTTGAAGCTTTACTTCTAGAAATCCCTATATCACATTCTTTTTTTTAAAATTAAGATTTTTTGTTTTTAGTTTACAACACTCAGTTGTGCATGTTTTTGAGTTCCAGATTTTCTTCCCCTCCCTTCCCTCCTCTAAAGTATGACAATAAACTTTTAAAATAGAAATATGCTAAATTAACCTTGGACTACTCCTTTCTCTAATAACAAAATAGAGAATTTATGATTATATATATATGTATTTCATATTCCCTTGTTTGTGTATGTGTTGCTTTCCTCCCAGTAAACTTTTTGAGAACAAGTACTGCTTTGCTTTTGTCTTTGTATCAACAGTGCCTGGCACACAGTAGATGATTAATAAATGCTTGTTAAATTGAATTGTTGAAGTAATATCAGATTCACCAGATTTTGAAAATGTTTGGACCAAGTCAGGAATGGAAGTGCAAACCTCAGTGGGTTCTTAGTATTTCATCACAAAGTTTTGTGGTAAAACTGAGATGAAACCACAAACTTTACTGCCGGCCAGCCTAGCAATGGGAGAACGATTGATTTCAAGGTTAGCCAAGGTCAGTCGGAAACTTGGCTTGTTTCAGCTCCCTCTTCAAACCCCAAATCTACCGAGTTTTGCATGGTTTGGGATTTCCAAAACAGAAAACTTTTCCAAGACTTGGGCCAAAGTTGAGGCCTGGGGGATCAGGGGAAAGGGGAAGTTATGTTGCTTTGGTTTATGCCTTAGTAATTCAGGGGGTGGGGGGGAGATGTAATTTTCCAGAGTTATCAATCAGACTTAGGCACTTTAAACATTTGTTTGAAAATTAACAAGAACTAAGTATAGAAATTCAACCAGGATTTCTACCTAATAGACAGCTCAGTTTGTTTCATGGATCCTAATTCTTTAGTTTCTTCTTCTCTCATCTTTTCATCATTCTACTCCTCCAGTCTCTCTGTAGTTATAGCTAATTTTATTTTTGAAGAATTTCACGGCTGCTGCTCAGTGGGATTGTCAGGCTGTGTCCAATTGTTTCAGTTTAACATTTTGGCAACTTGTCAGGAGAGCCAGAGGTAGCAAGATTCTCTAGACTGAACGAATTGGATCTGGCCCAGTAGTCTGAAAGAATCATATTGCTGAAATGGTAAACCTATGCTTAGCTAGATTATTTTAAAGTGAAAATTTGAGGAAAGCAATAAAAGGAGTACACTAATCATTGAGTTCTGGATTTCATATGCAAGTGGATTTAATTTATATCTCTTAAAAAGTTTATTGATACCTTTTGTATTTATACCATATTCATCTTCCAGTATGTTCTCATACACATTGAACTTGAACATATCATAGAAAACCAGCTAACCAAAACCAATTAATACAACTGGGTCTGTAGCGTCCCAGATTCTTGTGACTCCCTTTCTCTCCCATCTCTCTACAGAGATTAGGGTAGTATTCCATCATCTGTCTGTTGGGACCAAGGTGGTCATTATAATTAATCAGAATTTGGCTGCTTTTCAATGTTGTTTTCATTTATATTTTTGCAGTCATTGTAGACATAATTTTCCTGGTTCTACCTTTCTTTGTGTCAATTCATACAGATCTTCCCATGCTTCTCTGAATTCTTTATTGATGTTGTTTCTTATGATGCAAAAGTATTCCATTATATTCATATGACCCATTTTTTCAGCTACTCCCCAGTTTATGGGCCATTGTTATATTTCCAGTTTTAGCAGCTAGGTGGCAGAGAGGATAGAACATTAGAACTGGAGTCAGGAAGACCAGTTCAAATCCAGGCTCAGATACTATCAGTGTGACCCTGGGCAAGCCACTTAACCTCTGTATGCCTTAGCTTTCTCATCTATAAAATGGGGTAATAATAACACCTACCTCCCCGGATTATTGTGAGGAAAAACAAGATAGTATTTTTAAAGTGCTTTGCAAATATTAAAATGCTATGTATATGCTTGCTAGCTCTTATCATTACTATTAAAGTGGGTACAATTTCTGAAGAACCCAAAAGACCTCATTTAATGTAGTTTCATTTATAAAAGAGATAAAAAGAAGGAATAAATGGAGGAACTGGCCTCCTATAGCATCTCCAGGACTTCTTTCAGTTGTTGTTTTTAGATTCTGAAGGAAATGATAGTAGTCTAATATTAGAAGTCCTAGCATTAGGGAAAAGAGATTATATTCCTTCTCTTTGGTCCCAGACACCAGAACTAGAAGCAACAGGTGAAAGTTGCAGAGAGTTTGAGTTTCTGTCACTGTAAAGGAAATCTTATTAATAATTGTTGCTGCTCAGTTGTTTCAGTTGTGTTTGACTTTGTGACTCCATTTAGATTTTTTTTTTTGGTGAGGGCAAAGATACTGGAGTGGTTTGCCATTTCCTTACCCAGCTCATTTCACAGATTAGGAACTGAGGCAAATAGCATTAAGTGACTTGCCCAGTATCACACAGCTAGTAAGTGTCTGAGGCTGGATTTGAACTCATGAAGATGAGACTTCCTGATTCCAAGCCCAGTGCTCTATCCATTGCGTCATCTAGCCGTCCCCAAAATTAGAACTATCCAAAGGTGGAATGGACAACTAGAACTGTCCAAAAATGGAATGCATCGGAACATAGTCAGTCTCCAAACACTTCAAGGTCTTTCAACAAAGGCTGGATGATTATTTTGGGGTGACCTTACAGAGCGGGGTTCCCATTTAGACATGGGTTGGACCAGGAACTCTTAGAAATCCAAATTCTTTCACACCGTACCAAAGTGTTCACCAACAATAGGAAAGAGAAAAAACCATCACCAGTATTGAAATTAATGAGTGCTTTCTCATTGACAAAATCAGTGATCCAGTCAGCATGTTTAATGGAAAGAGCAGTGGGATTTGGAACATGAAAAACTAATTATTTTGGAATCCTAACTTTTTTTAAAAACTTACTTGCCGTTTGAATTTGGACCTGCTATTTTACCTCTCTAGGTGTCAATCTCATCGTCTGTGAAATGAGAGGAGTGGGGCAAGATAATTTCTAAGATCTTTTCCAGTTCTAAATCCTATGACCTAAAGGCAAAAAATTTTCAAATAAACTTTCAAAAATAAATTTTAGTTTTGCATAGGTGAATTTGGGAGAAAAGAGGCAAAAGGGTAAACAAAATGTTCTAGAGGCAGGTTGCTTTGGTATGTAGAAAAAGCACTGCTATTGAGCTCAGCCGATAAGGGCAAAAGAGGGTGCAGACTTGATTGTTTTTGTGTTTTATATCACCTTCATTTCTGAATGCATCCTTCCCCTCTCTTCCTGCCCAGTGTGCCATCCCTTGTTACAAAGAATTTAAAAAGGAAGAGGGGAAAAAGAAAGTTCAGTAGAATTACCTAACACATCAATTGAATGTTGACAATATATGCAATGTTCCATGCTGACAGACCTCTGCTTCTACATCTTCCCATCAATTTTCAGGGCCAATGCAAGCTTGATTTCCAAAGAGTCATTAAAACCCAATGCATGAAGCAAAGGTTGTTGGGAAAAAGCAATAGGTAATCATTACAAGTACTCCTTCCACGGGAGACTTTGCTATTCTTTTGACCTCTGATCTTTTTAACAAGGGCTACTCTTTTTTTTTCTTGTTTGTTTTGTTTTCCCCCTCCCCACCACTTAGTAGTATTTTTTCCAATTACATGTGAAGATAGTTTTCAATATTCACTTTTATAAGATTTTGAATTCCAAATTTTTTCTCCTTTTCTCCCTCCCTTCCCTCCTCCCCAAGACAGCAAGCAATCTGATGTAGGTTATACATGTACAATCATATTAAACATATTTCCACATTAGTCATGTTGTAAAAGAAGTATTAGAACAAAAGGGAAAAACCATGAGAAACAAAAAAACAAAAAAAATAAAAATAGTAGGATTCCATCTGCATTCAGACTCCATAGTTCACTCTCTGGGTGTGGATAAGCATTTTTCATCATGAGTCTTTTGGGAATTGCCTTAGATCGCTGTATTGCTGAGAAGAGCTAAGTCTATCATAGTTGATCATCACACAATGTTGCTGTTACTATGCACAAAGTTCTTCTGGTTCTGCTCACTTCACTTATCATTAGCTCATCATGTAAATCTTCCTAGGTTTTTCTGAAATCTGCCTGTTCATTATTTCTTATAGAACAAGAGTATTCCATTACATTCATGTATCACAACTTTTCAGCCATTCCTCAACTGATGGGCATCCCCTCAATTTCAAGTTCTTTGCCACCACAAAAAGAGCTGCTATAAATATTTTTGTACATGTGAGCCCTTTCCCCCCTTTTTATGATCTCTTTGGGATACATTCCTAGCTGGATCAAAGGGCATACACAGTTTTACTGCCCTTTGGGCATAGTTCCAAATTGCTCTCCAAAATGGTTGGATCAGTTTGCAACTCCACCAATAATGCATTAGTGTTCCAATTTTAAGGGCCACTCTTTAAGTTGCTGCTTATTCCAGGGCTGAAGAAGTGTAGCTCCGCTCATAATCGAGTGAATGTTGACTGCCAATTTCAGACACTCAGAGAGACTCGTGAATGACACCCCCATTAAGGGCCCACTGTGGTCTTTCCTCATCCATAAGAGCTGAGCAAAGATCAAGAACTGTGAGCCAGCCAACACACACTGAAAACCATATAGCCAGCTGTGCCCATGCCTGTCAAATCCCAGCCAAAAAATCTCCTCTCAAGTAATTTGTGACAGTAAAATATAAGAGGGGATGATTCAGAATCAAAGGTGAAAGGTCAGATTAGCACTTCAAAATCAAACAGTTAGCTGGGGGAGAAGAAAGAGGATTTCAGGATTATTGCCAGCGGAAATAGACTGTACCTTTGTATACCTCCTCTTCTACTCCCTCCTGCTCCCATTTCCCATGTAATATGATTACTGTAGCCTATTCCTCTACTACCTTGAAACCAAACCCTAGCTGGCCAGATGGGCACAGCTGTGTGAATTCTCACATCCCTTTACATTTCATTCTAAAAGCTATTGCTTCCTTTGGGCAGGCAGTCTGTTTGAAGGACAGGTGGGTGACTCTTGATTTTCTCTTCCCTGGTGCCATCTCCCTTCCCCCCATCCCACCCTTCAGCATTTCTATTTCTTCTTTTTCACTTAGCCATCATTCTGCTGTTGCTTTGACCACTGTTACTTCAGTAAAGTCTCTGTTGCTCACAGGCTGTGCATTTGTTTATTGCCAGGTTATAAAGAAGAAAGTTTCTTCCTCAACACTGATCCCTTTTGTCTCCCTTTTTTTAAAAAGCCAATGTACTATGTTTGTTGTTGTATTTCTCTTGATTTTAGACATCTCTTTTACTTTTAATTAGGCAAGCCTTTAATTAATTAGGTGGGGCTCCATTTGTGGGCAAGATGATTGAATAACCGTCCTTTCTTGGCACTGAGAATTTTTCAGCATGTGCCCAGCTCTTGTAAAATATCTTATTTTCTTCAAGGGATTCTGTTAATACACTTAGCCTCTGTGTAGCAGTTGGGGATTTTATTTACTCTCGCCTCTTTCAAACTCAGAAGGATGTCTGAAGTATGATTAAAGCAGAGAGCAAGAGAATATCCTTTATCATCCATAAGCAAATACACCTGCTTGGCAGATAAATCTCTGCTTGGCTTCCTGGACCAGGAAAACCAATGTTGTGTTTGGAGTTCAGCCAGTAAATCCGAGGGACCTGCAAAGTCATGTTGGAGAAGGGTATTATGTGTTGAAAGAGAGGCCTATGGATTGGCATTAGAAGTTAATGCTTGACTGCCACGTTGTCCACATAGACTAAGGAAAAGTGATTCACAAAGGCCTCTCCTTGGCATGTAGAACCCTTTACAATCAGGCTCTAACCTTTCTTTCCAGACTATTCACACTATCCTAATCAATTGACAGACCAAACGACCAACAAACCAATAAAACAATTATTTATTAAATGGTTCCTATGTATTAGGCATTGGGTTCCAGATTGGGAAAACAGACACATATGGAATAATCCCTGCCCTCATAGACCTTGCATTCCATCAAGGGAAATGATGTGTCTACATATAAGTATAAACAAACACTGTCTCTCAGTGGTGAGTGCTGATGTCCCTGGTGATGACAAGGTAGCACTCTACATACACCCCCACACACCCACACACCCCCATATGCGTGTGTGCATGCGTTGTGTGTGTGTGTGTGTGTTTGACTCAGGGAGGCACCAGTAATTGGTGGGCGGAAGGGCAGAGGGAATAAAAAATCGCCTTGTGTAAGAGGTATCTTTGAAGAAAAGTAGGAATTTCCTTCCTAAGAGGGAGGAGTGAGGAAGGAGTGAAGTCCAGGCATGGGTACTTCCAGCGTAAAGACTTGGAGATGAAATGTCATTTGTGAAGGACAACAAGAAGACCAGTTTGGCCAGACTGTAGAGTAGACGTGTGGGGAGGACAAGAACAGGATTGGGAACTCCTGGATGAGGAAAATGTCTCGAACAATGAAAATTAGTACCTTCTCTGCCACTTAGAGTCTTAGAGGGCTGCATAGAGGACTGAGGGGCTAGTAACTAGTACCTGAGTAGTACTAGTAACTAGTAACTGAAGGGCTAGTAATTACACAAGTAGAATATAGGAGAGGGAAGATGGCTCTCTATCCATAACACCATGCTACCTGGGGTAAAGTCTAATAAACATTGAGAAATAGGTTGGGAGGGCTGGAGGGCTTTACATGCTAAACAGAGGCCTTTGTATTTACCTCTAATCAGAGGTTATAGGGAGCCACTGGAATTTAGGAATATCGCTTGGACAGTTGCAAAAGGCGTGGATGGAGGAGATAGTATGTGTGTAGGATGGTGGAGAGAGAGACTTGAGGAAGAAAGACCAATTAGGAGGCTATTGCAATAGTCCAGGTGTGTGAGTTTAGCGCCTGACCTAGGTGGTGGCTGTGTGAGTCAAGAGAAGGGGACAGATATAGGAGATGCGGTAGGAGCAGAACTGACAAGATTTAGCTATGGATTAGATATGTGGAGTGAGGTAGGGGAGGAGTCCAGGATGACTCCAAGGTTGTAAACCTGTGTGGAGAGATGTAGGTGCCCTTGACAAGAATAGAAGGGTGGCAGGTCCTGCTTGCTATTTCCTGCAGACACCTCTTGCTTCTATACCTTTTGGGAGGCTGTCCCCTCAGGCCTCTTCATCTTGCAGTCTCCTGCTGCCTTCAAGGGTCAGCCAAAGCATCCCCTTGAGGTGGCCTTTGTTGACCATCACCCCAGTTCTTAACACTCCTCCCTGTGTGCATGTAGTTTCTGTCAGGAGAGTACAAGCTCCATGAGGCCAAAGACTGTTTCATTTTTTTATTTTTATATTCCCAGCAATTGGCATATTACAAGGGCATAATTGATGCTTGTTAAATTCAGCTGAGTTAAATCCTCTGTAGTGATGTACCAATCACCAATAGGCACTTTACTTCAGGGTGGAGTGTTACATAGTCTCTGGGGGATGTGAATGCACTGAGAAGCCAGTAAGAGAAAAGCAAAGATCTCTCTCCTGTTCCTTCCTATCCCCTACATCAAAACCCTCACAAATAGGTGTCTTTGAAAAGAAGCAGCTCAGTGTACCAAAAAACAGAACAATGATAGATTGTCAGGGCCTACCTCTGACTGTCATGGGAGAATAGCAGTTGCCTAAAGAATATACTAGTCATGAGTATTCAAATCCTCATTTCAGCGTGGTAGAGCCATACACTGAAGGCTCTGTTTCAGAGAGGCTTGCTGCCCACATTAGCTGTTCTGATTTTTTTTAAAGTTCTTTGTGTGAAGTTTTCCTCTCTTTAGCAAGGTTGGTTGGTTCACTTTTTAGGAATGTAGGGTAGCTCCACCCCATGATATACCTAAATAGATTCTGCAGAAACCATTCTTTTACAGGGAGTATTTTGTTTTCCAGATTTAAAGCACTATAGCCCTGGTGAAAAGGGGAAGTCCTGAGAACCTTGGAGACTAAAGCTAGTCATGCGTCTGCTGGACCGTGCTGTCAGAGACAAATGAGGCCCTTGTTTGACTCCCAGGTACTGAGCTGCACAGCTCAACAGACACTCCTTCCTGGGCCCCAGGGTAGTTGTGCCTCTGAATTATGGCAGCTGTTGCTGGATCTTTGATTAAGAAAGGGAGGCCTCCTGACATAATAAATAGAATGCTAGACCTAGGAGTTAGGAAGACCTGAGTTCAAATCCCATTTCTGATAGCAGATGTTTGTCCATGGGCAAATCACCCACTCCTCCCAAGCCTCAGTTTCCTCATCTGTAAAATAGTCATACCTGTAGCACCCACCTCTTAGCTTCGTGGAGAGGATTAAGTGAAATAATGCATGTAAAGTATTTTGCAAACTTCAAAGAACCCTATGGATGCCAGTTAGTGTTGAAAAGAGATGAAGACATATGTCCTTCTGGTACTACCACATGGGTGCCAGGAATACATGAGATGGTTATCATGTGGTCTCTGTTACTAATTTGCTGTTTAAATAGATAGGAAGATCCCTATGTTCTTCCACTCCCATAAACTCATTTCTCCTTTACTGTATCTCTTGGGAAACTCCTTCACTACCACACCTTCAGATGAGAATAAATACTTAGCACCGTAGATCTAGAACTGGAAGGTTGCTCAGATGCCATTTAGTCCAATCCTCTCATTTTAAAGGCGAGGAAACTGAGGCTCACAGAAGCGATGTGATGTGCCCAGAGTTAGAAAGGTAACAAGTGTCAAAGTAGGAGTTAAGCCCAGGTCCTCTGACTACAAGTCTATACAATGGCCTTATTTTCTTTCCTTGGTACAGGGCGTCCCAAAAAAAAATCTTAGTGCTGTTTTAAGTTTTAATAGCTTAAACCTGCACTAAAACTTTTGGGACACCCTGTATTTGGGGAGACCTGACATTCACCAGATTCCTAGTAACACATGAATGAACAAATAGTTTGTTATTGCTTCCTTCACTCACTTTCTTATTCATTCAGATATGGGTGTCTTTAAATATTTGTAAGTGCCTACGATGTTCTGAGTGTTGTACTAGGAGTATGTCTATGCAAAAGTTTCCCTGCCCTTCTGGACTTTACCATATATAGTAGTGACAATAATAATTGTCAGGTTGGCCTAGCCACTGCTGCTGGCTGGTGAGAGGGTAGGCTCCTGAGGGTTCTGACTCATAGTCTTGGTCAGAGAATAAATCCATGGTGGAAAGAAAGGGAATGTGAGCAAGAAAGACTCAGAAAGGAGAAGACTAGAATAGCTCACTGCATCCAAACTAAAGTCATTTAGCCAGAGATCTGTCTTTAACCATATAGAGAGGGATCATGGGTTAGGTGTGTGGAGAAAGGAGCGAACCACTGCTTAACCAAGTGAGGGTCCAGTGGGGTTGAATGGATGCATTCTGCAGAAATCACAGAAGAATAGGAATAAATGATCTTTCAGTTCTATTTTGCTTATATGGAGAAGAGCAGCAAATGACTATCCAGGAGGTACTGTCAATAATAGCTAACATTATATGATTGTGACAGAATCCTATTGTGTTATAACAAATGATGCACAGGATGGTTTCAGAACAACCTGGAAAGACTTACATGAACTGATGCATAGTGAAGTGAGCAGAACCAGGCAAACATTGTACACAGTAACAGCAATATTGCACAATGATCCACTGTGAATGACTTAGCTCTTTTCAACAATACAATGATCTAAGACAGTTCCAAAGGACTCAAGATGAAAAATGTTATCCACCTCCAGAGAAAGAACTGATGGAGTCTGAATGCAGATTGAAGCATACTTTTTCTTACTTTCTTTATTTTTTTGTCTGTGTTTTCTTTTGTAACATGGCTAATGTGGAAATATGTTTTGTATGACTGCACATATATAATCTATATCAAATTGCTTGCCTTCTCAAGGAGGGGATAGGAGAGGGAGAGAATTTGTGATTCAAAAATTTAAAAAAAGAATGTTAAAATCGCTTTTGCATGTAATTGGAAAAAATAATATATATAAAATCAAAAGAAATTAATAGCTAACATTTATATAGTATTTACTATGTGTCATTAAGAACTTTATAATTACCTTACTTGATCCTTACAACAACTCTGCGAGGTAAATGCTATTATTATCCCCATTTTATAGATGAAGAATCTAAGGCAAACAGGGTTAAGTGACTTACCCAGGGTCACATAGCTAGGAAGTATCTAAGGCCAGATTTGAACCCAGGTCTTCCTGACTCCAGGCCTCTAAGTAGAAACTTCTCTCTTTTTTTTATAAGTTAATGTATTTATTTTTAGTTTTTAAAATTCACCTCCATGAGTTTTAAATTTTCTCTTCCTCTCTCCCCTTCCCCCTCCCCAAGATGGCATGCAATCTGATATAGGCTTTACATATACATTCCTATTAAATATGTTTTCACATTAGTCATGTTGCATAGAATAATTAGAATGAATGGGAGGAACCTCCCATTCATTCCCAAAAACAAAACAAAACAATAACAAAAAAAAAGAAAATACTCTGCTTCCCTCCGCATTCAGACTCCGTTATTCTTTCTCTGGATGTGGATGGCATTTTCCATCATGAGTACTTTGGAATTGTTTTAGGTCCTTGCATTGCTGAGAGGGGTTAAGTCTATCAAAATCAGTCATCTCACACTGTGGCTGTTACTTTGTACAATATTTTCCTCATTCTGCTCACTTCACTCAGCATCAGTTCATATATGTCTTTCCAAGTTTTTCTGAAGTCTGCCTGTTCATCATTTCTTATAGCACAATAGTATTCCATTACATTCATATACCACAACTTGTTTAGCCGTTCCCCAGTTGATGGGCATTCCCTCAATTTCGAGTTCTTGGCCACCACAAAAAGAGATGCTATAAATATTTTTGTACATGTGGGTGCTTTCTTCATTTTTATGATCTCTTTGGGATACAGCCCTAGAAGTGGTATTGCTGGGTCAAAGGATATGCACATTTTTATAGCCCTTTGGGTATAGTTCCAAATTGTAGAGCCTTCTTTCTTAACAAGTTAAGTACAACCAAACAAAATACCGCATTGGCTCTGTCTAGAAATGTATGCCTCATTCTACACCAATAGTCTACCTCTTCTCTGCCAAGATGTGTGAGGTGTGCTGCACCCATTTTGATCGGAGTTCTGAAGCATTTCAGTATTTGTTTGTGTTTTTTTTTTTTCTTCTTTCCATTATTGTGTTCATCATTTCTGTCCCGGTTACCCTCTGGACTTTAGTTCACTGCAGAAACATCTTCATCCTGGAAGCTCACTTGATTGGGAGAATCCACACAGTGGAAGTATCCTCCACATCTGTGGGATTCTTCCTCTGTTTGGATGGTTCCTCCCAGAATTCCCATTTAAAGAGGGTGCCCAGGCCAGATCTGTCTGCATTTCTTTTCAGTCTTTACTCTGAACTTTCTCTGCCTTCTTCTCCCCTTTCCTTTTCAGCTTCCTTTTATGTGTTGTTTTCCTCCATTAGAATATAAACTCCTTGAGGGCAGGGACTGTCTTTCTGCTTGTATTTGTATTTCCAGTGCTTAGCATAGTGCTAAGTGCTTAATAAATATAAAGTGCTTAATAAATGCTTCTTGACTGACTGACTCTAAGTAAATTATTCTCCTGGTTCTACTTCACTTTATATCACTTTATTCATGTTTTCCCAAGTTTCTCTAAATTATTCATATTCATTATTTCTGATGGCATGATTATATTCCATTATATCCTAGTCGCAATTTCTTCAGCCATTCCTCAATTGACGGGTTCCCATTTTTCACTAGTTTTTCGGTACTACAAAGGTATTATAATTTTTTTTTTGTATTACACAAAAGATGTTTGCCTTGAAGAACATGCCTAGTAATAGTTATGGCTGGATTGAAGAGTATGTGTACCTTGATGACATTTTTTAGTGTAATTCCAAATTGTTTTCCAGAATAGTTGTGCTCTTTTACCATTCCACCATTAGTGTTAGTGTGCCTGCCTCCCCACAATTTCTCGAATATGGTAAATGTGTGTAATACTTGTTCTGTATTGAAATGCCAATAATTGTACCATGGGATTCCTGTAATAATAATAAATGGGACTGAAAGTGTTAGGAGGAAACTTTCAGATGAGATAACTTCCTGATCCCTCAGTGTCCCTCCATGTGAATCTGGTCAAGGAATGTTTGGCTTAGAATATTCCCCTTATGAGACTTATCCTGCTCAGGTTCTCATGTGCCTGGAGGGCTTACCTACATTAGGTATAAATTATGGTATAAGATTATAAGCTGTCCTGTTTATGGAAAACTTGTGTTTGCCTAGAGGTAAGATTATAGTACATCTCTCATGCTTATGGGAAATCCCAAAGAGATCAGCTTCCACTCCTCCCTTTAAATCTCAGCTCACGTTGGAGCAGGGATAATATCTTCTTTCTGTCTCTTTAAGGGGATCAAAATCTCTTCTCAGATTTCTCTCCACTAAAACAAGGGTGTAGGCTGCTTCCAGAGTTTTTTGGTTATAATTGTACACAGGAACGCACATAATAATTTGAGGAGGAGCCCGATGGGAGGTAAATAACATAAATGAGCACTGGTTGCTTTTGGCTGGAAGCTAGAAAGGTTAGACCTCTATGTCTCGTATCTTTTCTCCCCTAACTGAGAAGGAATTGGGGTGGGGTGGTAGTAAGCATCCCAATAGTTTTGTTAGCTACTATCTTGCAATAGCAAGAGTACAGAATCAAGGAGAAGGAGGAAGGAGAGCAGGTATCTAGAAATCAAATGTACAATCAATCTGACCTTGTTTGTTACACTTCCCCCAGTGTGACTCATGATAAAATTGACCATCTCTTTTGGCTTCTCTTTCTCACAAGTCTCTGAATTGAAATAAAAAAATTGTCAACAAACTGGTGAAGCCTGGGACTGCCCATTCCTTAGGTCCAGAATCTGGCATCTCTATGGCAGTGTTCTCTGGGCTACAACCTAGAGCTGAGGATTAGATGTGTTTCTTTAGTGCCTAGAAATCAAAGGGAGGTGAGACAAATGGGAATATCCAGAGTAGATTAGCGTCAGATCAGGAGGCAAGAAATAAGAAGGAACAGGGCGCCGATGGTTTGACTTTTCTCCCTGAAGCTTCTTTTTAGCAGCTGCTTGCTTTTCCCATTCCTGCACTAACCTCATGTGCCTGAATGGACCCCTTCTTTTCCTCTCCCCATTCCCCCCTCCCCCCTTCAGCTTTGCCAGCATATCTATGAGGGCTCAGATAGTGATCATCCACACTGCATCCACTTCATAACCCCCAAATTATTATGTGATGCTACATTTTCCTCTAAGAAAACTACTTTAGAAGTGCTCAAATTGGTTCCATTTGAAGAACTTCAAAAGCTTCATAGACCATCTATGGTGTCAACTCTTATACCCATGCTATTTGAGTAATGAGGAAATGGCTGATTGTGTGCAAGAGTAGCTGGGTTGAGAGTTGGGGGAACAAGTTCTTGGGAAACAGGATCCCTTTGAAGAAATGGTCCTCAGTTGAATGAATGTTTATTGGGGGTGCTGCTTGAGGTCTGATTCAGAAGTCACCCTCTATAAACCTCAGGTTTGCAAGGGCACACTACATCTCTTACTTGAACTGATTATTCCTGTTTTGTATTTTGATTCATCCTTTCTCCTGTTCTTGGCTTTCCTTTCTCATTTTGTTCTTATTTTTTCTGGCTAGGTCCAGACTTCTTGGTTTCCCTCTTCCTCCCCTGTGTGGATATTTGTTTTTCCACTGTGAACTTTCCTTGAGTTCTCTTCTCATTTGTCTTTTTGCAGGAATTTTTTTTTTCTGTACCTGGGGGCTCTGGTCCTTTGCACATCATGTCAACACTGCCTGCTGACTTTGGACTCCTGTTAGAGAGAGGGAGGTGGAGGGTGTGAGAAAGAAGGCTTTCAAAGGCCCTAGACAGAAGTTATTGAGAGACTGAAGTGGTTGGTTGCTTGGCTATGCATTTTTGCAAACAGACATTTCAGTTTGTGGTCAGGAGTATGACACTTTCTTTCCCTCAGGTCCTGAGGGTTTTCTGAATCCCTCTGCTCCTTGCTTTTCTATTCTGCTTGGGGGAGCTCGGTCTCCCCCCCTTCCCCACCCCCCCTCCCCTTTCCAATTCTCTGCTGTTTTGCTTTCTTTCCAGCTTGTCTTACCTATTTTTACTTGTCTCCAGTGTCTCACTTAGGTGAAACACCCCCTTGGAAGGATGATTGTTTTTCAATGGAAGGGTTATGACTGATAATAGTAATGATAATAAGAATGACGATTACTTGTGTAGTGTCAATAAGCTCCAACAATGCCAGGAGAAAGGTGACCTGCAGGCATGACCTTGGTCTGTTGATATTTAGGGCCTATCTAGTTAGATCATCCCTTCTCTCCGCTATTCTCTACCCCCATTTTTCTTCTTCTTTCTCTCCCTTTCCCTTCTCTCCTCCTCCCGTTTACTGTCTGGCCTTCTCATAGTCATAATAGTTGGTCTATCTAAAGGGAATCCAAAGAATCTGAAGGGTGGGAACAAACTCATAGAATTATGAAATGTCAGAGCTGGGAGGGAACCTAAAAGAGTTGATCTAGTCCAGTTTAAGGCAGAAGTGGGTGAAGATAGGAAAATGAAGCCAGGGAAAATTTCTCTCACTATTTGTCTTTGTTGGTATTAGCCATTAATTTTATGCCTTTCCCACCCTCGTGAAACACTCTGTGTCTTGTGCATAATAGGTATTCAGCAAATGTTGTTGATTTACTATGAGGCTTTAAATGTAGCTTTGTTGGCTTTATGGTTAAAGAAATTCACCTTTGGAGGGTTATATTTTGGTATTTATTCATGCATTTACCAGACCCACAAGGCTAAGTTATCAAATAAATCATTGGAATTGTTTTGTATTTCACATCGATCTAGAAAGGGTCATTGATACAGGAATTCAATTTAATTCAACAAATGTTCATTAAGCATCTACTATGTGCAAGCCACAGGAAGATAATCAATTTTAATAGAAGAGAGCTTCTCTCTCTCTCTCTCTCTCTCTCTCTCTCTCTCTCTCTCTCTCTCTTTCTCTCTTTCTCTCTCTCCTCCTTCAATTGACTATATCATCGGAGCATCTAGAGGACATCCTAAAGACTAACATGGATAAACAAAGATATAGAATCTTCAAAGAGTGTAACTCCTTGCTCTGGAAAAGAATGCTGCTTATTGGACCACGTATCCTCTGCCAATGTGCCTCATTATCATTGTTTTAAGCCTTCTCTTCTTTTGGACTCTGTTTTTATTTGCGGGAGAGTCTGTTTTAGACTTTTAGGGGGTCGTACTGTACTAACTGTTCTTACTATACTACCTTAGTAAATTTACTATTCTAAAATCTAAATGATGTGTGGCTGACTAATGTTGATGGCAAATGCACCAGTTGAGGCTTGTGAGCAACAGTACCAGTCTCCAGCCCTTCAGGGCTACCCCTATAACCTCAAGGGGAGAAGTGGTCAGCAGTTCTCTGGGGATTTGTTTCACCAATATGAGCAGCAGTTGGGGAAATGGTCCCAGAGAGAATGCCACACACTCACACACACACACGCACTATTTAGAATGGTTCCTAAGGTGAACACCTAAAGGAGTGACAAATTATGGGAATATGACTCTAAAAAAATTCAATGTAGAATGAGGTTGGCTGGTCAAAGGTCTTAAAGAAAATTTTCCCGACCCTAATTCTCCCCCTCCCCCCACCACATATCATTTAGACTAAGCCTGCAATGTTTCTATATGTATTTGTTCTACTTGGGATATAACTTATTCAGCAACTACAAGAAACTCAAGTCAATAATTTTGGAAAAAAACCCAGAAAGATGTTTAAAAGTTTTAGGAATTATTTATTGCCACCTGGGCACTTGCTCTACAATGCTATAGAAACCACTTTGGCATACAAGCTCACTCGAGCCCTGGACTTCTCTCTGCCACTGTGGCTTCTCCTTCTGATTAACTGGTTCCTCTCAGAACCTTCCTTTTAAGGAGGACTCGGGCCAAGCACATCTTCATTCCTCTCTAGGATACACTCCTGACTGGCCAGAATTCTGTACCATGCCCCAATGCTGGGTACCTTCTTTGCCTCTCCCATTTTTTTCAGGTTCTTTTTTATTTGTTGTCTTTCCCCATTAGAATGTAAACTCTTTGAGGGCAGGGCTACTCTCTGTTTTGTTTTCGTATTCCCAGTGCCAGATATATTTCGTTGTTGTTGTTGTTTAATCATATCTGACCCTTCATGATCCCGTTTGGGGTTTTCTTGGCAAAGATACTAGAGTGGATTCACCATTTCCTTCTCCAGCTCATTTTCTAAAGGAGGAAACTGAGGCAAACAGGGGTAAGTGACTTGCCCAAGGTCACACAGCTAGTAAATGTCTGAGGCCAGATTTGGACTCACGTCCTCCTGACTCCAGGGCTGTCGGTCTATCCACTGTGCCTTCTAGCTGCCTGATACAGAGTAGGAGCTTAATAAATGCTGATTTGATTTGACGGGGCAAGACAGTTGATTCTTCTACTTTACTTGACTGTAATGACTCCAGACCTGGCACCCTATCCACTGTACTACCTGGCTGCTTCAAGTAAGAGTGAACATTCTTTTTTCTGAGGCAGCTCAATTTTTCTCTCTATAATTTCTGTGATCTCAGAGGAGGGGGAGGTTGCCAAGGAAAACAAGTCTAATAATTTTTCTCCATGATAGTTCTTCGGAGACTCAAGGATAGGTATGACAGTTCATTCTCTAAGTATTGCCTTCTCCAGGCTAAACATCTGAAGTTCCTCCAACTGATCTTCATGTGTCTCCTCATGGTTGGGCTACTCTTGAACATCTGCCAACTTATCAATAGCCTTCCAAAAATGAGACTTCCAAAACTGAACATGAGACTCCAAGTCTGCAGACTAGGTCAACAGAGAACTTTTGTTTGTCTCCTGGATACTAGGCTTCTCTGAATGCAAGCTAAGGTTGTAATAACCTTTTTGATTACCATGCTATACAGTGGACTCTAATAAAGCATGCAATACATAAAAACCCCAAGACCTTTTTCAGAAAAAATTCTACCATGCAGATGATGTCCAACACATGCTTGCTTTCTCTCTCCTCCCCATCTCTCTCCTATTCTCCATCTCCCCTTTTGTTCCTCTTTCTCTCCCTTTCTCTTCTCTTGCCTCTATTGTACTGTCTAACCATACCTGCTTGGCCTTCTCATATTAATGACAGTCATAATATTTTTGATTTCTCTATTACCTTTATTTTGTAGACTGAAAAGTACTTTTATTATATTATGCATTATTTTATTTGCCCTCAACATCTTCGTTAGTGAGTTAAAGATGTACAGGCACTATTACTTTCATGTCATTGATGGGTTACAGAGAAATCACTGAGTTAGTCTTTCAAATCCAGGACTAGAACACAGGCCTCTTGATTTCAGTCCTTGAGAGTGAGTTTTTTTTGGCGGTGGGGGCAGGGGGAAGGTTTGGTTGGGTGATTGTTGTTTTTGGTCTAGATTAAAAGGGTTATTAGTCCATTTAAATTCTTGCCAGCCCATCTCCCTGCCAGGCTCTGTGACCTGTTCTCCAAAGGGAGTAAACACAGCTGTGAAGTTTTATTTCTGTTCTGTTGGAAAACTTTCCTGGCCCTAAGTCTGGGGGCAAGTGGCAATTTTGGCAAGTCTGCTGGGCTTAGTTCACACACATTTAGGTACTCCTAAGCAACAGAGATCATGAGTTAGGCAGGGCTCTTTATCTGGTCACCTGTGAACTCAGAGCTCTGGGTGCATGACGAAGCTGAGATTATCAAAAATAGTTTTGCCTTTTGAGCTCTGCAGCCATGGAGTGACCTGTATTTTCATTCTCATTGATTTCTTTTGCAAAATGACTCCATCTGTCAGGTGTGGGGAGAAACTAGAGTATGCCTGCAAAATCAACTGTAGTGTTACTAACAACAAGCACGCCTTTCCTTTCCCCCTGCTTTCCATGATTGTCCAGGTGCATAAACAAATTTCCTTGGACCGTAGGCATCACACCCAGGGATGTCATAATGTGTGTGTGTGTGTGTGTGTGTGTACACCAGATTCCCTTTGTCTCCTTCTTTGTCTCTTTCTCTGTCTCTCTCTGATACTAACATATTAAATTTAATATATAGTTAAATATAGTTAAACCCAAAATGAATGAATACAACTATAATAACATTATTAATAAAACATTAATATAATATTTGTCTGGAAATATTAATTAATAGTAATAAAATAACATGATTAGTCAAAATTAATATACAATTAAACCCAAATTGTACATAACAGAAGTTCGTGGCCATGCATACAACCTTCTCTTCTCTTTTCCTTCATATATTGAAATATTTGGGTTTGTTGATGTTCAAGTTGTTACAGTGAGGGTCCAGTTGAGATTAGATAGTATACGTATACATTAGACACAGCCAGCATGATTGCTTGACTTTCTCTAGCTCTGATCAGCAGCTTATGAATAGGCTCAGAGAAGGCAGATGGTCAAAGTAACCCAAGTTTGGAGTTTGCCAAGGCATGACTGGCAATATGACAAAAGAGTAAGTGATTTAAGGATAGCAGGTAGTATAGAGTGGAACTGGTTCACTGAAAGTTTGAGACTGGAAAGTGTTGTCAGAGCAAGGCCGATTCCCTAGCAAAGTACTGAGGGATAGAAGGAAGGTAGGTCATAGTGAGGACACGGAATAGGTTTTAGGAAGATGGCATGATAGGGACTGTGATCTTGGTAATCCCATCAGGTTCCATGGGCTCAGTTATTATCTCTATGCAGATGACTGCCATATATGAGTTCATGTGTCTCTGTCTCTATCTCTGGCTCTGCCTCTTTATCTCTCTCTGTCTCTGTGTCTCTGACTCTCCCTGTTTCTTTTTGTCTCTGTCTCTTTGTGTCTCTGTTTTTCCAGGACCAAAACATGCTAGACCAATCTCATTTCCTATTTTGATGGGGTGAACAGACTTAGAGGTCAGGGCATGCTGTAGATATGGTTTACCTGGATTTTAGAGGACCGCTTGACAAAGACTTTAATGTTATTCTTGTGGATGAGATGCTGAGATGTGGACTACTAATAATGTAATTAAATGTATTTGGAACTGATTGAATAGCTGGACCCCCAAAATCATTATTAATTGTCTGATGTCAGCTTGGAAGGTGATCTCTAGTGGAGTGCCCCCAAAATATTGTACATGACCCTCCACTATTTAATATTTTATCAGTGACCTCAAGAAGGACATGGTGAGAAAGAAGTGTGAAAAAGATCTGGAGGTTTTAGTAGACCACAATCTCAATTGTGTGATTTGGCAGCCAAAAAAGCCAAATGCAGTCTTAGGCTGTGTTTAGAGGTAGTGTCCAGAACTAGGGAGTATCCAGAAGCCTGCTTTTCTCCTCCAGTTCAGATTACATCTAGAGAATTGAGTTCAGTTCAGTTCAGCATTTTAGAAAGGACAAAAACTGGAGGGCATCCCCAAAAGGATAGCCAGAATGGTGATAGATCTAGAGCAAACCACATAAGGACTAGTTGAAGGAACTGGGGATGTTGAACCCAGAGAAGAGAAGTCATGATAGCTGTTTTAAAGTATTTTAAGGGCTACCACACCTAGAATACACTCCCCTCTCATCTTTACCTCTTTAAATACCTTGTTTCCTTAAAGATTCAGTTCAAACACCATCTTCTGGTCATTGCGTTGAACTCAAGTCTCTCCATTGTTTTCCTTTGCCATGTTGTAGTTATTACATAAATTGTTCTATTTACTTCATTCTGCATCACTTCATACAAAATTTTTCTGGGTTTCTCTGAATTTGGTATTTCTTAGTGAAATAATATTCAATCACATTAATATAAATAATTTGCTCAGTAATTCCTCACTTGATATTTCTGGCTATTTGCTATAACAAACAGTGTTGCTATACATATTTTTACATATGTGTCTCTCCTTTCTGTCATCGAACTTTTTAGGGTGTATCCTAGTGGGAGTATCAGTGAGGGAAAGGAATTTGCACAGTTGGTGACTTTTTGGATTTAGTTCCAAATTGCTTTCTAGAATGACTGAACAAATTCACAGCGCTCCTAACAGAGCATTAGCGTGCCTGTCCTCTCACATTACCTCCAACAATAGACATTTTTAACAATTTGATGAATATGAGGTAGAATCTCAGAATAATTTTGGCTTGTGTTTTTTTAAAATTCTTACTGATTTCGAGCATTTTTAATAAGGTTGTTGATAGCTTGCCTTTCTTCTTTTGGGAACTTCCTGTTCACATGGCTAGGGAATGAGAGTCATTTCCCCCCATTTATCTATCAGGGAATAGCTCTTGTTCTTAAATTTTATATACATTTCATCTATATCTAATCTGTTTTTCTTTAATGGATTATACCTGTAGCACTTTATAAAACCTTAAAAAGAGCTATAGAAATGTGATTGTTATCTTCCCCTCATAGAACTGAATTTAGTTTTTATGTATACATTCTGAATTTGATATTTGAAAAATCAAAAGCAACATTTTTTAGGGGGCTTGTTTTCCAACTCTAATAAAGCTCTGCTTTTTTAGACCTTTTAAGCATTTGCAAAACTATCTTTCTTTTTGTGCTACTTTACTTGGAAAATTGGTGGCTTTAAATAGATTTTTCCAGAAGTGCTTGGATTCTGCTTTGCCTTGCTGTTAATCACTTTTATAGGATATGGTATTCTGTAGATTTGTTTTTAAAACTGGACCATACTTTAAAATGGGAAAATAAATCAGCAAATCAAAAGAACAAAAGTGATTTCTGATGCTGAGATGGACTATAATGAGGCACACACTTTAGGAAATTACACAATACTTTTAACAACTCCAGGCGTCTCTCCAAAACAAAGATATCTTATTTTTATTGTGAATATAACAAAATGAACAATTTCTTATTCAAGGAATAGGAAAAAAGATTGTATATGATATTGTAAATCTTTGTTACATATAATTTGACTAAAGAAATATATTAAATTTAACATGATAGTACTAATTCTGCCCTGCTTATCTTTGTCCCCTTTTGAACTCTCATATGTGTATTTTTAAAATGTTTCATTGATGTCCTTTTCTTTCTTTTTTTTAAAACAATATCACTCTCACTGCCTACATGTTCTCCCCATTTCCTCCCTGTTCCCCATGCCAAAATCCCTCCTTCATAATAAATAAGTGTAGCAAAACAAATTCACATATTGACTATGCCTGAAAATGTATCTCTTATTCTGCATCTCTAGACTATCTGCATTCTACCAGAAGGGGCTCAGTGCTTCATTTTTACTCTTTTCTAGTTATGACTTATTTTTTTTACATTGGTCAGAGTTTTCAACATTTTTACAGTTATTTTCCTTTACAGAATTGTGGTCATCGTATAAACCTACCATCTGGTTCTCCTTAATTAATTTTGTATCAGTTCATACAAGTCTTCTAAAATTTCTCTGAACCTGTGTCTTTTATAATTTCTTATGGCGTAACAGTATTCTATTACATCCATCAACTATATACATGTGTATACATATGTATACATATACATTTTAATCATTCTCCAATTGATGGGCATTCACTTTCTTTCCAGTTCTTTGCTACAACCAAAATGTTGTTATGATTTTTTGTACATCTTTTTTCTCTGTTTTTGACCTCTGTGGGGTACATTCCTAGTAAAGGGTCAGAGGGAGTCAAAGGCCGGATGATCACTTCCTCAAACACAAGTTAGTGGTCCTTTGGGTATAGTTTCACATAGCCGGACTAGTACATAGTTACACTAACAGCGGATTAGTATGCCTGTTCTCTGACCTAGTCACTCTGACAACTGAAGCCAACCTTTAAAAAACCGACCAACCAACCAATATTCTTCAATGATGATTCATGGCTATAAAACATGAATACAACATTTTCAGAATTAGATTTCAGATCACTCAAAGGGCCATGGAGATATTTCCAGCAAAGAATTGGTTGGGCAAAATGGTATTAATGATATCATCAGTGAAATATATAACTGGGAAAGAAGGTGGAATAGTCGTGTGGTGAGAGCAAGGGATACCTGATGGACAGCCTACATGCTCCATTAATACCCACTTATTATCAAGAGATCCAGAAGAAGACTCTTGGAATGTTGGGCAGCAGAAATAGAACTCAGCCAAGGGGACTGAGCTGCCTTTTATTATCACTGTGGGAAGACCTGATGAATGAATTTGGGAGGATAATCCAGGACTAATTTGCCAGATCCTGAAGCCCATCACTCTAGTTTTAGGAAACAGAGATAAGGTTGGAGTTGGAGATCATTTAGTCCCTGATTATGGTAATAAAAGCCCTGACAACTGTTCCTGAGTCCTGTCCACATGGACCCAGGATTCTATGCAGAAGTGATAGTAATGTTTAGAGACTTAAATTTTGCCTTGAACATTTACTAGTTGTGTGACCATAGGCAAGTCACTTGATTTCTCAGGGTATCAGTCTCCTCATCTTCAAATTGGTGGGAAGTTGGACTACATGGACCCTGAGTTTCCTTTCAGCTATTAATCTATAATCCCATAATAGGGTGTTCCTCTGTGTTGGACAATGTGTCCTTACTGATAATTACATTATTGTCATTCTATGAAGAACATTTGTATCATGTCACTTGATAGTCCATGCAGTATCTATCTCTTTGTGGACTGAGTGAGGACTACCTATATTCGGGTTATTTATAGTGAATTGGGAGTTTCCCAAGGAAGGTAAATGTATTAATGAGGTGGACCTTATGACTTTTGTTTGTCCACACATGGCAAACATCCCTAGAGTTTCAGCAGAGACTGGGTAGAAAAATACCATAGGCAGTGAGCTCAAATTGAGCACTTAAACTTTGTGAACTTATTCATTCTTATTCATTCACTTATCTATTTATCTATTTGTTACAGTCATTCATTTACTTAATCACCAATCTGTCTATCTATCTATCTGTCGTCTATCTATTTGTCATCTATCTATCTATCTATCTATCTATCTATCTATCTATCTATCTATCTTTACAGACACTTTCAGGAAGATTGATGCCAGTTTTGATCCAGATCATTGATAAAGCACCAAATTGTACAACTCAAAAGTGGATCTAGAGAAGTTTGACTCTGAAGACTATTCAGTGACCAGGGAAGAAATTTTTCAAGAACTGTTTTAGAATATTCTTCTGTCAGAGATGGAGAGTCTCAAAACTAAAAACTGTTAGTAAAAAGCATCCCCACAGAGTTCCAAAGCCATTATGCCTTACTCATACTTGTAGTATGAAAAAAGAGTGGAAACAGCTCTAGGGTATATATTCAGTTTCTGACTGAATAAAAGGGTTCAAGTAGATCACCACACCATAAAATGATTCGAAATGTCTAGAGCTGGCTGGTTTTCGATTTTGGACCTTGTAGTGATTGCTCTAAGAGCCTCAGGATAGAGGAAGATGTTAGTAGGAGGATTTATGAAGCCACTTACATTTTTTTAGATTTTAAATTTAATTTAATTTTGTTTTGTCTTTTTAATTCTTTTTTTTTCAGTGGTCAAGCATTTATCCCTTCTTGAAACCTCTCCAACCTCCAACGCTTGATGGAAAAAAAAAACAAAACCCTTATAAAAGATAAACATTGTCAAATGAAACAAATTCCTACATAGGCCATGATAAAAAAAAATCTCATTTTGCATATTAGTCCATCACCTCTCAGTCAGGAGGTGGGTATTCTTTTTAATTATTGGTTCTCTGGAATTGTGTTGGCCATTTTGGTTCCAGTACTTTTCTGTGATTCGTGGAAAAAGTGGTTGGTGACATGAACTACTCGGAGATACTATATTTTGTTTTTTGGACCTTTTTTTGTTTAACATATTTAGTTTTCAGCATTGATTTTCACAAGAGTTTGAATTACAAATTTTCTCCCCATTTCTACCCTCCTTCCCACTCCAAGATGGCATATATTCTGGTTGCCCTGTTCCCCAGTCAGCCCTCCCCTCTATTATCCCTCCCCTTTTCCCTTCCTTTCTTGTAGGGCAAGATAAATTTCTATGCCCCATTGCCTGTGTATCTTATTTTCTAGTTGCATGCAAAAACTTTTTTTTTTGTTTTTGAACATCTGTTTTTAAAACTTTGAGTTCCAAATTCTCTCCTCTCTTCCCTTCTCACCCACCCTCCCTAAGAAGTCAGCAATTCAACATAGGCCACTTGTGTAACATTATGTATAACCCTTCCACAATACTCATGTTGTGAAAGACTAACTATATTTTGCTCCTTCCCAACCCATCCGCCTTTATTGAATTTTCTCCCTTGACCCTGTCCCCTTTTGAAAGTGTTTGTTTTTGATTACCTCCACCCCCATCTGCCCTCCCCTCCATCATCCCCCCCGCTTTTTATCTTCCTCCCTTTTCTTTCCTGTGGGGTAAGATACCCAATTGGGTATGTATGGTATTCCCTCCTCAGGCTAAATCTGATGAGAGCAAAGTTCACTCATTCCCCTCTCACCTGCCCTCTCCCCTCCTCCCACAGAACTGCTTCCTCTTGCCACCTTTATGCGAGATAATCCACCCCATTCTATCTCTCCCTATCTCCCTCTCTCAGTATGTTCCTCTCTCACCCCTTAATTTGATTTTATTTCTTTTAGATATCTTCCCTTCATCTTCAACTCACCCTGTGTGTGCTCTCTCTCTCTTTTATATATATATATATATACATACATACATACACATACATATATATACACACATATGCACACAGATATATACATACATACACATTCACTTATATACATACACAAACATATATATATATATATATGCATATTCCCTTCAGCTACCCTAATACTGAGGTCTCATGAATCATACATGTCATCTTTCCATGTAGGAATGTAAACAAAACAGTTCAACTTTAGTAAGTCCCTTGCAATTTCTGTTTCTTGATTACCTTTTCATGCTTCTCTTTATTCTTGTGTTTGAAAGTCCAATTTTCTTTTCAGTTATGGTCTTTTCACTGAGAAAGCTTGAAAGTCCTCTATTTTATTGAAAATCCATATTTTGCCTTGGAGCATGATACTCAGTTTTGCTGGGTAGGTGATTCTAGGTTTTAATCCTAGCTCCATTGACCTCCAGAATATCATATTCCAAGCCCTTCGATCTCTTAATGTAGAAGCTGCCAGATCTTGGGTTATTCTGATTGGGTTTCCACAACACTCAAATTGTTTCTTTCTGGCCACTTGCAGTATTTTCTCCTTGATCTGGGAGCTCTGGAATTTGGTGACAATATTCCTGGGAGATTTCTTTTTGGGATCTATTTGAGGAGGCGATCTATGGATTCTTTCAATTTCTATTTTGCCCTGTGGCTCTAGAATATCAGGGCAGTTCTCCTTGATAATTTCTTGAAAGATGATATCTAGGCTCTTTTTTTGATCATGGCTTTCAGGTAGTGCAATAATTTTTAAATTATCTCTCCTGGATCTATTTTCCAGGTCAGTGGTTTTTCCAAGGAGATATTTCACATTGTCTTCCATTTTTTCATTCCTTTGGTTCTGTTTTATAATATCTTGATTTCTCATAAAGTCACTAGCTTCCACTTGCTTCAATCTGATTTTTAAAGTAGTATTTTCTTCAGTGGTCTTTTGGACCTCCTTTTCCATTTGGGTGATTCTGCCTTTAAAGGCATTCTTCTCCTCATTGGCTTTTTGAAGCTCTTTTGCCATTTGAGTTAGTCTATTTTTAAGGTGTTGTTTTCCTCAGTGTATTTTTCAGTATTTTTTTGGGTCTCCTTTAGCAAGTCATTGACTTGTTTTTCATAGTTTTCTCGCATCCATCTCATTTCTCTTCCCAATTTTTCCTCTACTTCTCTAACTTGCTTTTCCAAATCCTTTTTGAGCTCTTCCATGGCCTGGGACCAGTTCACGTTTTTCTTGGAGGTTTCTGTTGTAGGCTCTTTGAATTTGTTAACTTCTGTCTGTATGTTTTGGTCTTCTTTGTCACCAAAGAAAGAATGCAAAGTCCGAGACTGAATCTGAGTGCGTTTTCGCTGCCTGGCCATATTCCCAACCAACTAACTTGACCCTTGAGTTTTTCAGTGGGGTATGACTGATTGTAGACTAAAGAGTTCTATGTTCCACGTTTGGGGGGGAGGTGCCAGCTCTGTCACACCAGCACTACTCCTTCCCCAAGAACCCCTAACCCGGACTGGGCTTAGATCTACAGCAGGCTGTTGCACTCCTGCTCTGATCCGCCACTTAATTCCTCCCACCAGGTGGGCCTGGGGCCAGAAGCAGCAGCAGCTGTAGCTGCCTCACCTCCGCTGCCCCCAGGGCTGGAAGCCGAACTGAGAACTCCTTCCACTCTTGCAGCTTTTCCCACTAACCTTCTCCGCTGTCTTTGGTGTTTGTGGCTTGAGAAGTCTGGTAACTGCTGCAGCTCACTGATTCAGGGTGCTAGGGCCCCCTCCGCCCAGTTCCTGGTCTGGTTGGTCCACGCCACTCAGGCTGGGCTCTGCTCCACTCCATTCCCAGCTCCCAGCTCCCAGCTCCGTGTGGGATAGACCTCACCCAGAGACCATCCAGGATGTCCTGGGCTGGAGCCCTGCTTCCCTCTGCTGTTTTGTGGGTTCTGCAGTTCTCGAATTGGTTCATAGCCATTTTTTATAGGTTTTTGGAGGGACTCGGTAGGGAGCTCACACTGGTCCCTGCTTTCCAGCTGCCATCTTGGCTCCGCCCCCCTGGGCCTTTTTTTGGATGATACCTCATTTGGACAATTGTTGGAAGAACATAAGGGAAAAAACCTTTTGAATGTCAACTAGATGCTTCCTGGTTCCTGTCCAGAGAGGATGGTCCTATAGAATCTATTTACCACGAAGGTTGTGGCCTCACTGCTATTTATAGTCCAGACATTATCCTCTTCTTTCTGTCCTTCCTTTCTTTCTCCATTTCTATCCCCTAGCACTCTATCCACTGTACCACCTAGACCCAGATGACGAGTATCTTCAACATCCTCCCCACCCAAAGGGGCTGTGAGTACCATGTTTTCTTTTACCATCCTCAGAGCTCCCATTTGTGAGGTCAGCTGTATTTGCCCACATACCACTGGGGCTATATTGACCTCCTGATAAAAATTTACCAGTTTGTCTGCCCAGGTCTATATTATGGTGTGGCATGGAAAGTCTATAGCTAAAACTTGATACTACTCTAGTGGGACTTGGCTAATAAGGAAGAGTCTAAATGCTCCTAATGGTAAGTGGTCATAAAGTGTCGGATGCCATGTCATAGTGGCATAGATCCAGTCTTCCAAAACCACTTCTTTTTTCTAAAACTTCCTAGCTCTCCTCTTCCCTTGTTGGCACCCATTGGGATACCAGGAAAACTGAGACAACTAGTTCCCCAGATGGAGCTAATTTTTGTGGGGCCAGGTTAGCTTAACTCCCCATTTTAGTCACCTAAAAAGGGACAAAGAACTGTCCTCATGTAGAATCTCTAATTGATTCAACTGAAATTAAGTATTCTGTAACCTTTCCCAGGCTATAGAGCTCTCTGCATTGGACCTCACTAACCACTGTTCTAATGTCATATCTGGTAATTATGTAAACTTAACCTGCAGTCTCCTAAGTTGCTTGGGAACTTTTCCTTGTGAAAAGACTACTCACCTTTTGATATTATCCTTCCCCAAATTCAACCATGAGGTCAACCAACAAGGCCATTCAATTCATTTCTGGGCTAGACCTAACTAGTTCTGGTCCTGAGGTTCAGATACTCAATGGGCCATAACATTAACAAAGTGATATTTATTTAATAATATCATGAAAAGGACATTCAGCAAGGATATGACATTGATTCATTTGGTGAAGCTGCCTTCTGCCTCAACATTTACCAAGGTAGTACATCCTAGTCAGCATTGGATGTCAAGCCTGAAGAACCAGTAACCGCTGGCTTGTACGCTGGCCTTTTGTACTTGGGTAGCTAATTCATTGTCATGGAGTCAGTTCCCTGGATCAATTGAGTCTTGATGACTTCATTGCCTTTTAGGGAAAACCAAGATTAGTCTATGAAGTCAGGGACCTTAGTAGATGCTCCTACCATTCAAATCACCCAAGTTTCTCTACATTCTTCATACTTGTCATTTCTTACAATGCATTAGTATTTTTTCCAGTGATATTCTACAATTTGTTCAGTCATTCCTTAGCTGATAGGCAACCATCTTCTTTCCAGCTCTCCATAAACCAGAAAGAGAGAGCACAGTCCAATATGCCTTGGGAATAGTTAACACATTTTCATCTTGATTAAACAGCTGCATTGTTGGGCACTACTGGCAAAGCTCTACAAAATGTATTTATCTCCCCTAGGAGAGTGCAAATTATTTGGAGAGAGGAGCCCTGGTTTATTCCTTTCTTTATTTCTTTTGATGGCTTACACATTTCAGGTCTAATAATTTGGTACATCTAAGAGGTTGTACCAAATTAAGCTAAATGTTGGATTTCTAGGGTATAGATCTACCTCTTACCCCCAACTCTTATCTCTCTTAAATGGACTAGGAGAAAAGCAAAGGTAGGCATAAAAGCAAAAAGAAGAAAATAGCACATTCTTTGTCTGGTCTTTAAAAGCTATTAACTCCCTTTAGATATTTCTAAACTGAAGTTCCATTTCTTCTTTATACTTGTGAATATATGGATTAAAATTTCTTACAAGGAAGTTTCACAGGATTTCGTAGATCATGCACTGGGAGAGACTTCAAAGATCGTCAGTCCAATCCCACTCATTTTACAGAGAACATTTAACTCCAAAGAAATTAAGTGACTTGTCCAAGGTCACATATGTAATAAACAGTCAAGCCTAGATTCAAAATCAGATCTTCTGATTCCAAAGTCACTAGTACTTTCAACTACAGCATGGAGAGAGAGAGAGAGAGAGAGAGAGAGAGAGAGAGAGAGAGAGAGAGAGAGAGAGAGAGAGAGAGATTGAGAGAGAGAGAGCTGGTAACATGGTGAAAACTCATCTGGGAGGATGTGGTATGTTTCTACTATACATGGCGAATACATTTAGGAAACAATTATCTCTTTATGAGAGCTAATTCTGGTAACTCTAATACTGACACAAGTTGGCTGTGTGACCTTGGGCAAATCAATTAACCCCTCAGTTCCTCTAGGCAACTCTCTAAGACTATAATTTGCGGAAGAGATGCTTATCTGAATTGATGGGGCAAGTTTCCCCTTTGGGAGTTACCTACCTAGAAAAAAAATCACTGGTCCAGAACAACTAAAAAAAAAAGTACTGTCAAAAAGCATGCGAGGATAAAAATGTGGTCAAGCAACTGGTGATTGAAGACTTCTAGAGAGGAGGATTCCACTGCCTCCTGAGGCAGCCCATACTATTTTTGAATACAGGTGCTAATTATTAGTAATATATACCTTACATCAAGACCACATTGTCTCTTTGCATCTCCCACCCATTGTTCTTGATTTTGTCTTACAGGGCCAAACAGAAAAAGCTTAATCCTCTTCCATATTTCAGCCCTTCAAATATTTGTTATATCTCTAGTTTTCCATTTCTCCCTGCCCCTTAGTCTTCTCTTCTCTAGGCTAAATAACCCCAGTCCCATCCAATTGATCTTCAATCAATTCTTCCACCTAGTTGTTAAAGGGGTAAATCTCCATTAAATCCAAATCAGTGGGCTGTTCATGGGAAACCAAGACTATAGCGCATATGAACTATTTTAGTCTAATTCAACAAATCAGATCAAATCAACAAATATTTGCTGTGAGTAAAATCATATGCAAGGTTATCATGTTTGTGTTTATTTGCCAAATTTATTAGAAGTCACATTTTGAATAGAAATACACACTGGAAATATACAGCATTTAGAAAAATGTTTGTAGTAATTTTCCCTCTCTATGATGTGCCTCCAAGTAAAACTACATATATATATGTAAAATTCTAAAACAGCTCCTGGTCTTCACCAGTAATAACTTTTCCATATTTCCATTGCTTGGGAGTACTCATAAAATTATTTCTCCAGACTTCAAATGCCCTCTTTTCCTTCCTAAGAATGGGTAACAAAAAATTAATTTTGAGTAATTTTTCATATTAAAAGAAACTTTCTGGAAGACAAATATTGCACACCCCATGCATTCCAAGCATGATCTTTGTTATAAGATTCACTTTTCACACATGATGCATAGCATATGCGTGAAATTATGGTACCCTTCTTGGGACACTGAGTACTTGGCTTTCTTCTGTGTTCTTTGTTGCCAACTATTGGATTAAGAAACTTTAAAAAGTTAACTTTAGGTTTTGGGGAATACTGCAATATTTAATCAGGATTAAAAGAAGCTGGATAGAATAAATTGGAATTTACAATTGTATTTCAATTTTAAAGGGTTTTTTTTAAAGCTCTCATCATAGTAAAAGCACATTGTACGGATTATCAAGGGAGTGATATTCCATTCCATATACTCCCTCCCCCACTCACACCTCCCATATGTCAGTAATGTGTTATAGTGAGCTTTCCTTTTTGAGCCTTGTTTTTTTCTCTTTTCAATTCAAAGTAAATAATTTCTTTACCATTATAGTTTTCTTAAGGTAAAAGTGTAAAAAGATCTATTAAAATATTTATTTTATTGACAACATCACGATTATACTAAAAATGAAAATGAGAAAATTACAACATAAATATCTTTCATCTTACATTGAGCAGACTTGTGTTATCTGTGTAGGAAGCTCCTAGTAAGGAACTTACTTTGCCAATGAACAGTAACCTCCTCTCTACAATTTAGAGTTGCCCAAGAGTAGTGTGAGGTTAAGACATGCAACCAGTATGTGGCAGAATTAAAATTTGAACCTAGGTTGTTGTGATTTTGAGGCAGGCTCTCCATATCACATGTAAATAATTTAAAGCATTTTATATTACTTTGTTGTTGGCTTTTAATATGGTGCCTGATGCTGTGATGAGATGATAAACTGATTTTTTATCATTTAATTTCTTCCTTAGCAATTGGGTTTTATAAAAAGCACTATTTAAGGAATGGGGACCCTAGAGATCAAACTAATTGTCAGAAACTCAGTACTGGAGCATTACATGGACATAAACCACAGTGTTTTCAGAGCTAAACTACCGGTTCTTTTGCAATTTTTTTTCTGTTATGCAAACAAGATATGAAAAGTCTTGGGTCTGCTTTTCGCAAAGCTCTCTTTGATGCAAGAATACTCTGATCTATTTTGCATTTAAGTGAAATATTTGCTTTTTATGAATGTAGAGACTTTCAAGAAGATGATTTGGTTTTCAACGTGCCCATGTGCAGTTTCTGGGGCCAAGAGACTGAATGAGATGAGAGAATTTTGTCTTGAGTGAGGGGCAGGGGGATTTAGCAGCTATCCGCTGATTATGCAACAGCCCAGCTTTGGTTTCCAAAGAAAATATGAACAATCTGCAGCACATTTAAAACTGCTCTTTACCAGATACAGGAGGGACAACATAATTCTCTTGCTAATAACAAACCTAGAATATTTAGAGAGGAATGGCTCATTGGCCTATATCTGCTCAAATAAAACATTCCTAGTGTCCTTATCTTTGTGCATAGAATATATCCCAATATAAAATAACCTGACCTTTCAAGGAACAACATATTTAGGTGTTACAATAGTCTTTTCCTCTGGCCCTGTTAAGATATTTTTAGTGAATTTATTTTGCAGTTAAATCTATTTTAAGAAATAATCACTGGAATGGGAATGAAAGTCCTGGGGTCTAAATTAAATTTAGAAGTTATTTGATCTCTTTAAGTTTTTATCTTTTATTTTATTTTATTTAAGTATTGGACTTTGACAGGCATCTAGGTTTACTGGTGTTGGAGAAAGGACGGGAAAATGGCCCTTGGATGTTGTAGGGAAAAATAGTGGAGTAGAGTTGTTTTTTTGTTTGTGTGTTTGTAACCATTAGGCAACCAGGTTTCTTAAACTGAAAGTCAGGACAATGATATACATTTAGCAAGAATTTGATCTCTGGATGAGAAATACTGTAGAAGTACAAATTAGTACTTTCATGTGAGTTTCTTTCCCAATGAAACACAGGGACAAATCTGTCTCTAATTATATGTTGCTTGGCTATGGCACTTTTCATCAGAGGACCTCAAAGTACTTTGCAAACATTAATTAGGCTGCCCAGTATCCCCATGGAGCAGATGTGAGTCTTTCTACTGATTTACAGAACAACAAACTGAGACACAAGGCAATTCAGAAGCCACCTAAGATTGTCCTGTGAAGAACACACATGGGCTGCTTGCTACTCACTTGCTGTAATCCGTGTTGCTTCACCCATTTGCAGTTGCCGATCCTAAGCCAAAAAATCATAGAACTTCAGAAAGCAAAACAGCCAGCACTTATGCATCAGACTGAAGCCCTACTATGTGAAAGACTTATTTGTCTTCTCAGCAAAGACTGGGTCCAGCTCGACCCAAGAACAATCAAAAGACCTTTATAGGTTGGTCTTCCTCTGTCAAGCATGTTGGGTAAATGCTGAAACTTTTGGTGGTGTTCCAAAATGACATTTCTGGGGTTGTCAAGTGACATCACTGGAAACAGAGCTAGTAGCAGGTTACAATCTCTTCATACTTCAATTATAATCCAGTCTTTTCTGTTAGTAGACATATGGAGGTGTGCTTATAAATGCTTAACAATTGGCTCTTTGGGAAAGCAGATTTTAAAATTTAATCTGAATTATTAACATTTTCTCCATCACTTTTTAAATTCTAGACCAGGGGTGGTGAATCTGTGGCCTTCAAGGTCCTTGGATACAGCCTTTTAACTGAGTCCAAGTTTTACAGAACAGATCCTTTTATTAAGAGGATTTGTTCTGTGAAGTTTAGATTCAGTCAAAGGGCCACACTTGAACATATAGAGGACCACATGGGGCCTTGAGGCCACAGGTTCCCCACCCCTGGTCTAGACAATCAACAAAACAATAAATTAAACCCTGATTTGTAGCATTTGCTGATTTCTAGGGTATAAATAAGGGGCAGCTAGGTGGAGCAGTGGATAAAGTGCTAGGCTTGGAGTCAGGAAGACTCATCTTCCTGAATTCAAATCTGGTCTCAGATATTTACTGGCTATGTGACCCTGGGCAAGTCAAAACCCTTTTTGCCTCAGTTTCCTAATCTTTAAAATGAATGGAGAAGGAAATGGTAAACCACTCCAGTATGTTTGCCAAGAAAACTCCAAATGAGGATCTTTAGTGTTAGACACGACTAAAATGACAGAAGGAGGAGGAGGAGGAGGAGGAGGAGGAGGAGAAGAAGGTGGCATAAATGCTCACACTAAAAATTTAATAATTGACTCTTGTGAGCCAGTTCAAGCTGGTTCCAGTTCACCCATGTTACATCTTCCTATTCTTGATGTAGATCCACACCCAGAGTACATGGCTTCAAGAGTGGGTGTGGTTTGAGAAGATTTATATGAACTGATACAGAATAACATAAACAGAATGGGGAACAGAATATACAAAATGACTACAAAAATGGAGAGAATAAAAGAAATATGAAACTGAAAGACAGAAGTGTAACCCCAGAGGACTGAGAAGATGTTCTTCCCTCCCCTTCTTTGTAGAGGTGGAGGTCTATGGGTATGAAATAGTATCTATAGTTTCAGACTTGGTTGAGGTATGGCTGATTTCACTGAATTGTCTTCTTATTTCTTAAAGTAGGGGGGAAGTGAGGGATATATTTGGACAAGTGGGTGATTTTGATGATGAGTTCTGTGGAACTGAGTTAGATTGATTCTCAGAAAACAGGCATGTGGTCCATCCCTACCTACTTAAAATTTTTTCTACTTGGGAAGACCTACAGTTTGGGTTTTGTTGGCATAGCCTTTTTGGAACACAGAGTCAACTCCCTGTTCTCTAAAGCATCTCCAAGCTCTGAAATTCTATAATTCAGCATGATGAATTGTAGCATAGATTCAACCTCTGTGTAATAAACACAGAAATTACAAAAAATGTGTATTTCTCTAGGTAATGCTGAACAAATTCCCAAATGCCTTCTAAGTTAGTTCAACACAATGTAAGTCAGATCCATAATGTGCCTAGAGTGGAAACGTGAGAGATGCTTTGCTCATTTGAGTTCCTTTTTAGGGTTTGTGGCCTAGTGACTAATGGTCAGGAAACTCTTGCTCACTACATGGGTTACCTTTTCCTCTACATCCCCTCGTCACCTTACTGGCAGACTACTACATCTGCATCCTAACTCCTATTCTTCCCTCCAGTCTCTTCCCTCCCTCTCTTCCCTCATTCTGTCCTATGTACCACGGCTAGACTGATATTTCAAAATGCTTTCAACATATTACTGTCCTACTTGGGAGTTTGTTCTGATGTTTCACTTACCCATATCAGATTAAACTCCTTTGCCTAGTGTTTCATATCCTTCATAAAATGACCCTTATCTTTTCTTTCTAACCCTATTTTCCACAACACTCGTAAAGGACCCTTCTTTATAGTCAAGGCCTGTCACCTTACTTTTCTCTAAACTCCCTCCCATGTCAGTGCTTGGACTGTTCTCTCCCTTTTGGAATGACTTTTCCCATGTATCCTATCCATTCTCTAATGCCTAGCTCAAGTCTCGTCTCCAGCCTACATTGACCTCCCTTTTGTAACTCTATCTGAACTATGATCTGCATTGTGTACTTGACACCTTCTTATATGTTCTCCTATTTTTCATTTTTATGCAGTCATCACCATAATTAGACATTTACCAATCTCCTACTATGCAAGACACTTTTTAAGTATGCATTATTTAAAAGTATCTGAGCATGTTCAAGCACACGTGTAGATGACTTTTAAGGTGCCTTCAAGCTCTGAGATTCTGTGATTCAACATACAACATTTATTTACCCATTTATCTATTCATATGTATGTTTATGTATTCATTTATTTATTTATCTTTCTATTTACTTATTTATCTATGTATTTATCGTCTTGTCCTGAGATTCCTTATGTAAGGGTGAGAATTGTTTGAGTAAATCAATTAAATCACCCCACCTCATTTGAAGTAAATGACAATATGCTAGGCCTCACATCTTAACTAAGTAAGAATATGTTTCAATTAATCATAGGCTAAAGGTGAAAAAGTCTTTGATCAACTGGAGTGATGTCGACTCTAGAAAAGTGTTAGGATTGGCTGAGGAAACTTGAGAATACATTCTGGGGCCTGAATGAAACCAAGGAGTTAGTTCAGAACTTAAGAAAGAGCTAAGCACTCAGAGAGGAAATTATAATTCAGCTAAAACCCTGAGAAAGAATTGATTGGGGTAGGGTAATAAAGAGATGGGAGTGGGTGAGGAACAGAGCCCTGGCCTTGGCTTCAGTCTTGGCCCCACAACTCAACAAACAGGCCCCACAGAAAAGCTGCACTATACCTAAGGGGATGCCTTGAAGACTGTAGCAAAAAGACTTCCAACATCAAGGAATTGTGAGTTACCTCTTTGCCACATATGTTTCCTAGGCTTTAGCCCACTTTCATGTATATGTATATGTATATGTATAGGAAGAGGTAGGTGTAGAGGTAGAGGTAGGCATGGGGTAGGTGTAGGCATATGTGTATGTGTATGTGTATGTGTATGTGTATATACGCATATGTGTGGGTATATGTATATATGTATATGTACATGTGCATGTATATGTATGTGTGCATGTATGTGTGTATGTATATGTGTATGTATATGTATATGCATATGTATATATATGTATGCATATACATATGCGTATATATATTTCCTGTACATATTGATCTGAGAGTTTTACAGTTTTGGGGAATATATGTTCCAATTCTACTGCAGTAAAATATCCTTTTAAAAAATATTTTTAAAAAACATCCTTTAAAAAAAACTAATTGGATAAGTAACAGTTTACTGATAATCATGGTGGGAAATACACCTATATAGCATTAGGGCTTCCCTTGAAACATACATATATATATATGTATTTATACACATAAATCTATCAGCTACATTAAATTGCCTCAGGCACTGATACAGAGAATCTTGTGAATGTGAACACAGAAAGAATGGATGGCCTATACCTCCAGGAAAAAAGACAAGGGAATTTGTACCCTGGGTCTACAGAGCACTGTGAGTTAAGGTGACCACATTTGCCTGTGTGTGGCGTGGAATTGAGCTCAATGAGGAGGAAGCAGACCTCCCCAGATGTCACTTCCCTGGCCAAAGACCTGTGTGCTAGTTACGACTTTAATGTATGTGCACATGTATCAGCGCCTCACCTATCTGGTCATTTAGTTACGTTATAGTGCACTCTTGCTTGTTCGCTTTTCATATTTGCATGTAGTCTTTCCCCAACTAGATGACAAATTGCCTGTGGGCAGGTCTTATATTTCCCTTTCGTGTCCTATATTTACCCTTTTTGTACCCCAAAGTTCATAGCACAGTGCTGGATCCATAATATTACCTGTTGTGATTATACCTCCACCAAAGTCTTATTCTGCTCCTCATCATGTCTAATCTTGCTGATACTACCTCCACAAGGTCTGTCACTTCTCTACTCACGCAGTCACCAACTTAATTCAGGTCCTCATCACCTCTCACTTGGCCTCCCTGCCCCAAGTGTCTTCCCTGTTTATCTTCCACACAGCTTCCAAAATGATATTTCTTTAACTAGTTGGTTTATTCATTTTTGGTTTTCAATGTTCACTTCTGTAAGTTTTAAATTTTCTCCCTCCTCTTCTCTCCTCCTCCCTAAGATGGCATGTAATCCAATATAGGCTCTACATAGACGTTCCTATTAAACATACAAAATGATATTTCTAAAGCAGAGGTCTGGCTATACTACTCGACTACTCAAAGATATCTAAGGGCTCTCTGATATCTCTAGAATTAAATACCAACTCTTCTGTTTGGCCTTTTACAATCTGGTTTCAACTTACCTTTCTAGCCTTATCGGTCACCTTCACAAATTCCACTGTACAGCCAGACTGTCCTTTTTGTTGTTCTTCATATTAAACCCTCTCTTTCTCATCTCTATTCCTTTTCACGGTCTACACCCCATTCCCGGAAGGCACTGCTTTTTCCTCTTTACCTCCTATAATTCCTAGTTTCCTTCAAAGCTCAGCTCAAGCACCACCTTCCACCAGAGGCCATCATTGATTTCCCTAGATATTAGTGCCTCTCCACCCCTCCCCATGCCAAACTATGTTGTATTTATTTTGTATACACACACATATATTACGTATGTACAGCTGGGTCCCCATTAGTGATAACAATGAATCCTATAAAAGGGTTGTATGTATTGCACTATTTGAAGTTATAATTATATAAACTATGGTAGTTGGTTCCAGTCCACTGGAAATATGCAAGGCTAATTCAAATAATGTGATCGCTTCACAGGATTCATATTTATACTAATCGGGACCTGATTGAATGTGAGCTCTTGAAAGTCAGGGACTGTTTCATTTTTGTCTTTGATTACCAAGGACCTAGTACAGTACTTGGCACCTAGCAGGTAATTAGTAAACATTTCTCAATTGTTTGGTTTATTGATTATGTAGAGGCGTTCCTGGGTTCTTGTAGACGATTCCAGTAGATCATAAATTTTCACAGATCCTTCCAGGCTGGAAAGGTTTCAAGCATATGTTTCCAAATAGATCCCAGTAGGTAAATTTTGAGAGTCTCCTCACCAGAATGTTGGCAAGTGGATGATGAGATCTTTTGGCCAAAACAACCCTCGAAGTAGCATCTACTAAGATTTAGATGGGGCTCCAATGTGCATTGGTGGAGAAAACATCTTGATAAAATCAGATATTCTGAAGAGTTAAAATAAGATAAAAACCTAACTATTATGAATTCCAATTTCATCTCTGTCTTGTGTCATCTAGACTCAGATTTTCTGAATTCTATTTCTTCTTCTACTTTTTAGTCTGAAAAATGGAGATAGCCATATAAACTGACTTCTTGGGGTTGTTGTAAAGAATAACAAAATAAAAAAATTCACATAGCATTTTGACATCTAGAGATTGCCTTAAATTTGCCAACAAAATCCTAAGGCAGACATTCAAAGAGATGCAAAGGTAGTCCAGCACCGGGGTTGGTTTAAAGAGCATTTTTTTACGTTATGTTAAAAAAGCTCTGTGTTTACTGACAAATATAGCAAGTAGTGCCAAGTTCAGTGTGTCTTAATACAGCCTTCTGTCATGTGTAATTGTGGATGCTCTTTTAAAAAGCCAACAGTACTGAATGCCTAACAACAAGGAGAATTAGGCCTTGCAGACACAGCTGCATTCAAAGCCTTAATGTTGTCCTTTTATTTTCCCCTTTTGAAATTCCAAAAAGAATTCAGTCTGCTCCGTAAGCTTTTAATCGGCGCCTTTAAGAACAAAAATGATCATACATTATAGAAGCATAGAAGGCCATACAACTAAATCTGATTCAGTGTTCACTTGTCAGGTGCACAGAATAAATGAAGTTCCTGAGGAGGAAATATACGAATTATATTTCAACTTCAGACTAGTTTTTACATTCTAAGAAATAATGAGCTTTAAGTGAAAGTGTCCAAATTCTGATCACTACCAGGAACACCACACAGGTAGTTTTTGGCATTTCTTGGCGCTGCAGATAATTAATACCTTCCAGGTAACTAAGTATTGATCACTACTCTGTACTACTCCAGAGAGTAGCATAGGAACCTACTAGGAAAAATGATTAATAATAACAATAACGTTAGCTTAACATTTGCAGCAAAGATGTACCAGGCACCATGCTAAGTATTTTACATATTTCATTTGATCCTCACAACCACCCTGGGAGGCGGGTGCTATGAGTATTCCCCATTTTACAGATGAGGAAACTGAGTAAACAGAGTTTAAGTTGACTCACCCAGGGTCGCATCAGCGACTAAGGACAGATTTGAACTCAACTCTTCTTGACTTCAGGCCCAGCACGTTAACCATTGTATCACATAGCTGCATAGGGACATTAGGCCTTTGGATAAGCTTTTGTTATCTTTCCCCCTCTTCCCACGACTTCATTATCTTCTTCCTTCTTCATTTTCTCTTTATTCAAATAAGAAAAAAAATCCCCAAATTTATATTTTCCACATCTCTTCTTTTTGGACACACTCTCTTAGTGACTTCATCAGTTCATAAAGGTTTAATTATCAACCTTATTTTCATGACCCTCAGATCTATTTTTAGTCATGTTCTCTATCCCAAGCTGTAATATCATATAACCAAATCCATATTGCACATCTTGAAATGGATGTTCCATAGATACAACATGTCTCAAAATGAACTCATTATATTTTCCTGCAAACTCACCCCTGTACTAAATTTCTTTATTTCTATCAAGCATACTGCCATCTTTCCAGTCATTCAGGTTTGCAACCTTGGTGTCATCGTTAACTCTTTGCTTTCATTCACCCCATATATACGATCTGTTGCCAAATCTCCATTTCTACCTTCTTCCACAGCATCTCTCTTATTTGTCCCCTAAATACTCACACAGCCACCAACCTTATTTAGTCCGTCGTTACTTCTTGGCTAAACTGTTGAAACTGTGAAAACTCTTGAAACTGTTACTTGGTCTCACATCCTCAAGCCTCTCTCCTATCTGATTCAGCCTTCCTACAGCTTGTTAAAATGATTTTTTTTCTAAAGCACAGGTTGGTCATCTCACCTCACTACTCAATAAGTGACAGACTTCCTTTTACTTCTAAAATCAAAGTTGGTAATTTGTTGGTTTTTGGTTATTGAAGCCCTTCACAACTTGGCCCCAACTTACCTCTTAGCCTTTACTCCTTATTCCCAAGTGCACTGTGGTCCAGACAAAACAGCCTTCCTTATGTTCCTCATACATGGCACTCTACCTTCCACTTCCATGCTGTTGCATTGGTTATCTTCCTTACCTCTCTTTCAGGATTTCTAGTTTTCTTCAAGACTTATCTCAAGTGTCATATTCTCTATGAGGCCATTACTGATCAACTCAGCTGCTGGTCTCTCCCCTTTCCCTATACCAACACCTATCTTTATTTTGTATATATATATGTATATACATGTATGTTTATACATATATACACAAAATAACATGGCTGACTCTAACCCCACTCTCTCAAATCCAGGCACATTTGATTTGGATTCTAAAGGGCCTTGAAAGGGTCCTTCTCTTTTCTGCCAAACAGCTTGAGGCCCCACCAGCCATGTCACCACCTCTACCAGCTCCACTTAGCCATTTAACATTTAGCTTTTACAAAGAAATATTTATTTCAAAGATATAACAAGAACAAACATATAAACATTCCCCCACTACACTGGGGGCATTATCCCCTCAATACCCTCTCAGTCTCCGGGTAGGGAGGGGAAAGAGGTTTACAACTTCTCTCAGTTCCTACATAGCATTGGTCCCATGAAGTTCATGTTCAAAGCTGGCACTGCTGACAGCTCCTCTTAGGCTGGAGTCTTAGAATTGTATTCTTATAGTTCCTGGGTGTGTCTTGGCAGGTAGATTCCCAAGTTTTTTATGCTGTCTTCAGTTATTTTAAATGGAATTTCTCTCAGGCTGGATTCTTGGGATCTTTTTATCTTAGCACCTTGCTGCTGGACTGGCTACAACACCTAGCTTGGTTTCTTCAACTCTCAGGTACCTGGCATTTGAGCCCCTAAATTTTGCTTGGAGACTTTGCTGCCTGCATCTAGAATGAAAAAAAAATGAACTAAAAGGTCAAAGATCGGGCCTGCTTATCAGGGGCCACATGGCCTCAGGTGGGGAATAAGGACACCTAAAGCTTTTCCCAACCCTTTACCATATTGAATGGTGAAGGAGTCATCTACCTCAGTCTTGAATCCTGCAAAAATTAGCTAGTGCTAAGTCAGGCTGTTTTGAAGACTACAATAATTCTGGCTATATAGTCAGCAGGGAAAAAAGTTTCTTCCAACTGGATGGTAGGCCAAGCCAGACTGTCCGTGCATGCTGCAGTAGTCTAGTCCCCTAGGAGCACGTCCCTTGCATTTTCTACTTGGATGGACACCATCTTAGGAAACTGATAGTATCTACACATGAATCTGACTCCCATCATACCTATATAAATGCTTATTGTTTCTCACAGCAAGACCATAAGCTTCTTCATTGCTGAGATTGTTTTAAATTTTGTTCTTCCATGCCAAGTGTCTAGTACAAATGTCTGGCTAAGCACCTAGTAGGCGCTTAATATATGCTTGTTGATGGATTTTTTTTTCTTTATTTCATTGCTTCATTCAACCAGTCTTGGTTAGAGCTAGAATTAATCATACTATTCTCAGTCCTTGGAATTAGTAAAAATTTTGTATGAAGAGAATCTTTCTTGGAAGTTGAGGCCTGTGTAATCTTATTAAAATATATTGGCTCTATGATCTCACTGCTGTTCAGTTACTGCCAAATTAAGGGTGTATATAAGTTTACTATAATTTCTTTGTTAGATGAGGCAAAGTTCCATATGAGGTGGCTTATATTAAAGACTTTTTATTATTTGTTGTAGCATGGCTTTGGGTTCCTGAAAAGAGGTTAGTTTTATATGAGCAATAAAAGCCTATTTCCTTGGGTAGTTAGTATTTCATTACACAATCATTAATACCATCTAAGCACAAGTGATACGCTATTTGAAATCCAAGAAGAGTTTCTGAATGACCTGCTTGGTAATTTATAGTTGGTAGATTGCCTTAATTCTTAACCACACTACTGTGTTTAAGGTCTATGAGTGTTTACAGCATGATTTCTTCGAAATCACAGTAATTTCATTTTATTTGGGGGTAGTGTTGGTGGTTGGAGTTTAACCATGGCATTTAAGTAATTTATGAAAAGACTGTTAGAACTTGAAGATACTGAGATATTCTCTAGTCCAAACTACCTGGAAGAAAAACCAGTCTTGGCTAGGTGGAATGATTTGCTCAAGGTCACACAAGAAATTAGTGGCAGAGCCAAGATTCAAACTCGGGCTTGCTTGATGCTCAGGTCAATGATCTTTCCACTACACCAAGTGTCTTTCAGTAAAGCTAATTATGCAAATTAGAAATCTATTTACCCCTTCAAGAAATTATAACATTGGACCCAACTGTATTGCTAACTCTAAATCATGTCATTAGAAACCTTTACCAAGGTTGTAACTCTCAAACCTGTCTATGGTTTAAACATTTTTACGGTGATTTAGAACAATGACTTAGAATACCTGTTACAAGGTGGTTTGATTTATTGAATCTGATCAAGTCCCAAGTTTGCAGATTTGCAGGTTTTCCAGGTAAAAGGTCATTTGTTATTCCATATATTCCTGATACTGTGAGTGTTACAGTTCCATGTTTATCCAAATGAAAAATTTCAGGAGGTATTTCTAAGATTAAATTTTCTCAGTTTTCTCTTCAGTGCTGGAGAAGAATTATACAAATGTACTTGAACTTTTGGAAATAGGTGGCTATTGGAATGGGAAAATGTAGTTTTCTCTTTCATTGTTGACATATCACAGGAGACCAAAAGAAAAGCACACAAGATGGCGCTATTGTTCTGTAAGTGGAATAAGGTCTCAGGACATGAACTGGAATCTGCAAACCATTGTGATGAAAAACTGAATCCATAGGTCTCTCTTTATTCATTTATAGATCTGTTCATTCATAAGTTCAGTTGACTTCTTATTGAAAATAATCCTTAGATTTCCATGTATGGTTGAGCTTCCATCTCACAAATAACTTCTTTTCCCTCTCTTTTCTTTCACTCTTTGTTGTTAAAGGTTTTATTGGTAGAAAAACAAAGGTTTAATAAGAAATACAGTATGTGCCAACCAAATGCACTGTTAATGAGAAATGCAGTATTTGCCAACTGAATGCACTGTCTGTTTTTGAAAACAGAGCCAAAAAATCTTGGCAGCCAATGATTTTGATTGACTTGACACACTTTCTGGAATGGCCCCAGCTGTTAAAGAGCTTTGTGGGGAGTTTGGGTGTAGGAGAGAAAGAAGACCTGAGTGCAGAATTGTGTTAGAGCTGTTTTACGATGGCTGCAGTATTTCTGGTAAGAAAAGTTATTAGGTGTTTATGAGCATTTCAAAAGGTCCAGCAAAAAACCCCAGATTCCATGTAAAAATATCCACTTTGGGACCCTTAACACTAAGAACAGAACTTCAGTTGGGGAGGCAGAGGGGTGTGATCAGTGTAAAGCAGTGGTTGTTCATAGCAGAAAGGGTTTATTGGGGGAATTCCAAGAGGATGAAGGGGTTGCCAGATTTAGTAAGGAAGGGAGGGCAAGTTGTTGTGGTTGGATAGAGGAGGAGGATTTGGCTTCCTCATGCTGCTGTGGCTTCTGGATCACGTCTCTCCCATATCCAAATAAAGGAAGCTCATTATGAATTAGTGGAGGGATCTCTCTTTTTCAAGTTTGTCTATAAGGGCCCAGAAACCGTGGTCTGTGGATAGATTTCAGATGATCTATGAACTTGATTGGGAAAAAATTGTATCTTTATTTCAGCATGATTCGTTTCCTATGTATGTAATTTCAGGTATTTTAAAATGTTGTTCTGAAAGGTGTCTGAATTCATCTGATAGGCAAAGGGGTCCATGACACAAAAAGGGTTAAGAACCCCTGCTCTAGGTAGTGTAGAGACTGGCTCAGGAAACATTCCTGAACACTTAACAAACTTCCAATGAATTAGATTGAGTGCCAAAAGAAGTAATAATCTAAATACCATTTCAATGGTTGTCCAGCATCGTCTTTCTGCTACTATTATATAAAAAAATTTTTCCTTTCTAGGTGATGCCATGGACTTAACCATCAGAAGGACACATACTTTAAGTGGTTTTTCCATTAATGTTGATTCATTTCCTTAGATCGGCAGTAAGTTTTTACCTGGGCCTCTTTGTGATCAATAACATATTTATAAGAATGAGAGCTGAGATTTGAGGTTCAAACTGTGACCCTTAAATAAAGTGAAGGTACAGCTTGGATTAAAACTTTATATTTTAATACAAGGATTCCATATTCTATAGGAAAAATATTAGCAGTACTTTTTCAAAAGAATACAAAATAATCTATATTTTTATGTTATTTTTTAAAAAATGTAAACTCTTCCATGAAATGGAAACTTAGAAAGAAGTAACCAATGGGAGAAAGGGGCAGACTTTACAGAGGGGTGGTCCAGGTTGAGAAAGATATGTATATGCCTGTTCCAGGGCAAGTGGTTCCCAGGTGCTGAGGGAAGTTCCGGGATGAGAGTGGCAGAGACACGGTTTTAGAGTCTGGAAGCAGAAAAAGTGCTGAGAGGGAAAGATAAGCCCTTGATTATCATTTAGTCCCTTTCAATTCTTCAAATATATTTACCTTTCTAGGTTCGTTCTAGGTTCCACATTTTCTGTATTTGTGTTTCAAAGATTCTCCCTAGTTCTAGAGTTTTTTTTAAACCAGGAATGCATGAGAATCCTCTATTCTATTAAAGATTTATTTTTCGCCTTGTAGGATTGTGGTTAGTTGGGCAGGATAAGTTATTCTTCATTGTAACTTTTATTTTTGCCTTCCAAGATTCTCTTCTTCACAGTAATCATAGCATTGTCTTGTCCAATCAGGACTGTGCTTCCTTGGACTTGAACTCTTTGGTAACTTGCAACGTTTTTTATTTGACTTAGAAGCTCAAGATTTTGACTATAACATTCTGGTGATGAGTGGATTCTTTTTGTTTTTACTTTGTCTTCTGCCTGTAATGGGTCTAGTCAACTTTATTTCATGATTTCTTGAAATACAGTATTCAAGTTTTTATCTGTTCATGGCTCTCAGGAAATCAGATGATTCCTAAATTATGCCTCCTTGACCAACCTCCCCCCACCCCCATCAGTTGTTTTTGATAACAGAGAGCTCACATGTTCTAATTTTTCAGTCTTTTGTGTTTGTTCTAATATTTTTGGTGGTCTCATTGAATCATTGAATTCTCCATTTGATTTTTTTGCTCCATTCAATTTTTGCTCCATTTAAATTTTCAAGAAGTCAACTATCAGGTCATACTTTCTATCTAGGGTATTAATTTTCCTTCCAATATTTTTCCTCAAGAGCACTAATTTTATTTTTGTAGTACCTTACTTCATTTCTTCTATCTAGTCTTGAAGTCCTTGTGGTCAAACTCCTCTTCTTCCTTTCATATTAAATATAATGAAGTTGTTATTTTCTGGGTTTACCTCTTAGGCTTGTCTTAATCCAAAGCATTTCATCTTCTCCCCGCCCCCTGCCCCTTTATTTTACAAAAATACTAGACTGTGAATGTGGTGTGCTGCATAATATATCAGACTTAGTTGATGTAATGGTTAATTTTGCTGAACTATTTCCGCTCTGCCCCCCACCCCACTCTTTTCACTCTTTTTCATTCTTTGTTGTAACAGATGGCTCTGTGGGAGGAGGAGGGGGAATGGAAGACAAAAGATTTTAAAAAATGATGATATCCATAGCACCTCTTCATTGTATTAAGAGTATTCTTTTATTTATTCACGTCTTTAGCCTCAGTTCTCAGATTGGAGCTTTGTGCCAGGGCAGGACTCTGCTCCTTTTTGCTCTCTTGAATGGAGTGATTAGGCCCTGATCCTGTCCCCATTGCTCTCTGGATGCTACTGCTGTTGCCCTGTCCTAGTTCTGAGTGAGGTGTCTGAGTCTTGGTCCCTTTCCCTCCTCTGTTCTATAATCCCTGCTCAGGGAGCTGGGTTGTGAGTTAGGCTCAGGCTCTACTCTCTGCCTGAATCCTTCATTTATACCTCCATTTATGGTGATTCAGTGCCATTGCCAGCCTCAGCCTCTTTTATTTCTCCTTCTTCTTGAGTAGTCACTAACTGGGAGTTGGATTTGTTCCTTCCTATGACCCTGACAGGCTTCAGTCAGATATAGGTAATCATGCTGGCCCAAGGCCTAGCAGAGGGCCCTGGTACAGGCTGCTGCCAAGGTGTCTCTGTACCATCTCCTTCAAACCCTGGTGTATCCACTGGAGATCACAATGGTTTCAGGCTTCTTGCCGCTCCCTCCTCACCGTACCCTAGCAGAGTGTTTGGTTAATGTAATGATTAATTTTGCCAAACTCTTTCCCCCCTCTTTTTTATTCTTTGTTACAAGGGATGGCTGGGGGTGGAGTGACACAGAATACTGGGAAATACAAAAACAAAAGACATCAGTAAAATGAAAAATCCATAGCAATTCTTTGTATTGCATTTCTTATGTTTACTCAGTTCCTGGATTGAGGCTTTGTGCCAGGGCCAGTCTTTGACCTATCTTGCACTCTTGAATGGGGTGCCTAGACCTTGGTCTTATTTTCACTGCTTTCTGGATGCCACTGCTGTTTTCCCGATATAATTCTGAATGAGGTAGCTGGGTCTTGGTCTCCTCCCTGACTTCGTGTGCAATCTTGGTCCAGCATAGGGAGATAGACTTGGGTACCTCTACCATATTACTATCTCCTTGAGTATCACCTTGGCTCCTATCAGGAGTTGCCTTTGCCCTCTACTAATGCTCTGGTGGGTCAGTTGAGGTTAGATATAATTTTTCACATCTTTGTTGAAATTCCAGTCCCTTCATTTTACAGATAAAGAAACTGAGAACCAAAGATGTTATCATTTGCCCATGATCAAGCAGGTAGTAAGTAGCAGGACCCAGAGCTTTTGACTCTAAATTCAGTTGGTTTTTTATCATTATACAATTCTGACCTTCCCAACCACTATCAAAAAGCTCATTCCTTCAAGAAACAGCTCTCAGATATTAAAAGAAAGGAATCTGACTAAATATTTTCAATTTTGAAGTAAATTTCTTTAACCTCAGAAGCTTTTAAGCTAGTTACTAGCTAGCCCAAACAAACATTTTAATAGATAAGATATCCGTGTTATAATAGACCAAAGTGTGGGAAAGATTAATTAATTATCAACTAGCATTTATGAAACACTTATTATATGCTAAGAGCTAGGGAAATAGACAAAAGTGAATAGTTCCTGCCCTCAAGGACATTACGTTCTGATGGAGGAGAAAACATGCACATGTGTAAGTATATTTTATATACGTTCATACATATATACATACATGCATGTATGTATATATGAATATACAAGTGGTTTGGAGTAGGAGCTCACTAGCAGCTGGGAGAATCAGAAAATATATCAGCAAGTATAGAAGCACAGGGATTGGGGAGGGCCCCCATGTATGTGAAAGAGATACTATGCCAATATGGCTGGATCTTAAAACTCATAGAGGAGAGTAATATGTGAAAAGACTGGGAAGGTAGGAAAGGACTAGGTAGTGAAAGGCTTTAAATACCAAACACAGGATTTTATACTTGATTCTAGTGATAATAGGGAGTGACTGGAGTTTTTGAGTAGAGGAATGACATGGTCAGAACTGCATTTTACGAAAATCATTTTGGCAGTTGAGTGGCAGATGGACTTACGTTGGGAGAGTCTTGGGGTAGAGAGGCCAAATAGAAGAGCATTGCTACAGTTCAAGGATATATATGATAAGGACCTGAACGAGGACGGTGACCATGTGAATGGAAAGGAAGGTACATAGGCAACATATGTTGTGAAATTATTTTTGAGGAAACAAGGCAATCTTGCTTAGGAATATGTTCCCTTAGATCAAATTTCCTTAAGTTATTCATTATTTCCACAGTATCTTCCCTTCCTTTAGGATCAAATGAGATAATATTTGTAAAGCACTTGAGTGCCTGACACAGAGTAGGAGCTTAATAAATGCTTGTTTTCTTCCTTTATCTTCCCTTTTTCTAGTTTTGAGTACTTGAGGTAAGAAGAGCAATTAGGAAGCTATTACTATAATCTAGGGGAGAGGTAATGAGCACCTGAACTAAAGCGATGATTGTGTGAGTAGACTGGAATAAGAGAGATAGTGGAGGTAGAAGTAACACATAGGCAACTATCTGGTCACAGTGGGTGAGGGAGAGTGAAGAGTGAAGATGACTATAAGAATAAGAACCTGAGAGAAGTGTTGTGCCTTTGGCAGAAAGAAGAAAGTTTGGAAGAGGCGTGAGTCTGGGGTAAAAGATAGTAGGTTCTGTTCTGGACATGTTGAGTTTGAGGTATCTCTGAGACATCCATTTACAAATGTCCAATAGGCAATTGGTGACACAGGTCTGAAGTGGAGGGAGAGAGAGAGAGAGAACTGAGGCTGAATAAATGGATCTATGAGCCATCTCCGTAGAAATGATCATGAAATCCATGGGAAGGAGGTGGTGAGAGGAAAAGGGAGGGAGGGAGGGAGGAAAGGATGAAAGGAGGGAGACACACACACACACACACACACACATACACACACACACAGAGACAGAGAGAGAGAGAGAGAGATACAGAAAGAGATACAGAGACACAGAGAGAAATTGAGTTCGAGTTTGAATCCCAACTCTGTAACTTACCATCCATGAGACTTCAGGCAAATCACTTAACTTCTTTGAGACCCAATTTCTTCATCTATAAAGTAAAAGGGGTTGGGCTAGATGATCTTTAGGGTTCCCTTCAGCTCCATATCTATGATCCAGTGATTTCTTTAGAATCTATTCATTTTATGTTTTACTTTCTGTTCAATTTAGATGCTTTACTTTGGCCACCAGAGGGCTCCTATATACGTAATATTGTAAAACCTAAAATTCCTGTGTGAGAAAGTAAAGAGAAATGCAATCAATTTGTAGCCTGAATAAAGCCAAAAGTTGAGCATCTGAAAACATTTTCAATGGAGGGAATTTCTTCACAATCGAAGCAATGCAAGACATTTCCACATTTTTGATAAATTTACCATAATTACTCATTTGCATCTATTATCTATTATTTGTTAATAATTTGTGTCCATGTCACATCTAATTAGATAAGATAAATTATAATGATTGATGTAGAAGTAAAGTTTGTCAAATGAGAGGAGATTTAGAAATATAAATCTTCTTTATTGACCTTGGAGAACAAATCTGGTAGCTTGATAATTGCCGGATTTGTGGAGTAAGAATATGAAAATTAATGAGAATCTATCAAAGAGCTGCTAGGAAGTACTGATTTAGTCATATTCACTTTCTATAGCGAGAAGCAAAGAAGGAAAACTTCCCAGAAATCTTAAGATCCAAAGCAAAAAAAAGAAGCCAAACCAGTGGTGCTACAGACACCAAAATATTTATGGCAATACTGTTTGTTGTAGGAAAGAGCTTCAAACAAAGTAGGTGCCCATCATTTAAAGAATACTTTAGTAAACTGTGCTTTGTGAATCTAATGGTACATTATTTAGTAAGCAATGATGATGCATGAATATGAGGAATTCCTAGAAACATGGGAAGACAGATGAACTGATGTTGAGTGAAAGAGTGAACCAAGATATCATTATTTACGACTGTAACAACATAAGGGAGAAGATCCCTATGAGGAAGCTGAACTCTTAGTAACTGAAAAATCAGTAATGGTTGTGTCTTATTGACAGATAGATAATCAATAGGTAATTAACATTAACAGATAAATGAAGCGTATATACCTCCATCCGTTCAGCAGAAAGGTGAGGGACCACTAGGACACAAAGATGTATGTATTGTCAGTTGGAGTCACTGTGCAGGGTGTTTTTGCTCAGCTATTTTTCTTTATGCAAGGGAAGGTTCAATTTCTAGGACTTGAGTTAACATCCCTCCAACCTCCCAAATAAAAAAAAACCTTTCATTTAACAGATGAGGAAACTAAGGCACAGAAAGTTTAAGTCACTTATGAGGTCCTTGAGAACAGGGCCTATCTTTGTTTCACCAGTGCTTAGGACAGTACTTGGCACATCATAGATGCTTAATAAATGCTCATTGACTGACTGAAAGCTGGGATTTGAATCCAGTTAATTTGACTGCAGACCTAGCGTTTTTTTCTATGATGTCATACTGCTTCCTGAATTGTGGATGGGAAGTAAAAAGAAAGTAAACTTCCTATAACCTTCTTAAATTTCACTGTAATGGAGGAATTTTTTAGCAATAATATGAGAGTGAGGAAAGCTATGAAATATAAAGATTTTTTTGCATGTAATTATTCAGCAAAGTCAACCCATCAACACACATCCAATATCAGTAAGGATTTGGCCATCTAAAAGAGACACAGTGAGGTACAGGTTGGATTGGAATGAATATTAAGCAAAGGATGAAATGGAACATTGGTTCCTATAATTATGTTTGACCTTACCTTTAGAGGCTGAAGCTCTTTCCTTTGAATAGTCTTGAACCACTTTGCTTTCTTTATTCTGTCTCTATAATGTTAGAAGAATGTTAGATGGGGATTTCATTTTATGAAAGTTAAGGTCTAAAGATGCAATGTATTCTATTGTTATTAGTTCCTGTCATTATTTTGAACTGGGAAAGACAGGATGAAAACTGTCTTTCTTAAATTTGAATCTAATCACCCTCTCCCTTTTTCCCTCTTTAAAATGACAAATTAACCTACTTTGAAAAAACAAATCCTCAGACCTCCAGTGGGATCCAAAACTGAAGAGGGAGAAGGAGCAGATTTTCCCCTTCTTTGCCTTTGGCTGAATATTTGCTGCTCTCTACCCTCCTGCCCCCCCACTGACTGGGCCTGCATTAGGTTTCATTGAGCTGCCCTTTTCTGTCTAATGGTGACTCAGACACTAATTGTTTTTTCCTCACTAGTCACCTGTGGGCTCTGGCAGTAATCTAGAAGCATCTGTTCTAAATCCTTCTGGATTACAGGAATTAAAGGCCCCAATTAGAGACCTGGGGTCCTGTAAGTGTAAATCCATTTAACCTTAATTCACTGGGGGCCCTTGTCCAGAAAAGAGGCTGTTTTTCTGCCCTCCACCTTCCCTGCTTCCTAGAAATGTGGTGTACAGAAATATGGTTTCCTGTCCTTAAGCTTTCCTCCTAAAATTTTTATGTATGTTCATATATGTATGCACAAATGTGTATGTGCACATAGTTACACATGCATGCACATATACCCACACACATGTGATTTTTAAAAAAGTAATTCCAACCTTCGAAAATTTACCATAAAAAGGTCATTAAATCACTTTCTAGTCTTTACAATAAATAACACTAATAATAATCTGTAAAATGTGCTGGAGGAGGAAATGGCAAACCACTCTAGTATCTTTGCCAAGAAAAGCCCAATGGGACCATGAAAAGTCAGACACAACTGAAAATGACTGAACAACAAAAATAATAATAATGAAATACTCAAATTGATATAATGCTTTAATATTGGCTAAGCACATTCCTCACAACAATTCTATGAGATAATCGTTGCAAGCGTTGTTCCCACTTAACAGATGAAGAAACTGATGTTTAGAGAAATTAAGTGACTCCCCCCAAATCACCTTTAAGATGAGTATTTAAGGAATTATTATCCCTATCTCACACAGAAAAATGAATCTTAGAAATTTTAAGCTCCTGAAGTATGTAACCTGCTTTAAAACATTTCTCATCATAAATCCAAGGGAGCTGAATTACATGGAATTTGGAACTTGGAACTAAGGAATGAAGAATCACTTTAAACCGCAATTTCTTAAAGTCCTTTTAGAGACTGATGATATGAATGCAACCGGCAAGATTAGCTGGGTTTTTTTTTAAACCAGTGATATTTCTTTAAATGGTATTTGCTCTAACAAACAAACAAATTTTATTACAATATCCGACAGAAAGTTTGAAAACATTTCAGGACTTGTATGCCAATGGGGGAGGGAAGGGAAAAGCATTTCTATAGCACCAACCATGTGCCAGGCACCATACTAAGAGCTTTACGTTTCTCTCATATGATCCTTAAAATAATCCTGCAAAGGAGATACTGTTATTATCCCCATTTTACAGCAGAGGAAACTGAGGCACACAAGCTAAGTGACTTTCTCAGGGTCACACAGCTAGTAAGAGTCTGAGACCAGATTTGAACTCAAGCCTTTCTGATGCCAGGCCTAGCACTCCATCCACTGTGACACCTTCTCTGTCCATTGCTATGATAGGAACTGTACTAGAAAATGTGGTGCTAAAAAGAAATACTCCTAAAAATAGGTGCCAAGCACTACTATGTCAGGAGCAGAGAAATTTACTGCAAAAAAATTCCAGTTAACTGTTTCTCTTCTGATTTTAATTGCATTCATTTTGTACGTACAAAAAGTTTCAATTTTATGTAATCAAAACTATTTTATGTTCTACAATCCTTTCTATGCCTTGTCTGGTCACAAATTCTTCTTCTATACATAACTATATAAGATATTTTCATTCTTGCTCCTCTAATTTCTTTGTTTATGATGTAACCTGTCATTCATCCTTTTGGAGTTTTTTGTGGTAGAGGATGTGAGATATTGGTATAAAACTAATTTCTCCCATAAGGTTTTCTACTTTTCTTAGCACTTTTTGTTCAGTAGGAAGACCTTATCCCAGTAGTTTCTATCTTTGGGTTTAAGAATATGCTACTGTTTTATTTTACCTTGTATACCTAATCTGTTCCACTGATTGACCTATTTTAATCAATATTAAATATTTTTGATGACTACTTTTTGTAGTATAGGTGGAGATATGGTAATTCTAGACCCCCTTCCTTTCTACTTTTTTAAATTCTTCCCCTTGAGAATCTTTTCTTCCTCTAGTTGAATTTTGTTATTACTTTTTCTAGCTCAGCAAAATAAATTCTGTGGTAGTTTGATTGCTATGACACTGAATGAGTATATTATTTCAGATAGTATTGTCATTTTTATCATATTGGCATGGCCTAACCATGAACAATTACAATTTCTCCAATTATTTAGGGATATTTCTCTACAGAGTGTTTTGTAGTTGTATTCACATAGTTCCTGTGTGTGTCTTGGCAGGTAGACAAATCAAATATTTACTAGCTGAAGTGGCTAGGGGGCCGGACCTGGAGACAGCAAGATCTGAATTCAAATATTGCCTCAGATGCTTATTATTTGTGTGACCCTAGAGAAGTAGCTTAATTTCTATATCCCTCAGTTTTTTCATCTGCAAAATAAGGATAACAATAGCATTTACTTTTCAGTGTTGTAAGGATCAAATGAATATTTGTAAAAGTGTTTCGTAAACCTTAAAAGTGCTATGTTGGTTAATATTATAATGATAATGATTATTACATTTTGAAATTATTTTTAATGGAATATTTCTTTCCATTTCTTCTGGGTTTAAGTGGTAAAGTATAGAAGGGCTGATAATTTATGTAGGTTTATTTTATATCCTGCTACTTTGCTGAAGTTAATTATTTTGATTAACTTTTAGTTCACTTTTTAGGGCTCTCTAAATAGCTCATTATATTACATACAGAAAGTAATAGCTTTTTCCCCATTTGTCCATGTTTATTCCTTTATTTTTTTGTCTTATTGCTAAAGTTGTTATGTCTAGTTCTATATAAAATAGTAGAGTTGATAATAGACATCCTTGATTAATCCCTGGTCTTACTCTAAGATCTCTAGCTTTTCTCCATTACTTGTAATATTGTTTATGGGTTTTCGATAGACTACTCAAGATGTTAATGATGTGTCCTATGCTTTCTATTATTGTTTTTAATAGAAACAGATGCTGAATTTTGTAAAAAAAAAAGCATTTTCAGCATCTATTGATATAATGTTATTATTTTTTGTTGTTAATATGGTCTGTTATATTTATTCTTTTTCTTATATTTAACCAAATCTACATTCCTGATATAAATTCAAACTGTCCATAGTGTATAATCTACCAGGAAAACAGTTGTAGGCCAAGGAGTGTTTGCCTGGAAAGAATGTTTTACCTAGAATTCAGCTATCTTTTTTCTTATCTCTATGTAAGGAAACTCCCATTTTCTAATCTTTTATTGTCTAAATTAGAGAAAGACTTTTCTATGTTAAGTACTAATATTAACTATCCCCATTTTAAAAAAAATAGTTCTATTCATGTACATTCTTAAGATAATAAGAAAGTCAAGTGATAGCTTTCTCTCTTTGGCCAATTCAAATAAGAGAAGGAATAGGAAGAAGGTAGTATGTGGCTCAGGAAGTGATAACTGGAAAACAACCAAGACTGCCTAATTGATTTCTTTTCTTTTTTTTAATTTTTTTTTAGGAGATGGCTAATTGATTTCAAGGGTTTGTACATTGTTTTCTCCATTAATGGATATTTGATGGTACCCATTGCCTCAGCAATGATAGTTTTATCTGCTAATGCCAGCCCAGAACTGAAGTGCCCAGATGGAACTGAGCTAACCAGGCTGGTGCTGGCTAGAATCCCTGGGGATTGCCTGCTGGGTCAGGAACAGTCAACAAGTATTAATGATGGTAGTTAAGTTGAATGTTGCAGAGTCTTGAGCCAGAAGACTAGGCATAGGGGGGCAGTGGTTGGTAGTGGTAGAGATGGGTGAGAAATCTGTATGCTTGGTTCAGAGCCAGGAGCTTTGGTATGAATCTGGACCAAGAGAAGGGAGGAGCATAGCAGGTCCTGGAAAAAAGATAAAACAGAACTAAGTTCTTCACCAGAATGCATGAGCTTGGGGAAGAGTTGGGCCATGGGTGTGATCATAAATTGAAACCATAACAAAATAAAAAGTGCCCATGCCCACAACTAGGAGCTATGTGGAAAGATGTGTTATGCTAATATAATTTTTTTAAAAGCATGGTTACTTAACATTTAATAGGCTGACTAGACCCCTGTTAACTAAGCCTCTCCGTGGCATGGATGATTTCTTCCAATCTAACAGGGAAGTTTTGGCAGAGCCAAGATGGCACATTAGAGGCAGCCACCTAGATGAACTCTTCCAACATTCCCTCCCAAACCATTTTAAAACAATGCCTCAAATCAAATTTTGGAATGGCAGAGCCAACAAAAGGTCAGGGTGAGACATTCTTCTAGTCTAAGAAAATGTAAGAGGTCAGTAGGAGAAGTCTGTAAAGACAGGGTGGAGGCCTGTCTGGAGTCCACACGCATGGTGGTAGCAACAGTGGCCGCAACAGTAGCGGTAACAGCTTCAGGAGTTGTCAGCCCACAGAGGGTAAGGGGGGCAGTTCAGATAGCTGGTCAGAAAGAAATTACAGAAGACCCTTTGCTGGGAGTACAACTGGTGCTGATTGGCAACTCTATTGCCATATTCAGTTCTGAATTGTAGCTCCAGGGAAGAGAGGAACACTGGTGATTGGTCACAAGGGAGCAGGGCCCCTGGTCACAGTACCAAAGCAAAGAGGAGCACTAGTATTTGTGGATACAGAGGACCAGGGACACTTCCTGGGGAAAAACCAGAGCATGGATCAGGAGATCAATAACCATACCTCTCCCAGGATCATGCCATCTTGGAAACACCAAAAATTTGCAGACCCCTAGAAAATGGCAGCACAAAAAAAGCTTAAATCTTGGGACAGTGCCTCCCCACCCCCAGATGAACAAAGTCCAACTTTAACACAAAGTTCAAAGTTTTTTAAAAATAGACTGGAAAAACGAGCAAACAAAAACAAAAGAATTTGATCGTTAAAAGCTACTGTGATACTAGGGAAGACCAAGACAAACTCAGAGGACAACAAGTGAAAATGACTACAAGCAGATACTCAAAGAAAAATGCTAAGTGGACCCAAACACAAAGAGAATTCCTGAAATAGTTAAAAACAGAGATTAGAGTGGTAGAGGAAAAATTAGGGAAAAATGAGAAATTGAATGAAAATGAAAAAAGAATGAACAGCTCGGTATAAGAGGCACAAAAATACTGAAGAAAATAACACTTTAAAAACAGAATTGGCTAAATGGTAAAAGAGGCACAAAAATCCACTGAAGAGAACTCCTTAAAAAGCAGAATTGGCCCAATGGGAAAAGAGGTACAAAATCTCACTAAAGAAAATAATTCCTTAAAAATTACAGTTGGGCAAATGGAAGCTAATGACTCCACAAGATGTCAAGAAACAATAAAATAAAGTCAAAAAGAATAAAAAAATAGAAGAAAATGTGAAATATTTCATCAGAAAAACATCTGACCTGGAAAAAAGATAGAGGAGAGATAATTTAAGAATTATTTGGCTACCTGAAAGTCATGATCAAAAAAAGAGTCCAGATATCATATTTCGAGAAACTATCAAGGAAAACTGCCTTGATATCTTAGATCTAGAAGGTAAAATAGGAATTAAAAGAATCCATTGATCACTTCGTGAAAGAGATGCCAAAATGAAAACTCAGAAATATCACAGCCAAATTCCAGTGCTCCCAGGTTAAAGAGAAAACTCTTTAAGCAACCAGAAAGAAAAATTCAAATGTTGTGGATTCTCTATTAGGATCAGGTAAGATATAGCAGCTTCCACAATGAGGTGCTAAAGGCTTAGACTATTATATTCTGGAAGGTAAAGGAGCTAAGATTACAATCAAGAATTACCCACTCAGCCAAACATTATAATCCTTTAGGTGAAAAAATGGATATTTAATGAAATAGAGGACTTCCAAGTATTCCTGATGAAAAGACCAGAGCTCAATGAAAAGTTTGACTTTCAAATACAAGACTCAAGAGAAGCATAAAAAGGTAAACATGACTCAATAAAATTAAACTATTTACATTATTTTGTCAGTTAAGAGGAATTTACATAGGCAGATTGGATCCATGTGAGTTGATCATATTGGAACGACCCCCCCCCCCCCAATGAAGGAAGGAGAAAGAAAGATGCACTGGGAGAAGGGGGAAGGGAAAAGTCAAATGGAGAAAATTTCCTCATATAACTTAGGTGCTTAAGGAAGAGCTTTTACAATGGGGTGAAATGCAGGGGAAATGCTTCAACCTTGCTCTTATCACAATTGGTTCAAAGAGGGAAGAATACACTCATTTGTGTACAGAAGTGCAACTTACCCAATAGGGAGATAGGGGAATGCAACTTACTCAATAGGGAGATACCCAATAGGGGATAAGAGAAAGGAGGGAGTGATAAAAAGGTAGGCAGTGATTAGAAGCAAAATAGACTTTGGAGGAAGAGGGGGAGGGAGGGAGGGAGAGAGAGAGAGAGAGAGAGAGAGAGAGAGAGAGAGAGAGAGAGAGAGAGAGAAACAGACAGACACAGAGAGAGAGACAGAGAGAGACAGAGACAGAGATTGAGAGACAGAGACAGAGACCGAGACCAAGATAGGGACAGAGAGAAAGGGCAGACAGTGGTGGGAAGAAAGAAATATAAGAAATAATGGGATGGAGGGAAATGCATGGTTAAGAATCATAACTATGAATGCGAGTGGGATGAGCTCATAAAACAGAAGAAGATAGCCGAATGGATTAGAAACCAGAATCCAACAATATGTTGTTTACAAGAGACACATTTGAAACAGAAAGACAAACAGAGTTAAAATAAGGGGCTAGAGCAGAATCTAATATGCTTCAGCTGAAGTAAAAAAGGCAGGGTAGCAATCATAATCTCAGACAAAGCAAAAGCGAAAAAAGACCTAATTAAAAGAGATTATCAGGGAATTATGCTATAAAGTACCACAGACAATGAAGTAATATAAAAAATTTACAGGAAGTTTCTCTGTTAAAGCCCTCATTTCTCAAATATATACTGAATATAGAACTGAGTCAAATTTATAAAAATAAGAGCCATTCCCCAACTGGTAAAAGGTCAAAGGATATAAACAGGAAGTTTTCAGAAGAAGAAATCAAAGCTATCTATAATCAAATCAAAAAATCCTTAAAGCCCTATTGATTAGAGAAAAGCAAATTAAAACAACTCTGAGATACCACTTCACACCTATCAGGATGACAAATGCTGAGGGGGATGAGGGAAAAATAGGTACACTAATGCATTGTTAGTGGAGTTGTGAACTGATCCAACCATTCTGGAGAGCAATTTGGAACTATGCTCAAAGGGCTATAAAACTATTTGACCCTTTGACCTAGTAATACCACTACTGTGTCTGTATCTCAAAAGGATCAAACTTTAAAAAGTACTTATATGTACAAAAATATTTATAGCTTTTTGTGGTGGCAAAGAATTGGAAACTGATGAGATACCCTTCAATTGGGGAATGGCTGAACAAGTTGTGGTATAAGCTTTTATTTATTTTATGTTTATATTACTCAAGCTTAGCTTCTCCCTTTAAAATTCTAGTTATACAAAAGTCTATAACAAATAATGAATAGCTAGCAAGCATTTGAAAAATAGCAATGACTTGAGTCAGGACACCTGGATTTAAATATCACCTCTATTAATTTAATGCCTATGTCACTTTGGTCAAATCATTTAACTTGCTTGGGCGTCAATGTCCTGATCTGCAAAATGAGAAGACTGAACTAGATGGTCTCTGAGGTCCTTTCAGTTCTAGGTCTATGATTATATTTAGTCGTCACAACAAGGAAGGAAGGAAACAAGTATTTCTTATCACTTATTATGTGCTAGGCACTGTGCTAAGCGCCGGGGGTAGAAGAACAAACAAAAGAAAGATAGTCCCTGGGCTTAAGAATTTTATATTCTAATGGGGGTCTTACTTAGAAAAGAGCTGAAAAGCTGAGAGTGGAGGGGGAACAGAGGAAGAATGAAAGGGGTATGAGTTTGAAGTCTAGAAAGCCAGGAACAGGGCCAGGAGAGGAATGAAAGCAGTCCAACCTGACCACTTCACAAAATGGAGGCTCCATTTCAAAATAAGATTGTCCTTGCTGTCAAAGAATTTTCATTCTACTGGAGTGGGGCACAACATATACATAGTCCATACATCAGAGAATGCCAGTTTGTGTCATGTAGGTCTACTGATCAGTGGGAAAAGGAAAGGGTGGGACTAGTAGAAGGATATTTCAGGGTAAGTGTGACATAGGGATGCTAGAATGTTCTAGGGTGAGGAGACTCCAGGTGCTGAGATGAGACAGTAGTAGAAACATGAGTTTAAAGTCTAAAAAGTCAGGAATAGGACCAGGAGAGGAAGGCTGTGATATAGTAAGGGCAGAGAGTCCATTTTATAAAAGGCAGTTTAGTGTAGTGTATAGAACCCTGGACATGGCATAGGACATAGAGTCCTGGAAGAAGACCTGAGTTAACTTCTTGCCTCAGACACTTACTACCCACATGACCATGGACTAATCACTGGACATCTCAGCTTCAGACATCATCTGTAAAAATGGTCTACTATTAAAGTAAACTTTAATATTGGGTTGTATAAACTTATAGGAATTTTGAGTGTTCTATCTAGCATGGGCCATCCTTTTATTAGAATATTTCTACATGGGAGCAGGTAGGTAGCACAGTGGATCTGGAGTCAGGAGGACATAAGTTCAAACCTAGCATTAGACACTTTCTAGCTGTATGACCCTGGGCAAGTCCCTTACCCCTGATTGCCTCCAAAAAGAAAAAAAGAGAATTGAATTTGGATTAGAAAGATTAGATTTGGATTAGAAAGAGTAGGAACTATAAGAAATTGGGACATCCAAAATTAAGGAAACATTTTTTAAGTTGGCCAAATAATTTAAGCTAAAGTGATCTAGACACCTTTCTAAGACTACAAGTTGCAGAACTGTTGCTGATCTGCAGTCATGGAATGATTTGTTTACTGAGAGTTCTCTGTGCCAGATAGATAAGAAGTCCAGACATCTCCTTTCCCTCCCCACCCCTCAAAGTGCAAGGTATTGTTAGGTTCTGATGATTCAATGACAAAAATGAATTTGTCTTTGCCTTCAAGGAGTTTCCATTCTACTGGAGTGGAGTACAACATGTACATTGTTCGTGTATCAGAATGCCAGTTTGTATCATGTAGGTCTACTCTTCAACAATACAAAAGAAAAGAAAATATTAGAATAGAGGCAATTACAAAAAACAAAGCGGATAATTTTGACTATGGGAAACTTAAAAGCTTCTGCATAAACAAAATTAATGCACCTAGATTAAAAAGGGAGATAGTCTAATGGGGAAAAAGTCTTTATATCAAATTTCTATGATAAGGGCTTGGTATCTAAGATATGTAAACAATTCACAAACACATATTTGCATATATGATTATCTATCTATACATGTACATGTATATGTGAATATCTATCTATGATATATATGTGTATATATATATACATATATATACATATATCTATATATCTATCTATCTATATCTATCTATCTATCTATCTATCTATCTATCTATCTATCTATCTATATATATATATATATATACATATTACCAAAAGCTATTCCCCAATAGTTAAATGCTCAAAGGAAATGAGCGGACATATGAACAAAAGAATTGCAAACTATTGACAACCATGTGAAAGAATGCTCCAACTCACTAATAATAAGAGAAATGCAAATCAATACAACCCTGAGGTTTTATCTTACATGCAGCAAATTGGCAAAGATGAGAAAAGATGGCATACCCAATGTTGGTGGGGCTGAGGAAGAGCACACTAGGGTGTTGTTGGTGGAGTTGTGAATCAGAACAACAATTTGGAAAGCAATTTGGAATAATGCAAGTAAAATGATTAAAATGCTGATACTCCTTGATTCAGAGATTCTATTACTGGCTTATACCCCCAAAACAAGAAAGTCCTCATAAGTACCAAAATATTTATTAGCAGTGTTTTGTAATAGTGGAGAATAGCTAAACAAATATCTAAAAAAATCCACTAGAATATGATGTACCAAAAATCAAAGGAAAATAGCTTGTAATTCAAGATGATGTATTCAATAAAGGGGAGTATATTCTTACATGAACACATCATTCCTTTCTAACATAAGGATACTTTCCTTAAGTTTTTAAAATTGTTATGAATTTAACTAATATGGGCATTTTTATATACAAAGAAAAACAGAAAAAAGAGGTTTGTATATGAATCTATGAAGCTCTATCATGTGCAGCTTCTTAAAAAATTATATAATAAATTCAACACCTTCGGTTCAAAGCTGTCCTGTTTGTATCTCCCTCTGAACTTCCTTCTGTTTTTTGAGCATTGAAAAATGTTTCATTAAAGATTCTTCTTCTTCTTCTTCTTCTTCTTCTTCTCCTTCTTCTTCTTCTTCTTCTTCTTCTTCTTCTTCTTCTTCTTCTTCTTCTTCTTCTTCTTCTTCTTCTTCTCCTTCTTCTTCTTCTTCTTCTTCTTCTTCTTCTCTCTCTCTCCTTCCTCTCTTTTATCATCTTCTACTATTCTTTCCTCCCTTCCTCCTTCCTCTCTCCTCCTTTTGTATCACTATCACTATGTTCTGTTTCCTCCCTTTCTACTCTCCTCTCCCTCAGAAAAAAGTATAGTCAAGCAAAAAACACCCTAGCAAATAAACTCCCAAATCCACCCAGTAGCTATACAGAAAATGTGCATCTCAGTCTGCACCATTAGCTCTCTATAAAAAATCAGGAAGCACATTTCAGTACCAGTCTTCTGGAATTTTGGTTTGTCACTAGGTTGATAATTTTTAAGTGATTTAATATTTTATTTCCCCCCAATTACATGCAAAACCAATTTTAACATTTTTAAAAAATTTTGAGTTTCAAATTCTCTCCCTCTCTTCCTCCCCTGCCCCCTTACTGAGAAGGTAAGCAATTTGATATAGGTCATACACGTGGTCAGATTAAACATTTCCATTGATCATAATTTCTTTTTTTTCAAAATTTTTATTTTTCCCATTTTTATTATGAACTTGATAGACATTAACTAATATGATGATTTTTGTATTTAAATAAAAACAAAGAGAATTTCATATGAAGCTCTGACTCTCAATATGAAAAGCTTGTTTTTTAAGTATATATAATAAATTTAATAATGCTAATTCCAATACTGTCTTGCTTATCCATGTCTCTTTTTGTTCTTCCTTCTGCTCTTGTCAGTGTCTTTTGTAAATAATATAGTAACACTCTTCTTTCATTTTCTTTTATTTTTAGTATCACTATTCTTCTTTCTATCACTCTCCGCCCCCCCAAAAAAAGAACAAAGAAAAATAAGCATTCTCTTTTGTAACAAATAAGTATGGTCAAGTAAAACAAATTTACTCTTTGGATCCATCAAGAAATGTATGTCTCATCCTGCCTCTCTAATTCATTACCTCTCTGTCCAGAGGTAGGAAGTTTGATTCATCATTGGTCTTTTGGAGCATTGCATTGGTCACATTCCCTAAGTCTTTCAAAATTACTTTCCTTTACAATGTTCTTGTTGTTGTATATAATTTTTTTCTTGATTCTTCACTGTATGTCGGTTCATACAAGTTTCTCTGAATTATCCCTTTTATTGTTTCTTATGGCACATTACATGCATATAGCATAATTGGTTCATTTATTCTTGAATTGATTGATACCCTTCTTTGTTTCCAGTTCCTTGGTACAACAAGAAGTACTGCTATAAGTATTTTTGCACAAACAAGTCTTTTCTTTTTTTCCTTTCTTTGATTTAGTGCATATGTACCCTATTTACCTCATAGTGGTGTCATAGAGGCAAAATGTGTGCATAGCTGAGTGGTTTTTTTTTATTGTTTTCCAGATGGGCAGGCCAATTCACAGCTAAACCAACAATGTATTAGTTTGTCTCTTCTTTCATAGTCCCTCCTACACTTGCAATTTTCTGCTTTTTATCAAGGGCTGACTCAAGTCTGAACCTTGGTAGTTTAGTTTCAATACTAGAACAAAATGAATCAGAAGCAGGTCATTCAACAGTTAAGAATAACAACAGCAAAAAGATTTAGCTAGCCAGATTAGGAGAAGGATATTCAACAAGGATAGGCACTGAGGACACCTCAAGTTGTTTTAGCCAAATATAGCTCATCTTGCCTAAGCTGTTCATCTTGAAACTCTAGACAAGCATCAGAGCCAGTACCTGGAGTTCCTTGTGGCTATTTTGTATTTAGGTAACCAGAAGGTGATGTTAACAGCCTGAGCCTTTAGTCTTCTAAGTCAATATTTTTAAGGAATAACTAACCTAAATTACATGGGGACAGGGGTTAGGATATTACTCCTACCACAATCATCTCTGCCAGTTTGATAGTTGTGAGATAGTACCTCAGAGTTGTTTTAGTTTTAATTTGTCTTATTATTAGTAATTTGGAGCATTTTTATATGGTGATTGGTCACATATTTTTTTAAAATCACTTATACTTTTAGCATTTATCTATTGGGGAATGGTTCTTGTTCTTATATGTTTGAATTAATTATGAACACATATGCATATGTATGGAATTTTATGTGTATAAATATATATATGCATAGATGTAAATGGATATCTATCCACATTTGCTGAAAAGATTCCCCCCAGTTATTTCCCTTATAATTTAAACTACATTGACTTTTCTTTATGCTAAAAGTTCAATTTTTTATAATAAAATGGTCCATTTTATCTTGTCATCCTTTCTGTCCCATTTGGCCAAGAACTAGCCCTTTATCCATGATTGTGAAAGGTATCTCCTTCGCTATTCCTCTAACTTGTTTGTGATTCTTAACTTTTTTGTGTGTAGATCCTATATCTATTTGGAGCTTATTGTGATATATTGTATGAGTTATTGGTCTGAAATGAATTTCTGTCAGTCTGCTTTTTAATCTTCAAGGCTTTTTTTGTTGAATAGTGAGTTTTATTCCAATAGTTGGGATTTATCAAACACTATAATTCTGTGCTCATTTACTTTTGCATGTTGGGTGCCTAGTGCATCTAATCAGTGTTCCACTAATCAACTTTTTTATTTTTAAACCAGTATCACATAGTTTTTTTATGACTAATGTTTTGTAGTATTGAATAAACAGAGGATATTATGGTCCCTCTCTCCTAAAACTGTCTCCTATTACACAACTCTGATATGCATAAGGCTTAAAGTGCACCCAGTGCTACAGTTAGAACTGGCTGCTGAAACTTTCCAGCAAACTTATTGATTTAACATAGTTATAATTCTACCTTCCTCATCCTGTTTAGGTCTTTCTGGTTAATTTTTAGAAATCTCTTTTTGCCAGTGGTTCATGATTCCTGACCTCATTGCCTGTGCGCGCGCGCGCACACACACACACACACACACACACACACACATCCCAATATTGATGCATGCTATTCATCCAAACTCTGCCCTAAATTTGCTTAAGTATAATTTGAGATCTGGTACTTCTAGGCCCCCTTATTTCCCTCCTCCCTCCATTATTTTCTTTGAGACTCTTGGACTTTTGTTCTTCCAGATGAATTTTGTTATTACCTTTTCTAGTTATGCAAAGTAACATTTTAGGAGTTTGAATGGTCTGGCACTCAATGCCTGAATTAATTTAGGTAATATTGTCATTTTTTGTATTGTGACAGCTCAACCACAAGTAATTAATATCCCTCCAATTATTTTTCTGTCTTTTTTTGTATAAATAATGCTTTACAGTTGTATCCATATAGCTTCTTTTGTATCTTGCTAGGAAAACTGCAATCTATTTTATTATTCTATAATTAATTGGAATGAAATTTCTACTGGGTTTTTATTGGCAATATTCAGAGAGGTTAATGATTTAAGGATTTATTATGTATACTGTTACTTTGATAAAGTTATTTGTTGTTTCACTTAATTTTCATCAAATCCCTAGGGTTTTGCATAATGAAATAAATTTATTTCTTCTTTGTCTATGCTTATTTTTATACTTGTACAAAGACAAAAATTTATTTCTTCTTTGTCTATGCTTATTTTTATACTTGTACAAAGACACAAAATTATGTTGAAAGGTAGTGTAGATAATGAAACGTCACTATTGTATATGTACATACTAAATTACATAGTATTTAAGTACTTAAAGAAAAGGCTGCCTGAAATGTAAAACCACTTAAATAATAACATAGTAATTGTAGGTAATTTTAACACTTTCAAACTTTGACAAATTTAACAGAAACTCTCGGTGAGAAAACTGCTTTTACGAACATAATGTGGGACTGATTCTGCAACTTATAGTCTTAGAGTTACCTGAAATATTAAGATTTACCCTGAGCCACAATGCATGTTAGAAGTGGGACTTGATCCAAGAACTTCCTCACTCTGAGAGCAGCTATCTCTTATGGAGATCACTGAATGGAAATCTAAAAGAATATAATTACTTTTCAGCCTTTATAAAAATTGATCATGGGCTGGGAAAGAAAGCATGTATAAACAAACGTAGAAAGGAAGAAATATTAACCACATCTTTTACCAAGCATAACATAATACAAAATATATTCAATTAAGGAAATATATAAAAAAGTAGATCTACATGACACAATAAAAAGAAAAATGGATTTGTAGTCAGAGAACCTAGATTCAAACCTCAACTCTACCTCTTACTACTTATGTTACCTTGGGCAAGTCCTTTCATTTCCCTGGTAACATGGTAAGGAACTCATTCAACAGTAATAGGGACATTTGGAAGAGAAGAAGATTTGGAGAGTAAGATAATGAATTCAGTTTTGGGCATGTTGAATTTAAGATGTCTAAGAACATATAGTTTGAGATATCTAATAGGCAGTTGGAGATTTGAGACTGGAGATGAGTAGAGAGGTTAGGGCTGGATAAGTAGACTTGAGAATCATATGCATAAGGTTGATAATTAAATCCACAGGAGCTGATATACTATGAAGTGAACTAGTATAAAGTGAGAAGAGAAGAGGATAGAACCCAGGATAGAGACCTGGGGAGTATTCGTGATGTCTTTAATGGCTGGTTGGTTGGTGGTTGGTTGTTGTCCTTCATTCTTGAAGAGGACCAAAAGGACATCACTATGCTTGAGTCAAGATTCAATGTGTCTGACTGTGGCTGATCAGGCCAATACGAACTTGGAATGCTCTGCCACAGGATGGGCACAAATAGTCTGTGCGAACGTTTGGGGTAGATACTCCAAATTGACTGACAGCCATTGTGCTTGGCTATAGGGATATAAGTTTTTGCCTTCAAAGCCCTTAAATTCTAAGGGGGACCACAACATGCACACATTTAGCTATATATACAAAACATATATTATATGCAAAAACATATTAAGCAGTCACAAAGTCACCTTGGAGGGGAAAGCATTAGCAGTTGGGAAGACCAGGAAAGAAAGGCTAAATGTAAAAGGAACGCTCCAGGTTAAAGCAAAAATGTCCAGTGTGTCTACTACTATTTTACACAGTAATAGAAATTCTGATTATAGAAATAAGAGAAGAAAAAAAGAAACTAGGGGAACAAGCATACTTATTTCTGTTTGCAGATAATAAGACAGTTTGCTTAAAAAGTCAACCAAGAAGGGTACCAACAATTAAAAGTCCTTGCAAAGTAGCAAGACACAATTAATCCACAAACACAAATCAACATTTTTGTATATGATTAACAAAGCCAGAAGGAAGAGATAGGAAAATAAATTCCATTTAAAATAATGACAAAATGCACTAAATATCTGAAAATTAAACTACTAAGTCTCACAAAGGACTTCCATAAATATAACTATAAAAACAATTTTCATAGAAATTCAGTTCAATCATTTTTAGTCATATCTGACTGTGACGCCATTTGGGGTTTTCTTGGCAAGATAGTGGACAGGTTTGCCATTTCCTTCTCCAACTCGTTTTACAGATGAGAAAACTGAGGCAAACAGGGTTAAGCAACTTGTCCAGGGTCTGAGATCAGTTCTGAACTCAGGAAGTCCAGGCCTGGCACTCTATCCACTGCCCTACCTAGCTTCCCCATTTTATAGAAATGAGGGGAAACAAATCCCTGGGATGATAGTCAATGTTCATGGCTGCATGATACCAATAATAAATAATTAATAAAAAATAAAATAATAAATAATAAAAATAAATGCTAAAACATAAAAAACAATAAAAAATTAAATGATAAATAAATAATAAAAACATACTATCCAAATTTCTCTACAGATTGGTGTTATTCCAGTTAGGAATTACTATAGTGGGTAAGCCCAAGAGGAACCTGGTAAGGTCCTCTTGAATTCCTTTTTGTGTCTCTAACAAGATTAGTTCTTTAATAAGGTATGAAATTACCTAAACCAAGGCACTTAGTTCGCTACTTTAACACCTTTTGGAGAATGATTGATTCACAGTCATACATCTGAGTTACAGCCTTGGACTTGGCTTTTAAAAGGAGAGAAGAAGAAAGAACCAGGGCTGGGAGGCTGGGCAGAGGGAAGCCTGGCAGACACATACAGACTCTAGTTCTCTGGGGGAGGTCTGCAGAGTCACGTGGCCACTAAGAGCAGTGACCATCTCTGAAGAAACTTCCTAAGATTGTTATAAAAAGCTTCACTGCCAGAGTGCCCAGCCTGAGACAGCAGCCACTGCTGAGATAATAGCGGCAGTCCAAGGTTGTTGAATGTGTGTCAGCTGGGAGCAGTCCTAATGACCAGTCATGAATTTGGGCAATTGCATTTCAGCCAACCAATGCTCTCCAAGGTATAGGTTTAAAAATGAGACTTTGCATATTATACATCATAAATGAGAATGCCCACATGAATTGCAGCGGAGCTGAATTCCTAGTTGTATTTCCTTCCTGCCCTTTGCAGGTGGTGGGAGAAGATAGTTGTTGCAGAAATCTGAAGATTCATCACCAATCAAGAAGAAATGTCAGAGGCAGTGTTATTTCGGCTCCTCTATTCATTATCCTAGACTCAGGCCAGATGAACTACATATTACTTGGATATGTGGTTTGTGCTTTTGGATTCTACTTTCACTTTTAGTGTTGTGGCAGTGATGCTTAATGTATAATCATCCAATTAAAGGTGAGAATTAAGAGGAAAGACTAATGATCTCTCTTATCTCAGGTAGTTTGAGCCCCCCCACCCCCATCTGCATCATATTGTTAGGAGGTAAATAGCAGCAAGAAAACACCTGTATGTACAAGAATACTTTGCAGCATTAATTGCAATAACAAAAAGCCGGGAAAAACATACATTTATTTCTAGATTGGGGAATGGCTGAGCAAACTATGGATCAAATGAGACTATATGTAAAATGCTTGGCAAACCTAAAAGCACTATATAAATGCTAGCTCTTATTATGGTATATGACTGTAAAGGAATAAAGAATTCTGATTTCAAGGAATTCAGGGAAAACAAGACAAGATTTTTATGAAGTGATAGAAAGTGGAGAAAACAGAGTGAAAAGAATGCAAACAGCAGATAGAGCTGTGTTGGTTGGCTGAATGAGTTGAGAAGGAATTTAACAACATAACAGGGGATCTCTGGGGTTAGCTCTGGGTGCGGCCTTCCCTTTCAACACTTCCCTTCCTTTCATCTCATCCCCCCACCCCATACACACTGCCTTCTGTGTGTAGGGAAAGGTGGAAATTCTTGCTTCAGATACCCTCATTCAAAGCAAAACAACCCAACTTACATCCCAGGGCAATGGTGCTACAGGTCAAGTTGTTGCTTCCCCCTGCAATTTTGGGAAGCTTATTATGCTGATTATTAGTGAAAAGTAATAAAGCCAATAGTTAAACATTTATCAGAACACCCCTGCATATAAGATATGTGTGCATATGTATGTGTGTTGGTGTGGGTGTGTGGGTGTGTGTGTGCACATGCACATGTGTGGAGACAGAGAGAGAGAGAGAGAGAGATATGGAGAGGGGTGGAAATAGTCTTAGACAAAAGGCATTAGCTCAGGGGGGCACTGAGAAAAACATCCCAAAGAAGGGGCATTTGAGCTGTCTTGAAGGAAGCCAGGGCAGTCAAGAGGTAAAAATGAGGTGATAGAGCTTTCTAGGCATGGGGGATAGCTAATGAAAAGGGGGATGGAATGTAGTATGGGATGTGTAGGAAGTAAAAGGAAGGAATGTAGGAAGAACAAGAAGGCTGATATCACTAGATCGTTGAGTAGGTGACAGAGTACACGATGGGGAGTAAAGTGTAAGACAATTGGAAATATAGGAAGGGACAGGCTGTAAAGGGCTTTAAAAGCTACATAGACAATTTTGTATTTGATCCTAGATGTAGTTGGCAGCCCCTGGAGTTCATTGAACAGGGGGTTGACACCAGTAGACGTACTTTAGGAAGATCTCTTTGTCAGCTGAGTGAAGAATGGACCAGAACAGGGAATGACTTAAGGCCAGTTAGAAAGCTATTGCAATAGCCGTTCCCCTTAGCCCTGCCCCCAACCCCCAATGAGATGGTGAAGGTCTGCACCAAGATGGTGGTTGGGTGAGGGGAGAGAAGAGGACACAATGCCTGGTTGACTGAAGGTAGAAACCACAAAACTTGTCAACATATTAGATACAAGAGTGAGTTAGAGTGAGGTGTTGAGGATAAGACTAAGCTTTAGAGCCTGAGGAGGCTGTCACCTTTGATAATATTAAGGAAGTCTGGAAGAGGAAATGTTTGGGAATAAGATAATGAGTTCAATTTTGGATGTGTCGAGAATGAGATCAGAGTATGATTGGGACATTACTAAAAAGAAGAATACAAGTTATCACAGACAAAGCTAAAAATGGAGGCCAGTCCTTTGCTTGAGTAAGCTGGACAAGGTTGGGGGTAGGGAAGTGAGTCTTTTGTTCAATACTCCACCATTTTTTCAGAAGTGCTGCATTATGTTGAACTACAACCCACCTCTTCTTGCTAACATTTTAGTTACTATGCATCTGGAATGTGTCTTGTTTTAAAATAGTAGGGATTAAGAATTATGCTTAGAACCCCATCATCGTGCTGGGCATCTTGGGTACTTTTTCCACCAGTACAGATCACAATTGCCCCATTCTGTCTAATCCTATATTGATTTTTGTCCAAGTTTTCTTCGTAGAAGATCTCTCTATCCTACTGGAAGCCTTCCTTTTGTATTTGGGGATATTAATGTATCACTTAGATTATCCATTGTTGTCTCACTCTATAGAAAATACTAAATTTGTTTTTTTTTCTATAAAAAGGTTATTTCTAGAGATAACATTATACTAACAACCTATTTTAAGCACCAAAATACCTTGGAAGAATCATTTTTCACTTGCACTTTTCAGAGTCAAACCTGCTGATAAAAACAGCATACATTAATTAAGGTGTTTTATTTCTTATTATTATATTTATTTATTATATTCTTATAATTATACTTCTTACTCTTGAATTTCTTTCATAAGAGGTAATGTGTAGATGTCTCTGAATTGTTTCTTGACCTGGATCTTACTTCTATTAGGGAAATGAGCTTTGTGTTTCCATGGTAAACATTTGCGCAAATCTCTGTTTCTTGAAATCCTGTTACTTTCCCTACCCTTCCCATTTTCTAAAACCATTCTCTGGTAGCTACATCTAATAAAGGCAAAGATTCCAATCTATTTCATAACTTGAATTAGATTTGACCATGGGCAACAATTTTCTCCTTTAAACAGCTTCATCAGCTTATATATAGGAAGGTTTCAAGTTCTTCATGTTTTCCTATATGATACTGTCAGAGCAAACATAATCATAGAATGTTAGAAGGGACCTTAGAAACTTTGCAGTCAAAACTCTTTATTTTCATATGAATAAACTGAGACTCAGAGAATGAAATGATTTGCCCATGGTCACACAGCTAGTGAATGGCAGAAGCTGAGCTAGAGTTTCAGATGCCCGCCTTGCACTCCAGTTTTCTTCATACTATGTCATGCTGATGAGGAGACCCAAAAGTAACCAGTCATCGTGCACAGCTACTCAGGCCTGGCTGTGTTATTGACTGGAGAAGAGGGAAGAGATAGGCAAAAGTAAGGATGCATCTTTTAAAGCAAGAGGTTAATTAAAGAGGAAATGAGAATCTTGAAGTGCCCCTTCCTTTTCATCTAATTTCCACTAACCTGGTGATACCACCTGACAAAACTATTACAATATCCTCCTGGTGGGTCTATATGCCTGCTGTAGTCCCAATCCATTACTTTCTTTTATTGGAGGGGGGAAGGCAAGGCAATTGGGGTTAAGTGACTTGCTTAAGGTCACACAGCTAGTAAGTATCAAGTGTTTGAGGCTGGATTTGAACTCAGGTCCTCCTGACTCCATGGCCGGTGCTCTACTCACTGTGCCACCTAGTTGCCCTAATCTATTACTTTTTAATGGATTAAAATTTAAATAGTCCATTTTTACATTTTGAATTTTTTTATTCATGATTTTAGTCTTTCTGTTGCAAAATCATTTCAAGATATAAACTGCTGCAGGCTCCAGCACTGAAAAATAGTTATGTGAAAATAACAGATTCATTGATTGTTAGCTGAGAGTGTATGCAACATTCTCTGCTGAGTTATATTTCATTATCTGTTCTCTGGAACCAAAATTGGCCAGCACAGTCACTCAGAGTTCAACTTCAAATCAATCAACAGACATTTATTAGGTGCCAGGTACTAGTTGCTGGAGATACAAAGACAAAAACGAAACAGTTCCTGCCCTCAAGGAATTTATATTTAATTGATATTTATGTTTTACATATGTTGCTATATGATGTACATGTCAGTGTATACAAAATGTATTATATACATACACAATGCAATATATCTATAAAATACAAATGAATATATGTAAAATATCCATTTTGTATCACATATGTATCTTTACTGTGTATGTGTGTACATATACATGCATATATATGTATACATACATACAAAGTAATTTGGAAGGGGAAGGTACCAGAAGCTGGGGTTGGGGAATCAAAGTTTTCATGTAGAAGCTAGAACTTGAACTTAGTTTTCCAAAACAGCAACAACTAGGAATTCTAAAAGCCAAAAGGAAGGAACGAGTGCATCCTAGGAATGGGAGACAACCAATAACAGAGGGGTGGAGATAGAAGAGGAAGTGCTGTACAAAGAACCAAGTAGGTCAACTTGGCTGGATCATAGAGAGCATCGAGGGAGAAAATGTACAATAAAGATTGAAAGATGGGTTGGAACCAGGTTATGAAAGGCTTTAGGTTCCAAACAAAGGAGTGTATATTTGGTCCTAAAGTCAATAGAGAACCCCTGGAGTTTATTGAGTAAGGGAGTGAAGTGGTCAGAAAAATCACTCTGACAGCCACATGAAGAATGTGTCAGAGAGCTTTATTTTACTGCTCTTTTTTTTTAAAGGTACCTGGTGACATACAAAAACTCTCAGGGTAGTGCCCCCAGGAAATGGCTACTCTGCGGGTATGTAGCCCCTAAAGCCATAGCTCACAAGCGCTCACTGATGTATTTATCTTCAACAATCAGAGAACTGAATTAGTCCAAAGCAATAGTAGAGTACAAAAAGGAGCAGCAAAACATTTCCCCTATAGCTGTGGTGCACTGTGCCACAAATATACCAATCAACGGGAAGATGGACAAACATACGGAAAATATGTAGAGGGATACACATGGATGAGGGAATATATATGACCAGGGGTCATGTGTGGAGAGGCACACACATAGGGAACGCATGTGGCCATGGTGCGTTTTGGAGAGGCAGCTCATGCCGCTGATGTTACAAGGCCACTGAAATCTTCTAGTAATGTCTTCCCATTGCTTCTACTGGATCTATTTGTCACTGGTCTTGTAGTCTCCACTGGTTTTGTAGTCTCCACTGACTGGTCTCAGCAGCTCCACTGAATTCTGCTTGGCAGTTTTGGTCGATGATGATGATGATGACGATGACGATGATGATAACTAGCAATTTACATCACACTTCAAGATTTGAAAAGTGCTTTACGTATATTATCTCACATGATCCTTACAACAACCCTGTGAAATAGCTGTAGTCTAGGGAGTGTGCTGATAATTGTTTAACAACAGGCTCTGAGGGAGAAAATGTACACAGGACATATTTTAAAGTTTAATATGTATTATTAATTCTTTGTCCATCATTTCTGTAAGCCTAGTAACTAACAGAATAATACAGCAAGTCCTGATTTATAGTCTGCTGATTTCTGAGGTGTAAATGCTCACACTGAAAATTTAACAATCAGGCAAAATGACTCCAGCACTCCCCTGGGGTAGTCTCTGTTGGATGCTGCTTCTCCTGGCTTCTGAGTCAGATGAAATCCTTGGCTATCTCTTCCTTGGGGGAAAGATTGAAGTCTATAGACTTCCCAGCTCTTTTGGAAAAGGCAGAAACCTTTGTCTGGCATAAGCAATAAATGGCCCCTCAGATTCTCCTGTGTTTATCTTTTGTTGTGATCCACTGGCACTCACTGATTTGGATGCAGTTGTGGGGGTTAACGTGGTTAGATGTATATATTAGGAATGTCATTTTGGCATCTGTGAGAAGTATGGATTGGAGTGGGGAGAAATTTGAGACAGGGAGACCAAAAGTCGTGACAGATGATCAGACCCTGCACTAGAATGGTGTCTGTGTGAGTGGATAATAGGGGATATAGCTCAATCATGTTGTGGATATAGAAGTGACAAGATTAGAAAATTGATTAGATATGTGGAGCAAATGAGAGCAAGGAGTTAAGGATGAAAAAAAGTTATAAAACTGGGTAATTAGGAGGATCGTGGTAACCTTGACAGTAATAGGGAATTTTAGAAGAGAAGTGAACTTGAGTGGGGGGCAGGGAGAATAATGAATTGGGAATTTCCACCTAGCATTGCTGCCTGAATGGATATGGATAGCCTAGCAGACACATCTCCTCCAGCAAAAATTTGAAATTCATGCCAGAAAGAAGAATTTAAAAATCCAGTAAGAATCTACAGTAAGTGACTACCTCCATTCCCAGAACTGCACAAAAAGTCAGCCTTTGTATTAACTTTGGGTACTAGGAAAGAAGACTTCCAGAAAAGTCAGTGCCAGTGCAAGCAAACAAGCCTGTTGCCTCCCAAAATGAGCAGAGACAGGTAGAAAAATATGAAGCCTGCAAGGGTGTATCTGATGGAAGTAAGAATTGAGAGCTCCTCCAAGAAAGCTCTAGGATGGTTAGAAAATCACAAGGAGGATGTTGGACACCCTGGGTATCAACAGCCAAAAGTGTGGTGTAGTAGCACTCAGAGTAGGATGGTCCAGGTGTATAAGGGCTATAGGTCTCTAGCACTCTGTCCTGAGATGTCTGAAGATCAACTATTCTGAACCTCAAAGATGGGGGTAGTGGCCTGAATCCAGGGAGGGGGAATCCTGTAGCAACAATCTGCTAGCAGCTGTTGTAGGGGTGTAAGACCCACCAACAACCAGCACACAGAAAGCTGCTCACACAGGTTCTTTGATCTGCTTTACCAAGGAAAGTAACTTCGAAGGGTTAACAATCTTACTTTAATCCAACACACAAATATCATTCACTTAGTTCAGGAGTAAAAGCTAGCACCCTGAACTTCAGAGCAAATACAAAGTACAAACATACAGAAGGTAAAGGAATAAATAGCTTAGAAGGGAAGGCAGGAAACTTCACCCAGAAATAAAATCCCTGAAAACTAGAAAAGAGGAAACAGAGATCAATGACTCCATGAGACAGCAAGAAACATTAGAACAAAATAAAAGATTGAAAAAAAATGGAAGAGAATGTGAGGTATTTAGTTAAAAAAATAATTCTCTGGTAAACAAGTTAAAGAGAGATCATTTAAGAATCACTAGACTCTCAAAACCATGATAAGAAAAAAGGTATATTTTAAGAATCATAAATGTAACTTCCCAAATCTATTAGGACCAGGCAGCAAAATGAAGATTTATTTGAGCAGTTGGAAGGAGAAATAAGATAATGTCGTGGTAACGTTCTAAAAGAGAGGAAAGAAACTAGTGTCCCTTTAAAACTTCAATGTCTTCAAAGGGTATTGAAGGAGTTAAATAAGAAAAACAGAGAAACCTGGGGTTGTATTGGTTCTTTTTGAGAGTTTTAAGAAGGGAAAAATGGAGGGTAAAAGGAGCAAGACACTACTATAAAAAAAGAGGAAGAAGGGGGTAGAATTGACTATTTTTCATATTTGGGGTGAATGAGAGAGGAAGAATATACAAACATGAAAAAGGGGTAAGTGGAGTGGATATCAGATAAACCTCACTCTGAACTGAACAAAAGAGTGTTGGAACACAGACTCAGTTTGATGTAGAAATACATCAACTGAATGGGAAAACAAATGAGGGCGGAGATGAGAGTTAAGAGAGAGAGAGTATCACAGATGAAACAAATTTTCTGATCCTGAAGGTTCAATTAAAAGAAAAGAAAAAAAAGCAAAAAACTAGAATTTAAGGGTAATACCCATCAATTAGGCAATGGATAAACTTATTGTGATATATGAATATAATTTAATATTACTGTTAGAAATTACAGAGATGATTTTACTGAATCTTAGATAATATGAGCTAATACAGTGTAAAGGAAGAATGAGAACAATTTATAAAGATGTGCTGGGTAACAACTGTGCTCTGAAAAGCACCACACTTTTTAAAATTTAATCAGCATTATGAACATTTTCTCCATCATTTTCTTAAGCCTAGACAATAACAGAGCAATAATCAAGCCCTAATTTGTAGTGATTGCAGATTTCTGAGGTGTAAATGAGCTGGTATGAGCTGGCTTTAGCACACACCTCCGTGGGTGATGACATTATAAAGAAAAACATCTTTGAAAGATTTAAGAACTCTCATCAAGGCCAGCCATATCACCAGAGGACCCAGGAGGAATCATGTTACTTACCTCCTGACAGAGGTGATGGACTCAAGGTGCAGAAAGAAATATATATTTTTGGACATATCCACTGTGTAGATATATTTTGCTTGACTATGTTTATTTGTTACAGGGGTCATTTCCCCCTCCCCTTTAATTGGGAAGGAGAAGGAACTTGGAAAGGAGGGAGATAGCAATACTGATGTCAATAAAAAGGTGCCATTGAAGCATTTTTTAAATGCACAGAAGAGAGCAGAAGGAAGATCAGAAGGAAATAGACAAGCAAGGTTTTGAAAATAATGTGTGTAATTTATCAAATACTTTTTTTTAAAGCAAGTTATATGAAATGGAGATTCATAGTTTCAGATAGAATATCCCTTTTGTACTTTGCTATACACATGTGTGTATGTGTGTGTATACATACATACATACACGTATGTATGTATGTATATATACATATGGAAATGCTTATTTTGGGGTGTTTAAATTCAGAATAAAAATTAATTTAAAAATTCACAGAAAAGAGTGGAAGTTTTAAAAATTTAAAAGATTATCAGGGCAACTTTGAAAACAACATTGAATTTATTGTGTACTTTAAAGAAAACAAGCTGTATGTAATACAGATGGGCAGTTTGACCTATCTTTTTCTATTGTACTTTGTATGTGGAAATGTTCTTTCTTGACGTTCATTAAAAGCAGAATAAGAATAAATTTAAAAAGAAAGAGAATTAGTTCTGTATTGGTTTGATTGAGTTTGAGATGTCCAGGGGACATCCAATTTGAAATGTTCAATAAGCAATTGATAATGTAGTACTGGATTTCAGTGGAGAGATTTAAGGCTAGATATACAAACTTTTGAGTCATATGCAGAGAGATGATAATTGAACCCATGGTAAAACTGAAATGGAAAAGCTAAACACAAACAAGCTCACAATGAATAGAATTTAATCACTATGCCATCAAGTTTCATGAGGAGACATATATAATCCATAGCTTCATTTTGACATATAGCTTGTGGATTAAGTCTAACTTTATATCCTTGGTACTTTGCTAGATTCATGATTTCATAAATGTGGATACCACCTCCACCAACACAGACCAGAACTCCTCTTCATCCTGTGCAATTTGGATCCTTCTTTCCATAAATTTGCTTTGGTGGCCTTTCTTCCAATATATTACTAGAATTTGTCCACATTTTATCTCAATTTTTTTGTTACATGACCATCCCAATTCCTTTTTCTAGTCCTACACACTCACAGTAATTTTTGTAATTGCACTTTTTTAAAAACCGTGTGTCAATTGGGCTTCTAACCCGGTGGACATGGGTAGAATTTTTTTTCCTCAAAATATCTGTTCAAAGCCTCCACCCAGGAAACCTCCAAGACTATCGTCATCAGATTGATTATTCTCTGTACTGCAAGGTCTTTAACTCCTCTGCAAGTATTCAAGTTAACACAATACTTACTGTAGGCAGATTTTTTTAGCCTGAAAGAAAATATAGAATGAGTTTGATCATCAGGAAAAGTCTCTGTTTTCTAGAGTCAAGCAACTGTCCCATTTGATGAAATCTATTCCCTCAGAAGCTCAAAGGTATTTGATTTCTCCATCCTTTAGGAAAGATCAAATCGATGAAGAATGTCTATTGTGCTGATTTCAACTTGCATTTGAATGGACACCTCATAGAGCTTATCTGACAATATGTATATGTGAGACAGACAATACAAACAGTAAGTAGGACCCAGAATTGAAAAAGGAGAGCAATCTGGATTATTTTTAGGAAACTGTGTAGTATTGTTACTGACTCTACACTTTCCATAACAACAAGTGTCCATCTTTTCTTTTAAAAATCATTTATTTATTTATTTCATTATTTTCCAATTATGTTAAAAATTTCAACATTCATTTTTTAAAATTTGGAGTTCCACATTCTCTTTCTCCCTCCAGTCCCTTCTCAACCATTGAGAGAGCAAAGAATATGGAATCAATTATACATGTGAAGTCATGCAAAAAATATTTCCATATTAGCCATGTCTCAAAAGAAAACACACAAAAAACCCCAAGAAAAATAAAAAAGTGAAAAAGTCAATCTGCTCAGAATTCATCAGTTCTCTCTCTGAAAGTGGATAGCATTTTTTTTTAAATCATGGGTCCTTTGGAATTATCTTGGATTATTGTCTTGATCAGAGTAGCTAAGTCTTTCACATTTGATGATCATTATAATATTGCTGTTACTGAGTACAATGTTCACCTGGTTCTGCTCACTTTACTTTGCAACAGTTCATATAAGACTTTCTAGTTTTTTCTGAGACCATCCTGCTCATCATTTCTTATTATGTAATAGGATTCCATCACAATCATATATCCACAACTTATTCAGCCATTTCTCAATTGAGGGGCATCCCTTCAATTTCCAATTCTTTGACATCACAAAAAGAGCTGTTATAAATATTTTTGTAGAAATAGGTCATTTACTCTTTTCTTTGATGTCTTAGGATATAGGCCTAGTAGCATTATTGCTGGGTCAAATAGTATGCACAGTTTTATATCCCTTTGGGCATAGTTTCAAATTGTTCTCTAGTATGGTTGAAGTGCAACCATAGTGCAATCAACAGTGCATTAGCTTCTCTATTTTTCACATCCATTCCAGCATTGATCATTTTCCTTTTCTGTCATGTTAGCCAATCTGATAGGTGTGAGACAGTATCTCAGAATTGTTTTAATTAACATTTCTCAATAAATAGTGATTTAGAACATTTTTTCATGCCATAGTTTTAATTTCTTTAATTTTTCCCTCTGAAAATGTCCTGTTCATAACCTTTGACCATTTATCAATTGGGGAATTTTATAAATTTGACTTAGTTCTCTATATACTTGAGAAATGAGACCTTTATTGGAGAAACTTGCTATAAATTCTTCCCCCCCCGCCCAGTTTCATGCTTTTAATTTTGGCTGCATTAGTTTTGTTTGTGTGCAACCTTTTTAATTTCATGTAATCAAAATTATCTATTTTATTTCTTATGATCTTCTCCATCTCTTGTTTGGTCATAAACTCTTCCCTTAACCGGAGATCTGACAGGTAAATTTTTCCATACTTCTGTACTAATTTACTTACAGTATTATACTTTATGTCTAAGTCATACACACATTTTGACCTTATTTTAGTATACGGTAAATACCCCTCTTTTTAATACAAATATTTTGCCAGCATTTCTACATGGCATCATGGTGTGGACCATCATGATGTCAGGGTCTTAGTATCACACAGACAGCAACAGAAATGGTATATGCCATGTGTAAGCAGGATGCAACATATAACCAAAATGGAATTCTGAAGAATAAGAGTAAAAGATGGGACTGAAGAATTGTGTGACAAAAAGAGAAGATGGACAGGTAGTATGTAAGCTTGAAAGACAACAGACAGATGACCAAAATGAATGATGATGTTAGGAGAGAGCAAAGAAGGACTCCAGCACTGTGGGTGAATTGACAATGGTGAACTTTTAGAAGGATGTGGGTTGGGTGAGAATTGCACAGGGCAGGCAGGTTTTAATCTGCATCATTGTAGAGAACTCCAGAATCAATGGGATTACTGCTCTGTTTATTATTATTAATAGCTAGCATTTATATATAGTGTCTTAAGATTTTACATGTTAACTCATCTGATCCTCACAATAACTTTGTGAAGTAGGTGCTCTTATCCCCATTTTATAGATAAGGAAAATGAATTTGAATGAGGTTAAATGACTTGCCCAGGGTCATACATCTAGTAAATTTCTGAGGCAGAATTAGAACTTAGGTCTTCTGATTCCAAGTTGTGTATCCACTGTGCCACCTAGCAGCCTGGAGTATTTGAGTGGCTTTTTGTACCCACTTCATAGAAATTCTCTTGTTGATGGCCAAAAGGCAAGGGAATACAATATAGAAATGTTTCATTTTTGTCTTTGCATTTCTGATGCCTACCAAAGTTCCTTGTATATAATTAACCCTTAATAAATGGTTGCTGAATGAATGAATAAGACCATGAAAACAAAAGAAATTAGCGTATCACACAGAGTTGAGGTTAGCCTGGCCTGACTTGTTATTGACAGCAAGATGGCTCTTAGAGATCATTGCTTCCCTTTCTCAGTGCTCAGACTATCAATCTAATATTCAGTTCTAGAATTTTTCTAGGGGTGGATGTCCAGTTCAGTTTATAAAATTCTCCTTCCTTCTTTTAAGCTTGAAACTATGGTTGTTAGTCACTTGTCCTAAAGCACCTCTCCACAATTCTTCAAAGACCACTGACTGGTTCAACAATCATATATCTTCAGGTTCTTTCAGGATACAATTTATTCAGCGAGCTGACTTGGATTCACTTGGGGCAGCTAGGGGCTCTCTTACTATCCCCTCCCTTGTGTTTCAATTTCCTTTTAGCTATTTTTTTATGTTTATCTTTTCCAACCTGAAGATCTTCCAACAGAAGATTTTCTTTGATAGAAAAACGGAAACAAAATAGCAATTGATTACATCATACTTCTCTGTCATTCTTAGCCTTCTGTACCTGCTTGCCTAAAACAGCAGGTTTCCTCCTATTTTTTTATTCTTCATCTTGCCTTGTACATAATTTTTTTAAAAGCTCTTTTTTGTAGTCTTTAGCATTTTTCACGAGCCTCTCTCTTCCCAGGCCTTTTTGACACCTTCTCATAAAGAAGTGCCACTTTTTTGCATTTGCCTTTGATTATGTGGTTTTATTTCCTTCTTAATATATTCTTCCTTCTTTTCTTTCTTTTCTTCCTTCCTTTCTTTTTCCTTTCTTTCTCTCTCTTTTCTTTTCCCTTCTTTTCCTTTCTTTTCTTCCTTCCTTTCCTTCCCTTCCTTCATTCTTCCTTCCTTCCTTTTTCTTTCTTTCTTTCTTTCTTTCTTTCTTTCTTTCTTTCTTTCTTTCTTCCTTCCTTCCTTTCTTTTTTCTTTCTTTCTTTTTTCTTCCTTCCTTCCTTCTTCCTTCCTTTTTCTTTCTTCCTTCCTTCCTTTTTCTTTCTTTCTTTTTTCTTCCTTCCTTCTTCCTTCCTTCCTTCCTTCCTTTTTTTCTTCCTTCCTTCCTTCCTTCCTTTCTTTGTTTTCTTTCTTTGTTTTCTTTCTTTCTTTCTTTCTTTCTTTCTTTCTTTCTTTCTTTCTTTCTTTCTTTCTTTCTTTCTTTCTTTCTTCATGCTTTTAAAACCTGGGCTCACCAGAGAGCTCCCTATGTAGCCACTTCATTCTTTCAAAATAATTCTCCCTTTTCTTATTTATTTGGATTATTAGCTGTACTGGCATCTACTAGATTTTTAAAAATTGTTGCCTTTGGTCTTCATATCATAGTTATCTCTGGAAAAATTTATGCACACATCCCCACCCCCAGTAAGCTCTTTCTTAAGACAATGAAACCCATATAATGTTAAAAGGCTGAGAGGTAGGCTTCCAGAATGTTGGGTAGGCCTTCTTTGGAGGATTTATGGGAGAACCTGGACAAGCATCTCACAGGATGAGAAGGCACTAATGGATTATTATCTGATCCAATTGGGGGTGGCACTAATGCAGTGGAGATCACAGATCCATTTAAGTATAGAAATATCCACTTCAACTATAACATGAATATGTTGGCAAAGAGATGTAACAGGATCAATATCGTTACAGGATCTCCAGTTTAACAAAAAGATGCTTTAAATGGAATTTATTTAAACTTAATAATACTTTGTTAGGAATTTCAGAATTCTGAAAATTCTGAAATTCTGCAAATTCTGCAAATTCGCAATTCTGAAATTCTGTAAAATGTTGCTTATTGTTAACCACCTGCCCGATGTACACAATTAACATACCAAGAAAATCAGAACTGATCTTTTTAGTGGAAGAAACCAAAACATTTATCCATCTTCATGGTTGCAGGTCAAAATTTTCTAAACACAACTAAATTAGGAGTTTTAACCTGGAGAAGGCAGTATACCAACCGTAATCACCAATATTTAGTTACATACAAGTAACTTGTCTGTCCTATTAGAGTTAAGCTACTTGAGGACAAGGACTGTCTTTTGCCTCTTTTTTGTATCCCCAGCTCTTAGCACAGTGCCTAGCACACCGTAAGCATTTAAAATGTTTATTGGCTGTCTTTCCATTATAACCTAAAAGGCTGCTTTTTGCGTCTTAAGGGACTTTGACCATCTTTCACTTTACTGTTTGAGCAAATACATTGAAGACAATGGCATAGCTAGAAGTGTTTAAACCTCCAAACAGACATTTCGGAAAAGACTTTTTAAGAAAAATCATTTGGTCCTTTCCAAGTAAGGCCTATTAAGCAGTACCAACAACTATGAAGAGAAAGGAGAGATTTGAATAGACAAATCAATAAGTGATTAATTGTTGACAAGGATTATAAAGTAATTCAACTGCATAAAATTTAGCTGAATTTTAATCCATTCAAATTCTGTTTTCAGAGTCAGGAAGCAAAACGAAGTATTTAATGGGTATGACAATTAAGGGCACCGTCTGACATGATAATTGAAGTTTACAAACTGGAAGTTTACAGCCCTAGTTGGGGCTGAAGGTTCAAGTATTCTTTGGGTTCCTTGAGATAAGCTAAAATCAGGAAATCAGCGATTTCTGTGCATGACTTTCCTTTTGCAAGCCCTAGCCTTCCCCGCCCCCCCCCCCCCCCACAGTCTCTTCCACTGGGGACCAAACAGCAACAGCTCAGCTTTTTATTAATTTTAATTGGGTTTGGCATCCGAAAGAAAGTAAAGATGTATGTCAGTAATCCCTCTTATTCCCCTTTCATCCCCGGTAAAATGGCAAAAACAGACAGTCCCCTCTTCTTGCCTATGAAGAACCTAGAGGAGGGTGAGTGTTTGAGTTTGCGTGGTGAGAATGGAGTGGGGGTGAGTGGGGTGCAGGAGGAGGAGAACTGTGGGACTAAAAGATGTAAATCTGAAGAAATGGAGTCATTAAAATTGGATCCAGACTGGGCAGATTTGTGAGAGCTTAGATACGAGCCTGGAGTTGTTACGGTGCTTCTCAGCAGGGTACAAGAGACTAAGCTGGAGTTTTTGCCCCAGTGGCTGTCATTTGGTACTAAGAGCTGCTGTGCAGGTTCCTTTACGATCTCAGGGCAGTGAACGCTCGAGGCTTTCCGAACCAACAAAGGGTCCAAACGACTGACTGGAGAACAAAGTAGAATCCCTGGTTGATCCCCAGCTCCCGGGAGCAGATGTTCGAAGAACTAGTCCCTGAAGCAAGACAAGGTGCTTTCCAGTCTCCGATACTTTGTGATTCGATACATTTTCTGCTCTCTGAGAGAGAACCTGTCCCCATCCTCTGCCGGGCTTCGGGTGTTTGAAAGAGAGATCCCAGTACGCTCCTTTTCTTTTGCTGCCCTTGTATTCATCTGATTTATACACAAAGCCCCTGGATTCAGCTTAGAGGAATTCAGAGCCATTCAGACTCTTGGATGAAGGTAGCCAAGGGTCCAGATTGAGGAAGGGGGCGCGGGAATCATCTCTCTCTTCTTCCGAGCTAATGCCCTCCAGTACGAACCTTGCAACCACTGGGATACTTCTTCAGCAACTGAAGTAACTAGTGGGAACTTCGGTAGGGGAGGTTCAATCTGGGCTGGTAATTTCGACAGTTTAGGGACTAGAATTTTAGCAATGAGACCAAGATCTCAGTCTACTCTCTTATCTTGGTCCAAAGTTTCATTATTGTTTCCTCTGCTAAAGCCCTTGTGTAGATTTCTTTCTGGAAAGGAAAGGCCTGAATGGATGAGAGACAATCTTCCATTCCATTTGCCCATTCAAGATTGTAGTCAGAAGCTGTTGCTGTTTGTTATTTTTAAGAAAATTTAGTGTATTTGGCGCTTTTCGCATTTCCTCCCTTGCGACCCCTTCTCCTAGTAGAAGGCCCACAACCACACTGAAGACTGTTCCATTCCTGGATTTGAAGGTCCCAGCTGGAATTTCTCATACCCATTCATATATTTTTGAATATGCCCCATAACTATTTCTGGGGTGCAGAGCTGGGAGTAGGGTAAGGGAGGCAGCTTTCTAAATCTCAACATGGGGAGACAGTGTTCTACAGGACAATTTAAAAATATTTCCTTTTATAATGTATATTTTTCAAGTTGGTTAGGTCTGTTTCTTCTCTTTATTTTTTAAGTTATTTATACCTTTTTTCCACATCACGTTATTTACCAATACATTCTGCTCATAAGAGTCCTAAAGATTAAAATGGGAGTCAGTGAAGCATCAGTAAAACCAGTATACACACCCATAGTGCCCCCCCAACATGCTCCCCAAATCAGATAGAGAGGTGCTTTGCTCAAACTTTTCCTCTGAAGCTAATTATAATTATACAGTGATCTCTTTTTCCTTCCTTCCTTCCTTCCTTCTTTCCTTCCTTCCTTCCTTCCTTCTTCCCTTCCTTCCTTCTTTCTCTTTCTTTTTTTCTTTCTTCCTTCCTTCCCCCCCACATTCTTTTCATTGTTGTAGTCATGGATATTGTTTCCCTGGTTCTACTTACTTCATTTTAAATTAATTCATATATGTCTTAAAATATCAACATTCCTATACCACAACTTGATTAAACATTCCCTAGTTAATAAACATCCCCTTTAATGCACACTTTAAAACAAATCTCAGATAACTTCCCTTTCTAGGTTCAGAGAGAATTTATTGTCTTTATTGCAAATCAAGTCACTAGTGTTACAGTGAAGACTTGAGCCTGAAGTGGATAATAACACACAAGGGGTTCAATATTCAAAGATGGCCAAAGAATTTCTCTACCAATGCCCTATAAGTACACAGTTTCAAAATACTGTCTTCTATTTTATACCATTACCATGAAGCAGCTGTATAGGAATAGGATATCAAAGTCTCCTGGATGTCAAAAGCCTGTCTAAATGCCCTGAGATTTTTCACAATATTAAAGAGAGAATTCGGTGGGGATATTTGAGCTCAGCAAATGCAAAAGGCAGCGGGATATGTTTCAAGTCAAGCATTACAGCAGAGCCCTTCAAAATGGCTGCAGGGGAGAAGGGATAGGAGTGATTCTTCTTCCAGAGAGAAAGCCAGTTCTTTAAAAAAATAATTCTGATAGGAAGACTCAGCTAACTCTTTCACTGGACAGTGGTTGCTACTAAAGCTTCAAAGTTAGAGATAAAATTACGTTTATAGCTGTGTCTATATGCTAACTGAAGGTGAATGACCCATATTCCTCCTGAGAGTTCAGTGATCCCAATGCTCCCTTTCCTGCATTAAGGTGTCCTGCTATACCCATTCCTCTCAGTTTTTGCAGGCAGAGCTGGGCAGAGGTATTTATACTTTATAGATACAATTAAAATTTTTCACCTCTCCCTGACTTTTGGAATTTATGGATCCTGTATGTTATTGTCCACCTGCAGTGATGAACTTTCACTGTAACATCAAATTTTGATTTATCACAAAATAAATGCTTCAAATAGTCCATTATTTCACAGGTGTGGCTACTCCTGTGAAAAAAATGAGAAAAGCTGACATTTTTATAGGACTTTCTCTTCATTTCATATTCACAACAGCTCTGTGAGTTATGTGCTAGATGAATATTATCATGTCTACTTTACAGATAAGGGAAAGGGATAGCTCGTAAAAGTTAAAAGTCTTTCTCACAGTCACTCAAATAGAAAATATCAAGGGTTTGAAACCAGATTTTTCTAGCTTCCAGCCTTTTAGACTACTTCTCCTTCCAGCTCCTTCTCCTATATCATGTTCACTACTGAAGCAAATAGCATCCATTTGGTGCCTTAGTAAATAGCCTCTCACACTTGTAGTGAAAATCCTTCATTTGGTGGCCAGTCTTCCAGTGGTGATCTTTTCCTATACTGAGCTAGCTGGCTTCTCAGAGGCAAACACAGTCTGTGTTCCTGACCTAATGCAAGCTTTTGCAGCCTGTGCTTTGCTGATATAGCTTTTGAACTTCACCACCAAGGGGCATTTGAGTAGGTCACAAAACAAATAAAGTGCCAAGGAGAGTACATTTTGCTGGCATTAAAATATGTCTGTTGATAGTAATATTAAAGTGTCCTTCCCTGTGACTCCCCCAGCTACCCACCCCCCACTAGCAGGTGCTTTCTAAGCAGCTGCTTTCCTTGTCTATCCCCAATCCTGCCTGTTTCCAGATACCTTCTCTTCTCTCGTTCTCCTCTACCCCAGGAGGAATTGGAACAGGAGAATCCTTTTCTAGGAATTAAATAGCAACATTTATGCCCCTTTTAGTTACTTTCAGGGTTGGACTACCTGAGCAAAGTTAAGACGGACAAAGTCTCTACGTGCCAGATGACTAAAATTGCCAAGGCATTAATCCACCCACCCCTACCTTTTGACCCCACTCAATCCCTCCATACACTTTTTCAATAAAGGTACGTGATCCCCCTAAATGCTCAAGGCCTTGAGGGTGAAGTGGGGATACTTAATGCTGCTCTAACTGCATATCCTTAGAGAAAGATATCTCTGTGTTGGACCTGGGATTGCCTCTGTCCTCAGGATTTAGGTTTTCTTTATATCTTTCTATGCCAATCTATGGACAGTGATCTTGTTCTATCCTCTCCACCCTCCCTTTCCCCCTTTACCCCCATGCATGTATTTGCCCCCTCCTCTTCTCTTCCTTAACAACTCCTATACAAACTTCTTAGCTATTCAGCCTCACAAAAACCCCTTGGCTCCCCCTTTTGTCCCAGAGAGGGCTTGAGACCCCATCATTAGCCCTGATTACCCTGAACAGTCTGACAGCCTCCCAGACCGCTTACCAGATTTCCCCATTCACTGTTCCCGGGGCTGCCCTGAGTCACAATAGAAGCGGAAATATTCTGCCATTCCCCCCAGTTCTAACTGAATAGAGGAAAAAGCTGTTTCTCTTCTCCCTCCCCATTCACATTCTCTTTGGATACAATATTTTTTTTCCTTTTTGTTAAAATTAAGGGGAAAGAGAGAGGTCAAGGCAGACTTTGACTGAGCTTTTTTCCCTGTAATTTGTTTAATGTAAACAAAGAGTGAGTCTTCCCCTCACCCCCCTTCCTGATTTTGATAAACAGTCTGGTGAAGTGGAGGGAGGCTGGTGGAAACAGGGTGGGCTGTAGATTTGGGAGCATAGAAGATCTGGGGCATTTTGAGAAAAAGGAGCATTGCACCATTTTGGGAACCAGCAGGAGGTTGAAATATTTAAGAGTCTTAAAATAGACTGAGCTGGGGTGAGGGTGGGGGTGGTGTGGGTGGGATGTCAAATCCCCAGGTTGAAATATAGCATTGCATCTAGTTTCCACTTCGATGCCGCAAGGCTTATCTAGAAATTTGTGACCCGAGATGGATTGCAGAAAGAAAAAGAAAAAACAGTGGTATAGGCAGTTCTCTAGTTCAGAGGCTTCCAGCTCTGCTCAGGGATCCACCAAAATCAAAGGCCCTCTCCATTTTTACTGCCTTCTAAAAACTAATTTCTTGAAATAATTGGAAAAAAAGAAAAGACAAGTGGGCATAACAAAGTGTATTAAATAAGATAGTAACTGTGTCCCTTTCCAATTCCATTAAAATTTTCTTTTGGAAATTCAAATTGTGGATTCATTCATAAAAGGATTATTTTGAATGCCTCTTCATTTTGGTTAGATAATTTTTAATTTTAAGGATTTGGGGGCAATTACCCCACTTATATGCTTATTTTCAGATTACTTTATAACAAAAATCTGTAAATCGCTCATAAATAAGGAATGCTTCAAAATGCAAGCCTTTTCATCACATATGAATCTGGATACATGCGAGGGTTTCATACAAATATTTTCTGCACATTGAAAGGAGAGTTCCATTACTGTTAGTCCTTTTTTCCTACTAATTAAACATTATTTAAAAATTATTAATGTTTTCAAACAAAATTATTCTTTGCACAGTGGTTCTTCTATCTTTTAAACATGAAAGTGACCTACTTCTTCGCCTTTAGGCATCATTTGTATTGATGGATGGGATGAGATTTTCAAAATGATTTGAAATTCTTTATATAAATTCATTAGTGTATCATTTCCTCTCCCAATTGGGCTATGAATGGGAATGTTTTACCTTTCATCACTGGCTTGGGAGATCCAAATGGGTTTACACAACAAGTTACTATAAGGGCAGCTCATAATACCTTGGGATTTCTTGATGAGTTACTGTGCCTACTTACAATTCAAGAATATCCTAATGTTCCAGCTATTCCAGGACAGTTATCTGAGTATGGGTGGTATGCTAGTCATCTAAGATTGGATATGAAATCTTTAGCTTAGTTAAGACCCTCTCACATCTTCCTATATGGAGATTTTGCACAAGAAAAAGCAATTCTGTAATTCCAGATATGATTTCCTTGGTACAACTACAACCATTTAAAAAAGAAAACCTCACAAATTTAATAAACTGATTTAGAAACAAAAGTTGAAAACTTGAGCCTCCCAGATGTCCAGCTACATATTCTATCTTTTGGTTTATTCATGACTATTGAATTATTATTGCTGTTTTATTTAGCAATACAACACTTCTACTAAAACAAGTCACCAATCTTCTTATCTAGAAAGCATCTTTTAAGCATGAAATGAGACCAATCAGACAAAAAAAGAACAGCTCAAGTGATTTAAAGATCAATGTCAAATTGCATAATATGCAATCCTTTTCGGTGGGAAAAAGCTTAGCCGCTCTAAGGATAGCATTGGGTTTCTTAGAGCAAGAACAGTGGGTGCTTTTTGTTTTGTTGTGCTTTGGAAGGAAGAATGCTAAGGGCTAAGGGCATTTGTCTGATATTTTAAACTGAACCCATTACCAATCATAATGAGGCTCTTGAAGGCTTTTCCTTTTTATTATATATTTAATACAGATACCACACCAAGCCAGGAATTTGATTATTTATTCTCCTACTTGGAGGTGGAGAAATTTTAGTTATATCTCTCATTCCTTCATCCCTATGTTCTAGCATCATTTTGCCTCATTTCCTGAGCCCTATTGAAGAAGAGTAATACAGCTGATAAACATCAGATGTTTGTTCCATGACTTCAAATTCAGTTTGCTTCTTTCTTACTAATGCTAATTATTTAGATACTTTAAAAATTTGTGTAGGGGAGGGTCAGAAAAAGAATGGGAGGGAAGGAGGGAAAAGGGTGGTAAAGGAAAGTTTTCACATTGTGTAGATGTCAGTACAGTTTTACATTTCTTAAAAATTAATGATCATGACCTTGTCTTCCATCATGTTATTCCTCAATGCCTAAAATGTTAATAATTAATATTAACTATTACCCACACTGTCATCTCTATGAAGATGCTCCCTTCACCAATTCAGATACAAACCCCTCCAAACTGTATAATCTCTTGATGCTGGATAAATCCATGAAACAAATTTTAAAAATATGTATGGATACTTTAAATTTGCCTGTGTGTTAATTGCACTCTCCAGACATCCGATAGGAAAAAAGAGAGGTTAGTTGCTCTAAACAAACATTTTGCTGCCTCCTAAGTAAAATAATATTTTCCCCAAGATGGGCCACTCTAATTCTGACCAGACAATGAAACACACCCGAGTGAAAGCTTAATATCATCAGAGGAGAAAGGAAAAAGCCAAAATTCTTATCTTGAGGTTACATACACACTCGCCCTACAAACGTGAACTCGTGGAGTTTAGGATTTTCTTTAAAACTTTGAAACAAATCCTATACGTAATAAAACTTCCTCACCAGATTATTTTTATTATTTCAGCTTTTCCATACAGTGCTGATCCTGCTCTAGCCAGCGCACATGCTCTACTACAGGTGTGCACAAAGAAATAACAAGCAAAAAAAAAAAAGGATAGAAAAACCTACCATGAGATCCCTTAAATAAGTAAATGAACGTCATATAGTTTTTTTAAAAACCCTTTAAAGCAAAAAATATATATAAAACAAAAAATTTTAAAATCCCAAACCACCCCATGTCTTTTCGACATGAAATATTCACGAGAGTTACAGCGCAGGCTCAAATATATTTGCAACTTAGTATTTATGTTCTCGAGGCATCCTTTCAGTAAGATCCTTTTAGAGAAAGAAAGGGCAACAGAGACTTGGTATTTAGTTTTTTCCTTTTTCCTTGTCGCATCCCACTATGACGTAAGGTTGATGTTTTTGTTTTTTGTTTGTTTTTAGTGGGGAAAAAGGTCTGTCCGCCGGGCATTCGGAGGCTGCCACTGCATCTATAGCCTGAGCTTCTTAGAAAGCAACCCAGAAGCTTCCCTACGTTGGCAGGTTGCAGGCACTAATCTTTCGTTTACTCTCTCTTTCTCTGTCCTTTGTTTTATTTTGCTTTTGTTTTGTCTTACTGTACTTTTTACATATGACTTCACTTCTTCTGTCTGTGTTTTGTGTGGGGGGATGGAGATGGTGACCTGGGCGTCAGATGTCACATTCACTGTCGCTGGATGTGATGGAAATGGCCGACGTGGCGGCTTTGCTAGACAGGCTGGCAGCGGGGCTGGCGACGGCCCCCAGAGGTTCCCCAGCGCTCTCCTCCTCGGTCTGCAGCGACCGACCTGAGCCCTGGGACAGCACCTGCTGCTGTAGCCTGCGGGGAATCAGGGACACAAGATCACAGTTCCGCCACAGATTTGGCTCTTTCCACCCCTCCCTTCCCCTCCCGTCTCTTTCCTGACCTCCCAGATTCGGAGTTAGAACCCTTCGCATACCCAGCTCACCACCTTTCCCTCACCTTGGGCATCTTCACTTAGATATTAAAGTCCACTTCCAGTCCCAGAATTGACAGGGGAAAGTAACCTGCATATTTAAGGCTTCCCACAAAAGAAGTCTCTATCCGGACACTATCTCCTCTGCGACCCATGACAGTTAAGGCCCGATCCCCAGCCTCTTTAGTTTTCCGACTCTTCTTGAATTCATGGAATTTGGGGATTTGGGGTTCCATAGTCACAAGGGATGCTTCTATTGTGTGATTTAAAAAACCGAATAGCAGAAAATACCAAAGGCCTGTCAGCTCGCACAAGGCCTCTGTTCACAGGATAAATGGAGTGGATGATCTGGCAATCTTTTCTCCCAGCGCGGTTGAATTCTACAGTACCTGCGCCTTCTACTACCGCCAGACCTCCCTTTGCATTCCCCACCACTCCCCTCCCTGCAACCTCCCTTTGCGGTCAGAGCAGGAAGCAATGATTGCAAAGAGAGGGTCCACTTGGGAGTTCAGTTGACCCACTTGGTTGCAGGGACAATTGGTGTGTGTGTGTGTGTGTGTGTGTGTGTGTGTGTGTGTGTGTGTGTAGCAGGATTTGTTTGAGGACCTTTCCAAACTGTTACTTGACTTCTCAGGGCCCTGTGACGAACGGCTGAAACAGCCCAAACTGACTTAGTCTTGAGTCTGGATCACGTCGGCTTAGACAGTCACCGCTAGGTCCCCAGCAGGGACGGGAGGGAAGAACTAGGGTCAACTGGACTTGGCCTTAGAAGAAAACTAGTGTCTCCATGGAGAATGGAGATTATTTAAAATAATTAAGTAAAATAGAACATTTTGGGGGGTTATTTACGCATATTTCTCTATATCAGATAATCCAAGCAAGGATTAGCCTCAAGAGCCGGTGCCTGAGAGGTTAGTGGGAGGGTGAGACCTAATTGGTGATTTTAGAATTGTGCATAGTTTCTTGATTTTTAATATGATTTCTGTGTTTAACCTAGAGAGGCGATTCTCCCATGGTTTTCTCGGGCCTGGTAGCAGTAGTTACTTCCGGCCGAGGGAACTGCCGCCCCAGTCAAGCGTTTACAACCCAGAACCCGAACGGAAAGGAGAAAAGGAGCCCCAGTGGGAAGATGTTCACCCAGGAGCCCTTGAACTCTCCTGACTTCTTTCAATTTAAGAGAAACTCAGAGGCTTTGCCCCCGCCAACAACCCCAAAGGATGTATCTCAGTTTCCCTTGTATTCTGCAGAGACTGCAAAGCCTCAGTTTTAACCTTCAGTATCTTAGTCTCTAGTGACGCTTAAGGAGGCGGAGGAAACTAAACTGCTCTCCCCAAACCCTTAGACACTTCAAGGCAGTCAAACACCCAGGTACTGACCTGTTTTTGGCCGCTGCTGCTCTGTCCCTTTGTCTTCGGTTTTTGAACCAGTTGCCCACTTGTGTGGGGGTAAGTCCGGTTGCCTGGGCTAGTTCTCTCTTTTTACTGGGATTGGGGTAAGGGTCCTGCAGGTACCACTCCCTAAGCAAGTGTCTCGTCCTCTCCTTGAAGCAATGAGTCTTCTGTTCCCCGTCCCAAATGGTCCGAGGTAAAGGGAACTTCTTCCTCACCCGATACTTGTCCACTGGCCCCAGAGGTCGGCCCCGGAGCTTCTCGGCTTCTTGGTAGTGAGCCTCCAGCCACAGGGCCTGTAGCTTGGCATGAGATTCCTTGGTGAATTTGTGGTTCTCCAGAATGTGGTAGAGTTCCCGGTAGTTCCCTGTGTGGAAGGCCACAATGGCCCGGGCTCGTAACACCGACTCATTCTTGTTCAGTGCTTCACAGGCTGCGGGGGCCACAGGCAGGGACCAGAGAAAGCGGCCCAAACGCTCAATGTCCCCGCTTTCCTCCAGGGTCTCGCATACCCCAGCTACTTGCTGGGGGCTGAAATTCAGAATAGGCAACTGGAACATGGAGAAAACTGCCGAGGCTGCTTTCCCCACCAGTAGCGGAGGGAGGGGATCGAAACAAATTTTAAATTTCGCCAGCAAGAGTCCAGTGAAGGATGAGGATGAGGATTATTTTCTTGATGAAGGCTGTGCCAGCTACTCCTAGGCGGCGGAGGGACTGAAAAACAGCACCGAATGTCAGGTCTATTGGGATATGTTGCCAGCGCTAGGCTTGTTGCAGAGGAAGGGTAGGGGGGAGGCGGCAATGTGGAAGGGTGGGTGGGGGAAGACAGAAAGGAGGGAGTGCTGGGAGGAAGGGTTTAAAAAAAACACACATCTAGTTCAGCTGCTGTTGCTCCTGTTTTGCTATTGGACTTGGCAGATTGGTTGCTTGCGCGCGGTGGAGACCTCCCAGTCAATCACTGTCACCATCTGCCAATCAAGACTGCGAGCAGCATAGAAGAGAGATTTCAGCACCTCCCAGCGCTCGACAGCGCCCAGAGCTCTGGTACTCACAGTTGGACTTTCTAAGGTATTTTACTGGAGTCGGAGAAAGAGACACTGTGTGGTAGGTGGACAATGGGGAGAAAGAAAGGGAAAGGAGCTCCTGTGTTTTACAATTCCCGAACCTGGCGTCGCCTTTAAGTGCTCACTAGAGAAAAACTGCTCCTGGACTCCGGGGAATTTTACTTGCTGGAGTTTCTAGTTACATAGAAAGGACAAATTGGGCAAGGAAAAAAAAAACACTATAGGGTCTAAGTCTTCAGTAAGCTTAAAACACAGCGCCTCAGGATACAAGTCCGACTAATTGAAGTCTAGAAAAATTGTGGCTGATTACACAGATTGAGACAGGTTGTATGAGGTCAGTATGTTGGGTCCATTCATTCTTCCCTATATCTATTACTGCATCTTCGTTTTTTCACCCCAGCTACAAATCTTAAAACATTCTACAGCAGTATGGACAGGAAAAGATTTATAGAAAGAGGTCAATTTCAGTTCCCTAGTGTTCAGAGATTTCTCTTCCCCACTTCTCTAAAACACCTAATACCACAACCTTAAAATTTGGAAAGGGGAATACTTTTAGCAGTCATTGATTCTGAGAATAGCTCTAAACTCCTCCAAGAAGGAGTTTCGTAGACGTCGAACTTAGCCTTTTTACACAAATAAAGCTAGTACTTTTAGGTACTTTATCAACCTACCCTTCAAGTTGAATGAACTTGAACAAATATCTAGAACAACCCTACATAAGAAGTCAATATGAAGATCAAGACAGCGAATTAAAAGCCTATTTTCGAGGCTTTAATTAGATATTCAGTTCCACCCTTCTTTGTAGGTTGGTCTTACCTCCCTCAGCTAAAGTGAAAAATTCTTAAAATGAGAATAGGAGACTCTCACCTTTGATCTCTCCAACTGAGTCTCACACATAAACCAATAAATAAGTAAATACATAATGAAAGAAGAGGAGAGTAAGGAGGAAGGGAAGAAAAAGGAAAATAAGGAAAAAAGCATCATGCTTTGATCAGGGAAAACTGATTGCTTTCAGAACCTTGAAGGATTTGAGTGCTTTATTCCACAGAATAAAGGGCTTTCTTCGAAGTGATGTTTCTGAAGAGTTTTTTAAAGGGCGATTTATTAATCATCAAAGTGTTACTGTCCCCCATCTCTTTCTCATATGGTAGTTTGATCAGCATTAATTTAGTTTGAGGGAAACAAGACAAACAGCAAGGAAAATGCTGGGAACGGCTTTTGCTAGGTACTTCCCTTTTAAAAAATGAACCACAATGGAATATTCAACATTGGTCTCAGGGCAATGGAACTGAACTGGGCCTGGATGTTTTTTCTTTAGTATCAAGTACAATTTATCTTTTGCCTGTGCGGATTTGGTAAATCAGAAGGCAGATAGATAGCGCAGATGGTTGGAGGTGTCGGGTCATATTAGGCTATGCCTCAGTACAGTGCTAAGCTCATTCTGACGGAAAACTCTGATATTATTCTCACAGATCTACACAGTTCATTAAAGATGGAGGGAAGGAAAGAAGGAGAAATAGGGAACAGGGAGCAGGAGGGAGGGAGAAACTCGGGGAAAGGGGAGAGAGAGAGAGAGAGAGAGAGAGAGAGAGAGAGAGAGAGAGAGAGAGAGAGAGAGAGAAGGAAGCCCTTTGGCCATTTACATCATTTTTTTGTGAGGCAGTTAACTAGACAGAAAGGCTTTCACTGCTGCTCATTTTTATAAAACCCGACAGGACTGAGACAAATAACAGCGGTGTTGATGATGATTAAAATGTTCAAAACCTTCCTAATTAGGGAGAACCCAGGCGGAGGAAACTTTTTCGTTCTAGATTCTCTTTGGCTTTCCCATGCAAGACAATTTAACTCATAAGTGAATGAAGAATTCATTAAAATTAATTGATTTAAATATAAATGCTGCATTGACAGTATCTATGCTTCTAGTACATTTACAATGAATCCATTTTAAAAGTGAATGAGAACCTTTGATAGAAAACAGGTAGTTCCTTTTTGCAGTTCTCTGGCTTGTCCTGAATTGAAAAGGAAGAACTGGGGAGAGATCAAAGCTACAGGGGAAACTCTCTCATGATAGCTTCTACTCTGGTTAATAAGAAAGTATTACCACCTTGGCCCCTGCATTTCTGTTATTTGCCGAGAGATAATTGTTTTCTGCTCCCATTTCCCACTGCTGTAGACTTTTTCAGTTCTCTTCCTTTCCACTTCGAGTCACACACTCAGATCCTTTTCACGCCTTTCCACGGCTAGCCTGCGGGGATCTAGGGAACAGAAAAAGCACTATGGCTTCTGCAGCTGCCTATGACTGCCGTGATCCTCCAGAATAAATGTCCCAGTGTGTACCTTAAGCCCAACTCTACTCGCCTGTAAGACTATGTGTTTTGAAAATTGTATTTTTTCCCTTTCCTTTCCTGTGAATTGAGAAGAGTGGTTTAAACAAAAGCCTTCGAAGAGACCTGGATTTTTGTGGGCAACCCCAAGTATGTGAAAGCACTCGAAAGGTGGGATAATTTGAACCTGGAAGGGTGCCCAGAGAAAAGGGTCTGCTTTTCCATGCATGTTTAACTTACTTGGGGAAAGAGAAAGGGGAGAAAGTAAAGCAGAGAGCTGTAGAATAAGAGAATGAATGTGCTCTTTTATGGAAAGATAACCTAAAAACTGTGCAAATTTTATTCCTTTATAAAATTGAGAAATACAAAACCAAGGTCCCCTTGAAGTTCACTCTAGTTCATAAACACATGGAAGGTGAGACTTAAGTTCTGGAACTATATCATCATCACCTTTCAGTTGGTTCTGAATGCACAATTAAACCTAGAGTTCTTCAGGTATTACTTGGGTCTTAGGTGCCTATCTGAAAAATGGAAATAAAAGTACTTAGACCAGCCTCACTGAGATGTTGGATGGATAATTTTTTTTAAGATGGGAAAACTTTGACTTTGTATCATTAGAAACATTCAGGTAGCTAGTGGGTTGCATAATAAAGACATTTGTGAGAGTCTAGTGAGAAAGTAGGTCTAAAACGAAATTGGACAAAAACCTTGAGTGAAGAGCTAATATGGTTCTCTCATTATTAGTCAAATTTTAGACTCTGAAATCATCAGTCTCTCAATGTAAGAGCTTTTGCTTGATTTTTATTAAATTGGGGTGGGGGAAGAAAATGATGGATTGCTACTAAGTAAACACTTTAGGGGAATTTAATAGTGAATTGCGTCCTCTTCCTTTTCTTTTTTTTTATTTTGAGGAAACAAGAAATAAGGAGAAATAAATGAGTCATCAGGAAACTTCAAGTTTAGCTGGGCATATAAATTCAAGCAAACTGGTAGTGACATAGCAGTAGGGTTTAATTCTTGGCTTTCATCTATTTATGAAATTAAGGTAGAAGGGACTGAGAAGGAACTTTGGTTTGATATTCCTCAGTTTTGTATGGAGATAAATTTTAATCTCACATATTTTATTTTGTTATATTGTTGTAAATGAACACTTCTCATTCCTCAGTCCTCTTCATCCTCAGCTTGTTTCCACCTCCTTTTCTGTCAGTTTAAAATATACAAGAAAGCAGGGCCATTCTTCAAAGGATATACCCTGTTCCATGTTATCACTCCATTTTAAATCCTATGGAACTCTGTGATTTTCTCTTGTTAACTTTTTTTTTTTTTTTATAAATCTGAAAGCTGGGACAGATATGAACCATGCAAATTTTGCTTGGGATGAATCTAATCTATACTGATGGGAGTGGAGGGCAAGAGTTTTGATAAACAAAAAAGATGAAAAAGAAGAAAGCTATAAAGTTGTTAACTATATGTAGATTTAATGCCTTTATATATTTTTATTATAAATCTCCAGTTACACAATCTCTCTAAATGTCCTCTTATAAAAATTAATACCAAGTAGCTGAGATTTTTAGTAAGTCATGGGAAGTCTTCTACTTTCCATCACATTTTCTTTACTAGAATAGAAAGGGCATTCCCAAGTTTTGTTGTTGTTCAGCTGTGTCTGTCTCTTTGTGATCCCATAGACCGTAGCATGCCAATACTGTTTATGGGGTTTTCTTGGCAAAGATACTGGAATGGTTTTGTTATTTCCTTCTCCAGTGAATTAAGGCAAACAGAGGTTAAGTGACTTGCCCAAGGTCACACAAATAGTAAACATCTGAGCCTGGATTAGAACTAAGGTCTTCCCAATTCCAGGCCCAGTGCTCTCTCCACTGAGCCACCTACCTGCCTATTCCCTAGTTATATTTAGATCTTTTCCAATTATTATACTGAATGGCAATCTATGAGCCAAGAAGTGTAAGGGAAACAGCATCACAATTCTCAGGTTTGATTGCTGTGATCATAATCATAAATCATAATCACAAAATCATAAAATTAAATGATACTAAGTTAGCATGTTTCTGTTTGCTTTTGTTCCATGTGATATTGGAGTTGAAAGTATGGAGTAGCCATGAACTTTATTTCTTCCTGTAATAATTAACTGTACTTGAATTGCTTTTTTGATAATCATGTACTAAAATGAAGATAATCTATGTTAGATCTCAGGGGCACATAGCTGGAAAATGATAACTCTGAAGGTTTGGTGATTTTGGTCAGATTTTTATGTGTTACAATCATGTGTTTCTCCAGAAACCGGCCTTTTTTAAACCATTCAAATGTGCTTTTTAAAAGCTATATGAAACACAACAGTAATTACTACATTTTAAATTTTTAAGCATTTTAGTCATTATTCTAAATTAAATGTAATTTTTCATACAACATATCATTAAAGAATTTAGTATTTTTATTTTCCAAATGATGTCCAGTGAAGATAGTCCCCCCTTTTTGCCCTCTCCATAGCCAGTGTGAAGCACATTGAATGAATTGAACATTCAATTTTATCATTTTATTATTATTTTTCATTAACAAGCATTTTTCTATCCTTCCTATCTCCCCACATTGGAAAAAGAGAAACAAAACTTTTTATTAAATATAATAGTCAAGCAAAACAAATTCCTGCATAAATTCCTGTCTAAAAGTATGTGTGTGTATGTGTGTATATGTGTATGTGTATGTGTATGAATATGTGTATGTATACATATACAGTTATGTATGTGGGCAGTTAAATGGTGAAGTAGATAGAGTGTTGGACCTGGAGACAGGAAGACCTGAGTTCAAATGTGGCCTCAGACATTTACTAGCTGTGTGACCCTGGGGAAGCCACTTAACCCCTCTCTGCCCCAATTTCCTCATCTGTAAAATGGGGATAATAATAGCACTTACCTCCCAGAGTTGCTGTAAAGATAAAATGAAATAATTTGTAAACTCCTTTGTAAACATTAAAGCACTATAAATACTAGCTTTTATTATGTATATACATGCATATTGGTGTGTATATATTTATATATATTGCACAGATATTTGCATACATACACATATGTAGATATATATACATACATACATATATATGTATGTGTAAACACACACACATATTCACTCTTTTAGAAGGTACATATGCTTCATTATCTATCCCCTGGAATTGTGGTTGGTCATCGAATTAGAGTTCTAAAGTTTTTCAGAGTTGATTGTCTTTATAATACTGTTATTGTATAAATTGTTCTGATTCTGCTCATTTAAGCCTGCATAGGTTCACATAAATCTTCCCAGGTTCCTCTGAATCATCCCCTTTTGTAATTTTTTTTTACTGTCATAATAGTATTCATTCATATCCATATGCTATGATTTGTTCAGTTATCCCCCTGTTAAGGGATACCTCCTTAGTTTCTAGTTCTTTGCCACCACAAAAATAAGTACTATCAATATTTTTGTATATATGGATGCATTTCCCCTTTTTAAGAATTTCTTTGAGAGTATAGTCTAGTAGAAGCATTTACTGGGTCAAGGTATGCACAATTTAGTGGCTTTTTGGTCATGGTTCCAAAGTGACTTGTTTTCCTTCTAATTTTAGATGGACTGGTTTTATTTGTGCAGAATATTCAATTTTTAAAAGTATTGGCTGTCTAAGTAAGGCCTAGAATTGACTTCAGACTTTTTTTCTGGGTTTTCCAGTGTATTAAATGTAACACAGAAAAATGAAACTTCCTTTTCTTATGCTTTCTTGTGAACAAATACTATTTGGAGTAATGCTGCCTTCAGGATTCTGAAGGTTTCATAGCTGTGACTATGACAATTAGTATTGCACTTCATGGGAAGGATCAAAATGAAATAATTTGTTTAATTTGATTTTTTATTTTCAGATATCCACTGATTGTAACCAAAATTGTTCATACTTTAGTTCCCTCTTCGGTAGAGTTCTGAACCAATTAAAAAAAATAATCCTAAAATAACCTAAAATTTGTGTTAAATAGGAGAAATGATTAAAACATCCGTTTTCATATAAAAAAATCTTATCTTCTGGAAATAAAGACTTGCCTATAGTATTTTAAAATAAGGCTACTATGCAATTTTGTTTGACTTATATTTTGTGACTCTCCATCATTTTGTGACATCTCCATATCAGAGCTAGAAAGACGCTTACATATGATCTAATTCAACCCATCTCCTTCACTATTTTGTGATGAGGAAGCTGAGGCCAAGAAAGAGAAATTTGCTCAGTCACATGTACTCCTCCCCGTTTCTCAGAGATATGATTAAATTCAGTTGGTAAAGAAAAAGTGTATCTCAGTATTTATATTGTCTTATCTTTCTGCTTGCTGCTCACAGACAAATTTAAAGCAGACTAAGGCAAGCCAGCATAAATGTGGTGATAACTCCATCAAAATATTTCTTGAGCTACATAACAAGTGGTCAAGCTTGTGTTCACTTATATTTTAAAAAGAGAATTGATACCTAAAAATATAACATATCCAATTTAGTATGAATATTGAAATACGTTATGAATATATTTATTTTTTTCTACTGGTTCATTCTCACTGACAGTAGATTACTTGATTTATGACAAAATCAAATATAAATATTGCCAAATTTATAAGCAAATATTGAAATAAACATAAAGTGCTCTTTCAAGAATATATGTAGAAAGAATAAAAATCAATAAAATGGAAGCATACCAATCTGTTTAAGACACTCTGGGATCATTTGTGACATCAATAAAAGTAACAACATTATCATATTACATATTACTGAATAAATAGTGAATTTAAGAGTATTCTTTAAGATCAAGGCAGCTTAGCACTCAATATTACAGTTTAGGTAGGAAAATTAATTTATTAGTTATCTTCTAAAATATTACCAAACATAAATATTGCCACTTTTGTAAGCAAATATTGAAATAAACATAAAGTGCTCTCTCAAGAATAAATATAATATAATTACACATTACCCATTAAATGTTACAATAAGATAGTGTTTTACTCTTAAAATATGGAAAGGTCAATCCTGTAAAGAATGCATAAGAGCAAAAAAGTGATCCAGAAGTAAAAAATATAAGGCAAAATATTCTCCTAAGTTTAATAAACAATAACTAGCCTAGGTATTTTCAGGCAACTTCTGATTGGGTGAATTCCCACTAATTTTTCAGCTTGACATTGTTAAAAGCACTGATTTTTAGTAGAGGAAGGTTCTTAGAAATTATTTAATCTAACTCTTTTCTTTTTCTTTTTTTATTGTTTTTAACTTGCCATACACCAAGAAACATCAACATTTCCATATACAAAGAACAGAAAAAGAGTACTGCATATGAAACCTTGAATATCTATTGTTTATAGGTTTGTAAAAAAAGTATATAATACATTTGGGGGACAGAGAGGAGAAAGGGAATGAATTTAGAACAGAAAATAAAATAAAATGAAATAGAATTTAAAATGAAAGAATATGATGCATCCAACACATTAGTTTCAAAACCATCCTGCTTGTTTGTGTATTTCCTGAACTTCTGTTCTCTTCAGTGCATTCAGTGAATTATTTCTTCTTCTTCTTCTTCTTCTTCTTCTTCTTCTTCTTCTTCTTCTTCTTCTTCTTCTTCTTCTTCTTCTTCTTCTTCTTCTTCTTCTTCTTCTTCTTCTTCTTCTTCTTCTTCTTCTCCTCCTCCTCCTCCTCCTCCTCCTCTTCTTTCTCCTCCTCCTCCTCCTCTTTCTCCTCCTCTTCCTCCTCCTCCTCCTCTTTCTCCTCCTCGTCCTCCTCTTTCTCCTCCTCCTCCTCCTCTTTCTCCACCTCCTCCTCTTCCTCCTCCTCCTCCTCCTCCTCCTCCTCCTCCTCCTCCTTCTGGTTCTTCTTGTTCTTGTTCTTCTTTTTCTTCTCCTTCTCCTTCTTCTTCTTCTTCTTCTTCTTCTTCTTCTTCTTCTTCTTCTTCTTCTTCTTCTTCTTCTCCACCTCCTCCTCCTCCTGCTCCTTTTCCTCTTCCTCTTCCTCCTCTTTCTCCTCTTCCTCCTCTTCCTCTTCCTTCATGTTCTCCTCCTCCTCTTCCTCTGTCTTCACCTCCATTTCAGACTTCTCCTCTATCACTAACCCCTCCCCTTTCTCCAATTCTCCATTCTCAATTTAAAAAGAACCTTGTCACAAATATGCATAACCAAGTAAAACAAATCTACAAATTGGCCATATTTTATAATGTATGTGTCATTCTACAATATTAGTTCATTACATGTCAGGAGGTAGGTAGGCATGTTGTATCATCATATCAATGGAGTTATGGTTGGGGCATTGATCGGATTATGCATTGATCAAAATTCTTAAGTCTTTCAAAATTTTTATTCTTTGCAATGTTTTAGTCATTGCATAAATTATTCTTCTGTTCCTGCTTCCTTCACTCTGCATCAGTTCATACCAATCTTCCAAAGTTTCTATGAAGCCATCACTTCTATAACTTCCTTTCTTTTGTTCATGCATGGTTTTTTTTATTTTTTTTCTCCCCGTTTCTATCCTCCCCCCCACTCCAAGATGGCACATGTTCTGATTGCTCCGTTCCCCAGTCAGCCCTCCCTTCTGTCACTCCACTCCTCCCCCATCCCCTTTTCCCTTACTTTCTATGCCCCATTGCCTGTATATCTTATTTTCTAGTTGCATGTAAAAACTTTTTTTTTGAACATCTGCTTTTAAAACTCTGAATTCCAAATTCTCTCCCCTCTTCCCTCCCCATCCACCCTCCCTAAGAAGGCAAGCAATTCAACATAGGACACATGTGTATCATTGTGCAAAACCCTTCCACAATACTCATGTTGTGAAAGACTATATTTTGCTCCTTCCTATCCTATCCCCCTTTGTTCAGTTTTCTCCCTTGACCCTGTCCCTTTTCAAAAGTGTTTGCTTTTGATTACCTCCTCCCCCATCTGCTCTCCCTTCTATTGTCCCCCCTTTTTATCTCGTTCCACCTTCTTTCCTCTGGGGTAAGATACCTAATTGAGTGTGTTTGTTATTCCATCTTCAGGTCAAATCCGATGAGTGCAAGATTCACTCATTCCCCCTCACCTGCCCCCTCTTCCCTTCCAACGAACTGCTTTTCCTTGCCACTTTTATGTGAGATAATTTACCCCATTCTATCTCTCCCTTTTTCCCTCTCTCAATATATTCCTCTCTCATCCCTTAGTTTTATTTTATTTTTTTAGATATCATCCCTTCATATTTAACTCACCTTGTGCCATCTATCTATCTATCTATTTATCTATCTATCTATCCATGTGTGTGAGTGTGTGTGTGTGTGCGCGTGTATTCCCTTCAGTTACCCTAATACTGAGGTCTCATGAATCATACACAGCATCTTTCCATGTAGGAATATAAACAAAACAGTTCAACTTTGGTAAGTCCCTTGTGATTTCTCTTTCTTGTTTACCTTTTCATGCTTCTTTTGATTCTTGTGTTTGTAAGTCAAATTTTCTATTCGGCTCTGGTCTTTTCACTGAGAAAGCTTGAAAGTCCTCTATTTTATTGAAAATCCATATTTTGCCTTGGAGCATGATACTCAGTTTTACTGGGTAGGTGATTCTTGGTTTTAATCCTAGCTCCATTGACCTCCAGAATATCATATTCCAGTCCCTTCAATCTCTTAATGTAGAAGCTGCTAGACTTTGTATTATTCTGATTGTGTTTCCACAATACTCAAATTGTTTCTTTCTGGCTGCTTGCAGTATTTTCTCCTTGATCAGGGAGCTCTGGAATTTGGCGACAGTATTCCTAGGAGATGTCTTTTTGGGATCTATTTGAGGAGGCAATCTGTGGATTCTTTCAATTTCTATTTTACCCTCTGGCTCTAGAATATCAGGGCAGTTTTCCTTGATAATTTTTTGTAAGATGATATCTAGGATCTTTTTTTTGATCATGGCTTTCAGGTAGTGCAATAATTTTTAAATTATCTCTCCTGGATCTATTTTCCAGGTCAGTGGTTTTTCCAATGAGATATTTCACATTGTCTTCCATTTTTTCATTCCTTTGGTTCCGTTATATAATATCTTGATTTCTCATAAAGTCACTAGCTTCTAGTTCCTCCAATCTAATTTTTAAGGTAGTATTTTCTTCAGTGGTCTTTTGGACCTCCTTTTCCGTTTGGTTAATTCTGCCTTTCAAGGTATTCTTCTCCTCATTGGCTTTTTTGGAGCTCTTTTGCCATTTGAGTTAGTCTATTTTTTAAGGTGTTATTTTCTTCAGTAGTTTTTGGGTCTCCTTTAGCAAGTCATTGACTTGTTTTTCATGGTTTTCCCACATCACTCTTGTTTCTCTTCCCAATTTTCCCTCTACTTCTCTAACTTGCTTTTCCAAATCCTTTTTGAGCTCTTCTGTGGCCTGAGACCAGTTCAGGTTTTTCTTGGAGGCTTTTGATGTAGGCTCTTTGACTTTGTTGACTTCTTCTGGCTGTATGTTTTGATCTTCTTTGTTACCAAAGAAAGATTCCAAAGTCTGAGTCTGAATCTGAGTCTGTTTTCGCTGCCTGGCCATGTTCCCAGCCAACTTACGTGTCCCTTGAGCATTTCGTTGGGGTATGACTGCTTGTAGAGTAGAGAGTACTTTGTCTCCAGCTTGAGGGGCTGCACTGTTGTTTTCAGAGCTATTTCTACACAGCAAGCTCTGCCACACCAGTGCTCCTCCCTCCCCCCGCCCAAGAAGTGCCAACCTGGACTGCGACTCAGATCTAAGCAGGCTTTGCACTCCTGCTCTGATCTGCCACTTAATTCCTCCCACCAGGTGGGCCTGGGGCCGGAAGTAACTGCAACTGTACCTCTGGAAGCAGCCTCAGAGCTGCACCACCTCTACAGCCCCTGGGTGGTGGCTGACCACAAACTCCTTTCACTCTGTCCCTGCAGTTTTTTCCCACTAACCTTCTCTGTTGTCTTTGGTGTTTGTGGGTTGAGAAGCTCACTGATTCAGGGTGCTAAGGCCTGTTCTACCTGGTTCCCAGTCTGGTTGGTCCGGGCATGGCCCATGCTGGGCTCTGCTCCACTCCACTCCCAACACAGTGCGATAGACCTTACCCAGTGACCAACCAGGCTGTCCTGGGCTGGAGCCCTGCTTCCCTCTGCTATTTCGTGGGTTCTGCAGTTCTAGAATTTGTTCAGAGCCATTTTTATAGGTGTTTGGAGGGTCCTGGGGGAGAGCTTTAGGCAAGTCCCTGCTTTCCAGCCACCATCTTGGCTCCACCCCCTCCATAATGTCTTATAGCATAACAATGTTCCATTACATTTGTAGGACATCTACTTCAGATCATAGAATGGTAGCAAAAATTTACATCTGAACCTATTACCTTTCAACTGTTTTTAGTTTAAGAGCACTTTTGGAAAGCAATTTTGCTTAATCATGATGGATCAGTGGTGTGGTAATTTTTTAGCATAGAATTTTGGGGCTAATATTTTAAGCCTTATCGTGCATATAGCAGTTGTGCAATATTGCTAATTAGGTATTATGGGGAATGGGCCAATAGAGGCCCATTCCTTTGAGAATGTACAATCTACTTTGCTGACTATCAACAATGAGGGGGTTAGGTTGGTGAACCTTTTTATAAAATGAAGGCCACCACCCTCCTCCTCAGAGCATGTCCAGGTATTTTGTGTTTCCTGTACATACAAAACATGTAAATATTTAACATCTCTCTCTCTGTCAACTTTTGAGTGAAGAAGAACTGCTTTAAGTGTCTGGGTGGAGGGGAGGCAACCACTTCAACCACTATACTTTCCCAACATGTGGGAACATCTCTGTTTCTTTGGCTCTTTGTAGTTTTTCTTTCCTGATCCTAGATGAAGGAATGTCAGAGACAGAATGGACTTAGTCAAGACCTTGTAAAGTTTGAAAGGTAAGAGGTGGTCTAGTAAGTAGAATCTATATTTCAGCTTAAGCTGGTAGCAGCAACAGCTAAACCTAATGAGGATGTTCCTGATCAACAGTGAATTAACCTAGCAGCCAAGACAGTGTCCAATAAGCAAGAGAGTGACTCATCTCTTAGCTGCGAGCTGCATTCTGAAATTGACTTGGTGAGAATAATGTTTGTAGCTACCACTTTAAGTCAAGTCTGAGCCAGATCTCCTCAGAGTTTGAAGTGGGTTCCTTGGCTTAGAGAGATCTTTTTGTACTTTGGATATTGCTGTGTTTTCTCAACAAATATTCTTTTGTGAAAGCTAATTTGATATTAATTGCTAATTGTTGACAGTGAGGGGACATTGACTTGTTAAATGATACTGAAGATATACTAGCTGGCACTGGCAAATTTTGTTGGGATAGTAATCATTGATACTGATTTTGAGGGGAATAAATAAGAGTGAGGGCTAAATCTGATAGCATTACAAAAATCACTCCAGGCCCTAAGAGATATCCAAAGAGCCCTAGAAGGGAGATATAACCTCTCTTTGGGTCAATGAAAACTGGGAAAATGAAATTCTGAGTCTATAAGAGCTAGATGTGGGATACCTTTTCCATTTTGAGAGGTTGATTCAAGTCAACCTGGAGTGTCTAATTCTTTTGGGAGCTTTCCTGATCCCATTTTATTTTTTTTCTCTTCTTTTGAATTGATCCTCCTGGTCCTTTTATTAGGTGAGCTTAGAATTCCATTAGGATTACAAGGCAGGAGTCCATTGAGAGGATTTGGGGGTGCCCTTTAGCATAGAGATCCAAAGGAAATCTGCCTGGATCTCTAAAAGAATCACCTTTTGATAAAGGGTACAGGGACCCCTGGGGAAATTTCAGCAGGCCGTATGTGGAATTCAACACCTAAAATTTTGTCTGGATCCTAGTTGGACCCTATATATTGAGAGGATTGTGGAAGTTTTCCTTTAAGACAATTTGCTTTCTTACCTGAGGGTAAAAGAATGACTTTTAGTTGACCTTGGTCCTAAATCCCTGTGGATAAATCTCCATCTGTTTTGGGAGCTAGGCTGGAATTCAAGTTTCTTGAACTGAGGGAAAGTTTGGCTTTTCATCTTCCCTACTTTCCCTTTTGTTAGTTCCTTGTATTTCCCCTCCCCCCCCATTTTCATTTTTTAAATCTCATTTCTTGATTTTCCTGGGTTGGGATAAGCCCTTGATGTATACTAAGTATACAAGAACCTCTCATTGCTGTGTAAAATATAATTTGTTTTATTGACTACATTACTCTGCGTTGGGTGGGGGGGGGGTAATTGGGTTTTCTGCCTTTAAATTTGGGACTGTGTAACATTTATGCCACATAGGCCATTTGCTTTGACTCAAGGCATTGGAAAAGGACATTTCTGAGCACCCTTTTGACCCTAGGAACAATAAAAATGCTAGATGCACTCTATAGATTTGTTAAGGACAGGAAATTTTTCAAGGGGGTAAGAAGCATAGCATATTTGGTTATACGTGATGGAGGTGTCCTTCTTGGCAACCATGAGGACTTACAGGCTGTTGAGTAGAACTTTGTGTAACCCTTATTCCTCAACCTTCTTCCTGTTAGTCTGTATATGTAAAGATTACTCTTTGACTTCTGAAGGTCCAGTCCAGGGGAGGGTTCCTTCCTTGACTCTAGGATCCTGAGTTAGCATATGGCCTCCTAGGAAAGTCTATGTGTGAGTTGAGCTTTCCTGTATGTCTTTTTTCCTTCAATACAGAGCCTTGTGAGTTCTTAAAAGTTAGCTGCCATTTTCCCCTTTCCCCAGGCACCTAAGCAGTTGTGGCAACCACAGCAACAGTGGAAGTGACAAACTGACTGAGAGGGAGTTGCCCAGAGAGAGAGAATCCATTGGAAAGAAGAGTCCACTTAGCTTTGACAGCTTTGGGAAGCAAAATGTAAAATGGCTAATAAACTGCCCTGAGGCAATTGCTCCAACAAGACTTGTGTACTATCTCTCAGTGATTGTAATTGTTTCATGATTATCTATTGCTAAATGCTATCTTCCAGCATGGGATTAAAATTGCCTGTTTTATGCCTGATTCATGTTTTACTGAAGGTATCTTTTTTTACTTCATTATCTTCCCACTCCCTACCCACACTGCCGAGGAGGACTCTTTAGACCAGAGCCAAAAATATGACTGTTCTCCAGGATGCGAAGTTGGGAAAAGAATTTGAAGTACTGAGAGCCTTCTTTCCCTACTGAGGAGATGAGCAACCCCAGAGCAATGATCTCAGGGTAACCAATGAGGGCAGGTAAAAGACAGGGACAGGAAGTCACCTACTGTAGTGTCAGCCTACCAGTGCTGGGCTATCCAAACAGATAGTCATTTGACTTCCCACCTCAGAAATGGGCACTCACTGATCAAACAGCCAAGTTTAATTGTCTTTCTGATGTCTTCTCCCTTGAAAGTAACCAAATTCTCTAATGTAGAAGCTTTCCCTATATTGATTCATCACCCTTCTGGTACAAGCTATTGCTACCACTGAAGTAGTAAACAGTGCTAATGTGTGGTAGCCACTGACCTCCAGATCTTTCAAAATTCCCAAGGTTACCTGGACATTTGCACTTCAGGATACTCTTTTGTCTAATTTCAGGAAAGAACATGCCCAAAGAGAGGGAAACTTGCCCCTAGTCAGTCAATTTTGGTTAATCTCAATCTCTCCCAGCACTAGATGACGCATGGGTGAGATCACCATGTCACAAGGGTAGAAAGAGGATACTGTTCTTTCCCACCCCTCCTTGGAGTCAAAACTTATTCTTAGAAAGTCATAGCTAAGAGGCCTCAGCCTGGAGAGCCCTAGTGAAAAAGTCCTAGCCATGAGTAGTCTCCTCTTTTCAAAGTTCCCCTGAGTCATCAGCAGTTCCTGATTAGCAGCCAATTAGGGGATCATTAACAAGTGCTCGAGTTACCTTTGGCCTGAAATAGGCTCCCCTAAGTTCCCAGGCAGAGAATATCCGTGAATGTTCTCTACAACCCTCCAGGAAGGGCAAATCAGAGAAAGCATGCTTCATGACCTTGTTGCATAAAGAGTCACTGATGGTATAAATTTAGAGCCTCTGACAATTCCATAGGGGAGATCTTTCACTTAAACTCTTGGTGCTTTAGGAACTCTTTAAAGCTATAAATTGAAGAGAAGGTGCTTACCTAAATTATTAGGAGTTACATCATCCAGGATTTCCCTGTATCACAAGGCTATTCCCTATTTTGTCCCTATATGACACCAAAAATTATTCTCCTGAAGTGGATGTGGTCAAAGTACATCCCTGGTAAGAAAGAATAAAGAAGGAAAAGAAAAAGAAGTTCAGAAAAATTCATCTCATTCCCTGAGAGAATATGTAATGTTTCAAATCTATAGTTCTTCCACTCAACAAACAAGGGAAGAGACAATTTCATTTCTTATGCAGGTCAGTCTTTGTTACTGTAATTATACAATGTCTACTTTCTTTTTTGTTGGTACTCTTTCAATAAATGCTTGTTTCCTTATTGTGATAATTATGTGCATCATTTTCTTGGTTCTGCTTCAGTTTATGCATCTTCCTTCTATTCTTATTTGAATTCTTCATGCTCATCATCATGACAAATCATTAGGTAATAGATCTTGGTCTTAAAAATCTAAGTGAGAGGCCATTTCCAGTCATCCTGATTTATAGCTGGCCACTGGACCCAGATGGCTCTGCAAGAGAAAGTGAAGTTGGTCGCTTTGACAGCCTTCTCTCAGTTAAACCTAATTCCCTTGCATGTCATGGCATCATCTCCCCATATCATGATGTCTTTGAGAACAAAGAACAAACAACAACAACAAGGGGAGGTCTTTATAGTAGTGATATCCCTCAATTCACATGATGTACTGGATTTCCAAATAATACCAGTCCCACCTCCTTTAGAGTTTCTTATGTTTTGTATTAACACTTCATGTTCTTGGTCTTTTGGTTCTTTATTAGAAGCCTAAAAACAAACCCTTAAAACTTGCAAGGTAATCTCTGGGAACAGGCTTTCCTGTTCTGTAATCCTATCTCATTTGATTACTCTTGCAGTTGTATTGAAGAAATCAATAGATTGAATAGATAAAGTCCTAAAAGGCTGACTCCAGTTATAAGACAAATGTACTATTCACTGGTTTCAAGTATCTTTTGGAGACAAATTTGAGGAATAAAACATTTTCAATATTTGGTTTCTGAGTTGAAAAGCAATCATTTTGGCTTTGGTTTGTTTTTAATTATGCAGTATTGACTTGGCATCAGACCTGGAAAGAAACCAGATAAGAAATAAATTTCATTAATAATTTCTGTCACTTGGTCTGAATTATGCACTGGTGTTAGGACTTTCCCAAAGATAATGCCTAAAATTAATAATAAGAATGGAAGACATCTGTCTTGAAAATCTTTTCCCATAGAATATTTCAGAGAACGTTCTGTTCCGAGAGAGAATTTGTTTTTCAGTCGTTTCAACGTTCCATTCTTTGTGACCCCATTGGCAAAGATACTGGGATCGTTTGCCATTTTCTTCTCCAACTCATTTAACAGATGAGGAAACTGAGGCAAACAGGGTTAAGTGACTTGCCCAGGATCACTTAGGTAGCAAATGTCTGAGGCCTGATTTGAAATCAGGAAGATGACTTGAGGCCTGAAGCTCTGGACGACCTAGGTGGCAAGAGTGAATAGAATTTTACTATTATGTTGACTCTGAAGATGTAAGAATAATTTTACAGTTTATTTGTATTTTCCTTATACTTAACTAGAGGGTTTAAATAAAATACTTCCTCTTTGAAAAGTACAAATACCTTTATGAAGCCTTTTCTAGTCTCCCCCCTCAATGGATTTCGCATAACATTCTGCTTTTTTCATAACTTTGTAACATACTTATAATCCCAGATTATGTATTATTGCTATCTGTGTTGGTAAGTTCCATGAGGGTAATGGCCTTGCTTTTATTGACAAGAATATAACAACTGGTGCTACTATTATGCACTTTTAGCTTGTAACATCTCTGTTAGTACCTTAGCACAATGTAACATATCACGGAATGTTAAATGAATGAATAAGGAACTATAGGGGCATAGTAGAAAAAGTTCTAGATTTGGGTTCTGGGTTCAAATCCTACCTCTTACTTGCTCAAGTGATCTTTTTCTAAAGACATATAACCATTCTGGGCCTCCATTTCATTATGTGTGCAACACTAGGTATAATTGGAGCATAAGGAGTTTGTGTTCTCCTCACTTTCCCCTCCCAACCAGAAAGAGGCTGAGTGAAAAATCCTCACAGACTATGTGCTGACTGGGCTGGCTTTGATGAGAGGGCTTTCACCTTCTCCATTACTAGCAGTGATCCCCTTTTCTTTGGGTAAAAGGGGTGGCATCCAGCCTCATTCCCTCAGCAATACTCAGACTCCAGCAGGCTCATTCTTCTAGGGGAAATCTAAATGAGATCCGAGTTTAAATTTTAGTTTTCCACTATAGGATCATTTGTAAAATGAAATGGTGGCTTTATAGTCCCAGAAGAAGTCTTTTAATCTTCCCAGCCAGAACTTCAGGGTTCCAACATAGTGTGTGAAATATAAAACCTCTCAAGGCTATCCCTCCATGCACCCTCTGATCTTAAGCAATGACGTACCTGCAGACAATGAAAATCCTCACATAAAAAAGGGAATCGGTTTTACAAACTACCATCAGCAATGGAGCCTAGAAAAACAAGACACCCTGGGTTTTTTTCTGCTCCGTCTAAACATATGGAGAGAGGAGAGAGGAGAGGAAAAAGAAGACAAGGGGAGACAGTCCACTATCACTCAGTCTCTTTCTCCAGTCAGGTTGTTGCAGTTACTTCTGCTAGATGTGATGCTGGCCTCCTAGAGGCAGTCTTGCCTTGCTTCCCCATTTCTGAGGCAGCAGTTTCTACTTCTCTCCTGGCTGGCCACCTCTCAACCAGAGCCTCTACAAGCTGCTAGATTTCATGCTCCCAATCCTAAGTCCCATGAGATGTTTTCTCCATCTCATAAATGGTCCAAGAAGGGGTGAGGGAAAACTCTTCTCAGGATGTCCAATCTTCATTAAAAAACATTTGCCTTAATGAAGTCCCTAGAATCCTCCTCCTCTAATGTGGAAACTTTTCCTGCAGCAATCCATCACCCCTCTGGCACAAGCTATTGTGCCACTATGGTAGTAAACATTGCTACTGTGCTGTAGCCATAAGACCTGCAGACCTTTAAAAATTCTATATCAGTAAGGCAAGATTCGTGACCTCGAGGATGACCATGAGCATGCCTGAATGGCTTGGAATCACAAAGTATGAAAAACTCTCTATGTAGAAGGCAGAGGAAGTATAATATTTATTTAGACTCTAGAGGATCAAATCCAGAACAAATACCCCCAATTTGTATAGTAGCAATTATATTCCAAAACCAGTAAGCCCGCCTCAATGTAGTAACAAGGAAATTATAACACATTATTATAGCAAGGAACCAAGTTGTCCTGTAACCTTCCCCTCTGCTAGGGCCTTCCTGTAAACAATCACTCATGAATCCAAACTCTCCTCTCAACACTTTCTTCTGCAGCTCTGCTCAATATCTGTTCTTCAGCATCCTCTTGATGTCTACTGCCTCAATGTCTTCCTCTCAGTTCTGTTGCTCTCAGTTCTGTTGCTCTCAGTTACTCTCTCTTCTCCTCTTCAATTCTGTACTCTCCTTTTATACAGTCCTAGCTGGCAACTGATTGGCTAGAACTCAGGTCTCTGATTGGCCGAATTCATGATTGACTAGAACTCGGTGCACATACCATTGGCTTTGGTCTTAGCAACTCCCTTTAGGGTCCTGAGGGCTTCACGGCTTAGCAAGCTTTACCATTTAGGCCCATCTGAGGCCTATTGAATGGGTGGGGAAGATCTTGGATCACATTAATACTACAAATTCCCAAAGTTACCTGGGCATTTCCACCTCAGGATACTCATTTGTCTAATATTAGGAATGAGCATGCCCAAAGAGAGGCAAAGCTAACCAAACCTTAATACCCATCCCTTGTCAGTCTCTTCTGGTTAATCTCAATCTCCGCCATATATAATAGCAGCTTTTGAAAAGTAGTGTGGTATGGGTGGACAGAAAACTAGCTTGGAGTCTGGAAGACATGGGCGTAAGTCATGTCTTTGACACACACTGATTGTATGACCATGGGGAATTCACAGTATCCCAGTCAATTTTCTTTTTCTTAAAAAAATTAATTAATTTATTTTTAGTTTTCAACACTTACTTCCGTAAGATTTTAAGTTTTAAATTTTCTCCCTCCCCTTCCCCCTCCCCAAGACTGCATGCAATCTGATACAGGCTCTACATATACATTCATATTAAACATTTTCACATTAGAAATGTTGTAAAGAAGAATTAGAACCAATGGGAGGAAGCATGAGAAAGAAGAAACAAAACAAAACAACAAAAGAAGAGAGCAAATATTATGCTTCCATCTGCATTCAGACTCCAAAATTCTTTCTTTGGATGTGGATAGCATTTTCCATCGTGAGTCTTTTGGAGTTGTCTTAGATCCTTGCACTGCTGAGAAGAGCTAAGTCTATCAAAGTTAGTCATTGCACAACTGTAATAGTAATGTAAACGGGAAGATCTTTCTCATCCATCAATAGCCCCATGTGACCTACTTAAGTCACATGGAAGCCTAAGTCACATGAGTTTGAGTCACATGAAGCCTGTGATGGGAGGAGCTTGTTGAATGGGTAGAATAGGAAGGGGTGGAGCAGGAAGGAACGGAGCAGAACTGAGAGGAAGTAAGACAGAGAAGTCAGAGGTGGGAGAGAGAGAGCAGGCACAGCAACTAGCAAGAGTGAGAGAGGGAGTGATTTTGCCCTTGGAGTGGGAAGGCCCTAAGAGAGGAAGGGCTTGGGGATGGTGGTGCCCCCTGAACTGCCAATGTGTATAGATTTCTTTGTTTGCTATGATGGGTTTGGCTTTCTTGTGCTGGGATTTAGCTTTCTGGTGTTTGAATAAATGTTTTGGTTCTGTCTTCCATGTGGAAAGTCTGTTGTATTTTGCAATTCAGAACTACACCAGCATATTCAGAGCTGCTGTAGGTGCTATGAATATCACATTAGTGCTACAACAATGTAGCTGTTACTGTGTCCAATCAGCTTTCTAAGCATATAAGTTTCAGAAAAATTATTGATCTACAACAGTGGAGGGAGTTTCAATACTGGGAAGGCCTCACAATGATGAAATAGCAGTTTCTGTTTAGAACAGGCATGATTATATGGCTATAGCCATTTTTTTCTTTTTTAATTGCTACAGGAACATCTCACCTATTCTGAATTTAGCTAAATATTTACTTGGCAGCCTCTCTTGTTTGTGACACAGCTAAGTTGGAAATAGATTTTTTTTTCAAATGGGCCCATCTGCAAGCCAAAATATATGTCAGAATACCCATGTACCCTCAAGTAGTTCCCAAAATACATTTGCACTTATTAGATGTTGATGCTTTTTCTCCAAATAAAACATGACTTTAAATTGGATTTTAACCTACATGATTGTTGAAAGGAAGATATCAAAAGGTCATGTGGTTTATCTTCCTGCCTCTAGGCAGATGAATCCTGTGGCATCTAAGGCTGTCTACCCTTTTATTGAAGAGCTATATGGATAGAGTTTGGACAGCCTTCTTTGGTAGACAGTTTAAATTTTTAATGACCATTACAAGAAGTTCTTGCTTATGTCTGATTGAAATCTCAGAGCAATTTAAGTCCATTTGAACACTTTTCAGAGATGAAGAAGAAATCACTGGTAACTTTTCATGTACTCAAAGCTCATTATTCTTACCTTTGAAAAAAGTTCTTTCTTTTGTTGATTAAGCATTCCAGGCTCCTTTCTCTTTTTTCGCATTTTGTATTCATTTAATCTCTTTTGGAATTAATGGAGCCAATTTATACTTATAAAAACAGGAACCAAACTAGACACATTCTATAAAGGTTTCACCAATGTCGAATATAAGAATTTTTTTCTAATGCAAACCCATTAATTTCAGTGTCATGTCTGTTGTTGCTTTTAAAATAAGTACACTACTGTTAACTCATATTAAGTATATACTTAAATTCCAAAGGCTTTTTCTGCCATACTTGGGTCTGCCCAGTCTCTCCCTCTTCAGCATAAGTATTTGTTTTTTAGAATAATAAGTTATTCTAGGTCTATTACCCATTCAGTATTGAAATAAGCTTATGTTCCTAGCATAATGCTTTGCCATAGTAATAGCAGACATGTAATACACTTTTGTTGAATGAATTAATTAAATGAAATCCATAAAAATTTTAGACTCCAAACTAAAAATAGGGATTTGTATTTTTCAGTGAATGATGAAAATAGAATACAAATTACACTGTATTGGTCTCAATATAGATTGCCCCTAAATAAAATCCATACTATCAAAACACAATGTCTTTAAGTGACATTGAAAAATAATTATATGCAATAATCATATGAAATATGTTTATTGTGACTCTTTTAAAAGATTTTTCAATTAAAATAAAGCAGCTTTTATTAATTGTTATCTTCCACAAAAGTCTTCGATTCATTGTGGCTCTGGATTCCAAATGTCAACAAGCTTTAACCGCTTCAACCATAATGGAAATTACCATCTCAGCAACATGGCATAGTGGCTAGAGTGCTAAACTTGGAGGAAAGACCTGGTTTTGAATTCTGCCAATGACACCCAAGCTTATAGGGCCATAGAATTAGAGCTGGAAAGAACTACCTATTCCAGCGCCCTCAGTTTATAGGTGAGGAAACTGAGGCCCTTAGTGACTGCATGACCCAGGGAAAGTCATTTAACCTCCCTGAGTGTTAGTTTTCTCACGTGTAAAAGAGGAATTATAATACCTCTAATCCTTGCCTTATTGGATTATTATTGTGAGGATTCAAATTATTGTGAGGTTCAAATAAGGTGACGTAAAGTATTTTTCAAATATTTAAAACATCAGTTGTTATTATTATTGCTTGCCTAGCTATACATGTAAATGTTCATCACCAGTTGGCCATAACAGTTCATGAAACAAAGAATAATATTTTGCTTCTTTAGTGATAGTAGCACAATAATGGAAAAGTGGGAAGAGAGTACTGAGAATCACAAAATTTTTGTTATCTATAAATATTACTTTAAGTGTTTGGGCCAAGTACAAAATCCTCTTCTAGCAATTAAGGTGTCCACATGCTATTGGAGGAACTGAGTCCTATCAATATTGGCCTAAATGAAACTGGAAGACAAAATGAAGTTGTAGCTAAATAGAAGCCTACTTTTCCTTGGAGAGCAAATAAAGGAGTCTGTAAGATTGATTTTAATGTGTGTCCAAAGGTATTAGAAAAATCAACTCATGGCATAATTGGTCCAAGATCAGTATGGGGAAGATGGCTCTTTAGAGAAATAGAAGAGGCAAATGGCTGTTAGTGTATTCAGAAATCATACACATATATCATCAAGACTTTCTTCCAGTAGAGAGTTATAAGATGCTAAATGTGGACTCCTAACAATCTCTCTGTCTCTGTCTCTCTCTCTCTGTCTGTCTCTCTCTCCATCTCTCTGTGCATCTCTCTGTCTCTGTCTCTCTCTGTCTCTGTCTCTCTCTGTCTCTCTCTGATACACACACACACACACAAATGACATATATCTTAATATATAGAAAATGACTAATTACTGCTATAACAGTACTTTCTGAACCAGATTTCAGTGTGCATACAACTACTGGGGAACTGGCTTCAACAAGAACTCATCTTTAAGGGAACAGATTAAGAATAAATCTTGATCTCAACCACCTAAAACTATGGTTCCTATCTGGATTCTCTAATTGACTTAGCTGACTGTAGAAATCAGTCCTAAGAGAGCTTCTTAAGCCTATGGAATTCTACTGCAGGGAAAGTCTTTGCATTGGTTCTAATGACTCTCAGAGGCCATTGTTTCTAGTGACTTTTCATCAGGGTACTGTTTGCACCTCTCATACCTACAAAGTTCATTTGTGGAAAAAGCTGGACCTCCACCTATCTTTGTGGAGAAAATCATATTCCAGTGTTGTAGTAACAGGATAAGTCTGAGACACTGCCATTCTCATTCATTCTTCTGTCTTACGGCTCTGATTTCAGTGGGTTGCAGTACAGCCTCTGGGTCAGGGTCTTATTTCCTTCCCCAGGTCAGTGGGTTCCTAGTTGACAATTGTTGCCATCCAACACCATCAAGAGAATTGGTGTGGTCACTAGCTTTACCAGCTGCCCCTTGGCCTTCAGAGCAAGTTCCTTAAAGGCCAAGAGTCCTGGACCAGTTTACTTTCATTCTTATTATGCTAGCAGACCAATTTCTGTAGGAAAAAAGAGACTTCAGGCAGCCGGACCCCTCCCCTACACCTCAGGAAACTGAAGGCTATAATACACAAAGCCAGTAACTAGACTCACAATCCCCAGAACAAGAAACCTGGGACAGAAAGCCCTGAGCCCCAAAAGCAGAAATTCACTGTAAAGCCAGGAAAAAGCTAACCAACATGTGGAACACAAAAAAACCGAGGACCATTGGTTCTTTTTATGGAGGCAGGCATGATCAAAATACCAATCTGGAAGAAGATAACATTGACACTATACCCACATCTGATACCTCAAAAGGGAATATGAACTGGTCTCAATCCAAAAAAGCATTATTGGAACAGCTAAAGGAGGATTTTAAAAACCAAATTAGGGAGGTAAAAGAAAAAATGGAAAAAATGGAAAAAAAAAACACTGATGAAATCAAGTCCTTAAAAAATAAGATTGGTGAAATGGCTATGGAGATTCAGAATTGAAATAGAAAAAATGACACCCTGAGAGGTAAAATCAGCCAATTGTAAAAGGAGACTCAAAATCAAAATGAACACAGCAACTCATTAAAAATTAGAATTGAGCAAGTGGAAGCTAATGACTCTATGAGGCATCAAGAAGTAGTAAAACAAAATGTAAAGAATGAAATAATAGAAGAAAATGTGAAATATCTGATTGGAAAAACAACTGACCTGGAAAATAGATCCAGGAGAGACAATTTAAGAATTATTGGTCTACTGGAAATTCATGATGAAAAAAAAAAAGCCTTGACAGTATCTTTGAAGAAATTATCAAAGATAATTGCCCAGAGATCCTAGAACCAGAGGGTAAAATAGTCATTGAAAGAATCCACTGATCACCCCCTGAAAGAGATCCCAAATTGAAAACAACAAGAAATACTATAGCCAAATTTCAGAATTACAAAGTCAAGGAGAAAATACTGCAATCAGCCAAAAAGAAACAATTCAAATATCGTGGAACTATAGTCAGGATCACACAGGATCTGTCAGCTTCTACATTAAATGAGAGGAGAAATAGGAATATGATGTTCTGAAGGGCAAAGGAGATGGGACTACAACCAAGGATCAACTACCCAGCAAAAATAAGCATAATTTTTCAGGCAAGGAGATGGACATTCAATGAAATAAGGGAATTCCAGACCTTCCTGATGAAAAGGCCAGAACTCAATGGAAAATTTGACCTTCAAATATAAAACTCAATAGACACACAAAAAGGTAAACAGGGGCAAAAACCCCCACAAACCTTATCAATCAATAAGGGCAAATTATTTACATCTTTATATAGGGTTATATCATCTTATATATGTTGTATGTATGAATATATATATATATATATGTACATGTGTATGTCAATCTTGAGAATAGTACAGTTGTTATGACAATTGAAAGGGATACACATAGCCTGTGGATGTCTGTATAAAATAACTGATATAAGGATAAAAAAATTATTAAGAGATGTAAAGGGAGGGTTCTGGGAGAAGCGGTATGGAGGTAGCAGAAAAGGGTAAATTACATCAAATGAAGAGGCACAAAAACACATTATAGTAGAGGGAAAGAAGGGAGGGAGAAGAGCTGTATTTGAGCTTTACTGTCATCAGATCTGGTTCAAGAAGGGAATAACATATCCTGATAAGTATAGAAATCTAACTTGTCCTACAGGCGGTAGGAGGGGAAAGGGGGAAAAAAGGGAGGGGGGTGGTCAGAAGAGAGGGAAGAAGTAGCAAGTGGAAAACTGCAAGATAAGGGAGGGGAATCAAGAGGGAGGGTAAACTGAGGAAGGTGGCAGTTAAAAGCAAAACTTTATTGAGGAGTGGAAGGGGAAAGGGAGAAATAAAAGCATAACCGGGGGAGGGGGAGTAGGATGGAGAAAAAGACACAGATAGTAATCATAGCTGTGAATGTGAATGGGATAAACTCTATTAAAAACCATAATCCTACAATGTGCTGTTTACGAGAAACACATTTGAAACGGGATGGGAGGGAGGGGCAGTGCGATACATACAGGGTAAAGGTAAAAGGCTGGAGTAAAATATATTGCACTTCAGCTAAAGTAAAAAAAGCAGGTGTAGCAATCCTAATCTCAGACAAAGCAAAAGTAAAGATAGATTTAATTAGAAGAGATAAGGAAGGACACTACATCCTGCTAAAAGGCACCATAAATAATGAAGCAAAATCGTTGTTTAACATATATGCACCAAGTGGGCATGGCATGCAAATTCTTAGAGGAGAGGTTAAGGGAGTTACAGGAAGAAATAGATAGCAAAAGTATAATAATGGGAGACCTCAGCCTCCCCCTCTCTGAACTTGATAAATCTAACCTCAAAATAAATAGGAAAAAAGTTAAGGAGGTGAACAGAATGTTAGAAAAGGCAGATATGATAGACCTCTGGAGAAAACTGAATGGGGATAAAAAGGAATATACTTTCTTCTCAGTGGTACATGGCACATACTCAAAAATTGACCACGTACTAGGGCATAAAAACCTCACAATCCAGTGCAGAAAGGCAGAAGTAGTCAAAGCATATTTTTCAGATCATGATGCAATAAAAGTTATTTGTAATAAAGAACCATGGAAAAATAAGCTAAAAATTAATTGGAAACTAAGTAGTCCAATTCTAAAGAATGAGTGGGCCAATGAACAAATCACAGAAACAATTAATAACTTCATTCAAAGAATGACAATAATGAGACAACATACCAAAACTTATGGGATGCAGCAAAAGCAGTTCTTAGGGGAAGTTTTATATCTCTAAATGCTTACATGAATAAAATAGAGAAAAATGAGATCAATGAATTGGGCATGCAACTGAAAAAGCTAGTAAAAGAACAAATTGAAAACCCCCAATTAAATACCAAATTAGAAATACTGAAAATCAAAGGAGAGATTAATAAAATTGAAACCAAGAAAACTATTGAATTAATAATAAAACAAAGAGCTAGTTTTATGAAAAAATCAATAAAATTGATAAATCTTGGGTCAATTTGATTAAAAAAAGAAAGAAGAAAATCAAATTACCAGTATCAAAAATGAAAAGGGTGAATTCACCTCTAATGAAGAGGAAATCGAAACAGTAATTATGAGTTATTTTGCCCAATTGTATGCCCATAAATATGACAACCTTAGGGACATGGATGAATATCTACAAAAATATAAATTGTCCAGGTTAACAGAAGAGGAAATAAAATTTCTAAATAACCGCATCTCAGAAAAAGAAATTGAGCAAGCCATCAATGAACTCCTTAGGAAAAAATCTCCAGGGCTAGATGGTTTTACATGTGAATTTTATCAAACATTTAAAGAACAATTAATTCCTATACTTTAAAAACTATTTGGGAAAATAGGTGAATAAAGACTCCTACCAAATTCTTTTTATGACACAAATATGGTACTAATACCTAAACCAGGAAAAGTCAAAACAGAGAAAAAAAATTATAGATCAATTTCCCTAATGAATATTGATGCAAAAATTTTAAATAAAATGTTAGCAAAAAGATTGCAGCAACTTATCATGAGAATAATTCACTGTGACCAGGTAGGATTTATTCCAGGAATTCAAAGCTGGTTCAATATTAGGAAAACTGTCAGCATAATTCATCATCAACAACAAAACTAGGATAAACCATATCATCTCAATAGATGCAGAAAAAGCCTTTTGACAAAATACAACACCCATTCCTATTAAAAACACTAGAAAGCATAGGAATAAATGGAGCCTTCCTTAAAATTATAAATAGCATCTACCTAAAACCATCAACAGGCATTATTTGTAATGAGGATAAGCTAGATGCATTCCCAATAAGATCAGGGGTAAAACAAGGATGTCAATTATCATCCGTACCATTCAAGTTGGTACTAGAAATGTTAGCTGTAGCAATTAGAGAAGAAAAAGAAATTGAAGGAATTAGAAAAGGCAAAGAAGAAAGTAAATGATCACTTTTTGCAGATGATATAATGATTTACTTAGAGAATCCTAGAGAATCAAGTAAAAAAACTACTCGAAATAATAAAAACTTTAGCAAAGATGCAGGATATAAAATAAACCCACATAAATCTGCAGCATTCCTATACATTACTAACAAAGCCCAACAGCAAGAGGTAGAAAGAGAGCTTCCATTCAAAGTTACTGTAGACACTACGAAATATTTGGGAGTCTATCTGCCAAGACAAACCCAGGGCCTATATGAACATAATTATGAAACACTTTTCATGTGAATAAAGTCAGATCTAAATAAATGGAAAAATATCAGTTGCTCATGGTTAGGTTAAGCTAACATAATAAAAATGACAATTTTACCTAAATTAATCTATCTACTCAGTGCCATACCAATCGAACTACCAAAAATTATTTTACAGAGCTGGATAAAATAATAACAACATTCATCTGGAAGAATAAGAGGTGTAGGATATATAGGGTATTAACAAAAAGAAATGCTAGGGAAGGTGGACTAGCCATACCAGATATTAGATTGTACTATAAAGCAGCAGTCATCAAAACTACCTAGTACTGGCACAGAAACAGAGTCATGGATCAGTGGAATAGGAGAGGTACGCAAGATAGAGAAGTCAATGACTACTACTACTACTACTACTACTACAATCTACTCTTTGATAAACCCAAAGAATCCAGCTTCTGGGATAAGAATTCACTATTTCACAAAAACTGCCGGGAAAATTGGAAAATGGTAGGGCAGCAACTGGGCATAGACCAATATCTTACACCACATACCAAAATAAAGTCAAAATGAGTTCATGATTTAGGAATAAAGGCTGGGAAAGCAAGGAATAGTTTGCCTATAAGATTTATGGAAAAGAAAAAGAATACATGACCCAACAAGAGATAGAGAGCATTACAAAATGCAAAATGGATAATTTTGATTATGTTAAATTGAAAAGTTTTTGTATAAACAAAGCCAATGCAATAAAAATTAGGAGGGAAGCAGAAAATTGGGAGAAAATCTTTACAACCAGTGTCTCTGACAAGGACTTCATCTCTAAAATATACAGGGAACTGAGCCAAATTTATAGGAATACAAGTCATTCCCCAATTGAGAAATGGTCAAAGGACATGAACAGGCAGTTTTCAGAAGAAATTAAAGATATCTATAGGCATATGAAAAAATGCTCAATATCACTACTGATTAGGGAAATGCAAATGAAAACAACTCTTAGGTACCACATCTCTCCTGTCAGATTGGCCAAAATGACAAAACAGGAAAATGATAAATGCTGGTGGGGATGTGGGAAAATTGGAACATTGTTACATTACTGGTGGAGTTGTGAACTGATCCAGTCATTCTGGAGAGCAATTTGGAACTAAGCCCAAAGGGCTATAAAAATGTTCATACCCTTTGGCCCAGCAATACCACTTCTAGGGTTGTATCCCAAAGAGATCACACAAGTGGGAAAGGGACCCATATGTACAAAAATATTTATAGCAGCTCTTTTTGTAGTAGCAAAGAATTGGAAATCAAGGCGATGCCCATCAATTGGGGAATGGCTGGACAAGTTGTGGTATATGAAGGTAATGGAATACTATTGTGCTATAAGAAATGGGGATGATACGGGCTTCATAATAACCTGGAAAAATCTACATGATATAATGCTGCGTGAGCAGAGCAGAACCAGGAGAACGTTATACACAACCACAGATATATGGATTCTGTGATGATTAACCCTGATAGACTTTGCTCTTCTCAGCAATACAAGGTGCAAAGACAACTCCAAAGGACTCATGATGGAGAGAGCAATCTACATCCAGAGAAAGAACTATGGAGTCTGAATGCAGATTGAGGCACACTTTATGCTCACCATTTTTTCCGCTTTGTTTTTGTTCTCTTTTTTGTTTTTGGGGTTTTTTTTTGATTCTGTTTCTTCTTTCTCATGATTCATTCAATTGGTGATAATTCTCCTTTACAATTTGACTGTTGTGTAAATAAGTTCAATGTGAAGTTATATGTAGAAGATATATCGGATTCCATGCCGTCTTGGGGAGGGAGAGGGGGAAGGGTGTAAGAAAATCTGGAACTCAAAATTGTATAGAACCGAGCATTGTAAACTAAAAATAAAAAATCTCAAAAAAAGAGAAAGGTCTACTTAGCTATAACATAAATAAGGTATCATGAAGGATACAGCAACATTTAGTACAGCCTCCCTCACCTGCTCATGGAAACACATCCGGTCAACAGGACAAGGAATGGTGATTCGTGTAGTCTTGGAAACCTACCAAATCTGCATTTCTTTTCTGTTCTCAGGTTGTTGTTGCTGTTGTTTTGGCAGATGACTGCACAGCAGATCCTATTTTCATTGTGATTTCACCTTTTTCATTTATCATTTTGTTGATTTGATTATCTGGCCTCTTCTTTTTATCAGATAAATAGAATTGTATCAATTTTGTTAGTTTTCTTCATAAAAAGGACATCACTTTTAGGTTTCTTTACGGTTTCTATAGCCTTTCTGGTTTTCAATTTGTCTATTTCTCTGATTTTCAAGATATCCTCTTTTGTGCTTACTTTAGGTTTATTTATTGGGTCTCTAATTTTTTAAAATGCATATTCACTTCATTAATCCCCTCCTTTTCTATTTTGCTAACCTAAGTTTTTAGGGATTTCTCTTGAAGACTGATTTTGCTGTATCTCAACTCACATAAGGCAAGCACTCACACAGAGGTCAGAAGAAGCAATACAGGGACATTCTCAAGGTTTTTCTGAAGAACATTGGAAATTGATTGTGAAACACAGGAGCCACTGTCACAGGACAGCTCAGCCTGACATGCCAGAATCAAAGAAGGAGCTGTGTTCTATGAGCAAAGTGGAATTACAGTAGCTAAAGAGAAAAGTGAGATGTACAAATATAGAGACATCTTCACTCTACATATCCATATGGACTGTTTGTGCCCAACTTGTGGTAGAACCTTCCAAACTCATATTGGTCTGATTAGCCACAGTCAGACACGCTGTACCTTGACTCCAACATGGTGATGTCATTTTGGTCCTCTTCAAGTATTGAGGACAACAACCATGCCACCATAACCATGTCATTTCATCTCTATCATTGTCTTGCACATAATTATTAGTCATTTCTATGATTTGTCCTTTGAGCCATCATTATGTAGGATTCGTTGTTAAGAATTGATTTGGGTCAGTGTCTTTTGTTTCTATTTTCCAAATTGATTATTATATTTATTACATTATAGCATTAACAGAATTTTAAATGTAGTGTGGACAGGATGGGTCTTTAACCTGTGAATACCAGGCCTAGAGACAGGAATGCCAGGAATCAAGTAGCAGCTTAGTTAATTAATTTCAGAGTGAGGAATGCTTTCTATGCTGGAGTAAAAGACACAGCTTATATACATAAAGCACAAGTGGGAAGGAGAGGGAAGGAGGATTACAAAACAATCATTTCTAGGGCCTGACTTAGGGGGATGTCTTCTCCAAGCATGTGAAGACTTTCCCTGGCAGAATGAGAGGATGAGAACAATTTGTTCAACAGCCATGAAGGTGGCTGAAGCAGGTGCTGTGGAGTGCTTGGAGCTTGGTCAGACATCAAAGATGCCAAGGTCATCTATTGCATCCTGGGCCATTGCCATCATCTTCACTTTTGTCTTGGCACTGAACTTCAATGACTCAGGAAGAGAGAACGAGGCTGATGACTTCTTGCAATTCTGCCTCACTTAAATCCAATTCACAAGCAAATCAAGACGTCACCCAGTGATATCATCGGTCCTCTGAAAATAGAAAACAAAAAGCAATTAATAAACAGTCGAAAGATATGAACAGGTAGTTTCAGAATAAGAAATCAAAGCTATTTATAGGCACATGAAAACTGCTCTAAATCACTATTGATTAGAGGAATGCAAATTAAACGACTGTGAGGCATCACCTCACACCTATCAGATTGGCTAATAGGACAGAAAAGGAAAATGACAAATATTGGAGAAATTGGGACACTAAGGCACTCCTGGTGGAATTGTGAACTGATCTAACCATTCTAGAAAGCAATTTGGAGCTATGCCCAGAGGGCAACCAAACTGTATATACCCTTTGAGCCAGCAATTACCACTGCTAGGTCTGTATCACAAGAGATCAAAGGAAAACGAAAAGTTTCTCTCTCTCTGTCTGTCTCTCTCTGTCTCTCTGTCTCTCTCTCTCTCTCTCTCTCTCTCTCTCTCTCTCTCTCCCTCTCTCTCTCTCTGTTTCTGTCTCTCTCTCTCTCTCTCCATATATACATATATATTTGTATATGTATATATTTGTTGTGGTGGTGGCTGCAGAGTTGGATACTGAAGGGATGCCTCTCAAGTGGGGAATGGCTGAACAAGTTGTGGTATATGATTGTGATGGAATCCTATTGTGCTGTAAGAAATGACTAGCAAGATGCTTTCAGAAAAACCTGGGAAGACTTTATATGAACTGATGCAAAGTAAAGTGAGCAGAACCAGATCATTGTACACAGTAACAGCAACATTATACGATGCTCAACTGTGGATGATTTGGTTATTCTCAAGCAATACAATGATTCAAGACAATTCTGAAGGACTTATGATGAAAAATGCCATTCACCTCCAGAGAAAGAACTGATGGAGTCTAAAAGCAGATTGAAGCATACATTTTTTTCTCTCTCTCTCTCTCTTTTTTTTTTTTGCGTGCCTGCGTTCTTTATTGGCTAATGTGGAAAATGGCTAATATGGAAATATGATTTGCATGACTGCATATATATAATCTATGTTAAAGTGTTTGCTTTCTCAAGGAGGGGGGAAGGGAGGGAGTGAGGGAATTTGCAACTCAAAAATGATTTTCAAAAGGTTAAAATTGTTTTTACATATAATTGAGAAAAATAAAATATTTTAAAAAATATAAATTCAATGTTGCATTAATTTAGAATGTGAAGAACAAAAATACATAGGGCAAATTTATCTGGTTATGCATTTAAGTAAGGAAGACTTCTGGAGGTGGTGAGTTTTTTAATTATAATTTTGTTAAACTAAACTTGATTCTATACATGTAAAGTAAAATACAGAACAGAGGAATTATCTGGACTGATTGAATTGAATTTTACTTTAACCTGAAACATACAGATAATGAAGACAAGGCAAGTTTTATTTTCTGAAATTATTTTGCTTTAATTCTTCCCTTTACTTTAGTCATACAGACAACATAAGAGTCAGCATGGGGATATGGACAGAGAACTGACTTTGCAGCCAATACTACTATCAAGGATCAGGTACATCTTATGACATATTACAGGCTATGTGACAGTGAGCACCTCACTGATTTCTCAGTGCTCTAAGCAACTCTCTCAGGACCATAAATTGAGATAAGAGCCTAACCTGCCCTGAAAGATGGAGTTTCTTTATCTAGGAGTTGGTTCCCTCTACCAGTGACATCGCAAGACCATTTCCTAGCCCTTACAGACACAGTTCAATGTATAAAGTATCTGGGGGTGTATGGTATTTGATAAGTTGACTTTACCTGTCACTGATCAACTGAGACATACTTAAAAAAAAATCCTTGAACCATATTATTACCATGGCAAAGAAGGCTTCTTCATTGCTTTTTTTTTTACAACTGCAAATTTTGATTCTTTGATTCTTTTAGGGTTAATGTAAGAAACACATATGGGCACATTCACTAATGGCATCTGAAAGCAAAACACAACCTCGACACTTAACTGCAGTGCAAACTGTGAAAACATTAAAAACAAATTACAATAGTGTGGCGTTAAGAGTAGGTGTGGAGGGAGAAGTCTTAGGTTTGAATCTTGGTTCTGCTCTTTGCTTTGTGTGACCCTGGGCAAGTGAAACCTGTTTTTCCTTCTGTAACATGAGTGATCTCTAAGGTTCCTTTTGGCTCTGAATCTCATGCATTAAAAAGGGGTTTCCTTGCTAAACCCTTAACTTTTTCTACTCTAGAGTATGTATGATTACTAATTGGACCCTTTGCACAGTTTCTCAAAAAAAAAAATTGGTTTTATTTCATTCTTTGAACTTGCATCAATCGGCGAGTCAATAAGCATTTATTAAACGATTACTACAATCAAGGAACTGTGCTAAGCTGTATCCTTAGCACCTGAAACATAGTGAGTCCTTAATAAAAAATAGTGAATCGATCTGATTTGACCCAGGCTCCTATCAAGCTTCAACAGGGCGCTGCAGAAAGCTCTTTCTGCCTTCCTTCCGAGGGCCGCACCTAAATACGTTCCTACGTGAGCGCGCACGTGACACTTGGGGCTTCGTTCTCCAACCCCGGCCCTAAACAGAAGCCTGGAAAGCCGGTGACGTCAGAGCCGGTGGGAGGGGCCATTGGAAGTGGCGGGAAACGTTTCCTTTGCCTCAGGCTGTCGGGTGCGGGCTCCAGACGCTAAGGGAACGGTCCCAGGGCGACGCCTGGGGCTTCCTGGGCCAGGACCCCCAATATCCGAAGTGACTCTTCACCGGGGGCCCTCCCGCCGAGGCTTCAGCAGGAAAGGTTCCTCCATATTGTTAAGGGTTGTAGAGCCGAGGCGAGCCTGGGAAATGCTGGGGCGGGGGAGGGGCAGCCCCGAGGGAGCCTGTGAGGTAACAGGGAAATGGGAGCTGGGGCCAGGGCGGCCCCCGAGGCACCGGCCTCAGGGCGCGGGCGGGCCCGGGATTACTTAGCGGGGGTTAAGCCTGAGGCAATCCTATGAGGACCGGCGCCCTGGGAGGAGTGGAGAAAGGGGTGGTGGGAGGGGGAGGGGAGATACTGAAATCCCCACCCGCTGCAGGAATCCGGCCGGGCAGGGTTGCAGGCTCTGTCTCTTTGGAAAGGTCCTACTAAGGGCTCAAAGTGACTTTGAAGCCTGTCTACACAGCCTCTGCCACGTGCCAGGCGCTGTGCTAAGAGGCCAAAGGCAGTGCCTGTCCTCAGGAGCTTGGAGTCCAACGGGGGAGACGGCATGCAAACAAATATACGCAAAGCAAGCCGTAGCGGGGATAAATAGGGATTAACTACGGAGAGAAGGCCCTGGAATTAAGAGGGTTTGGAAATAGCCTCCTTTAAAGGATGGGATGAGCTGATATATACTCTGTGTGATATATTTTTACCCGGATCAATTTACGTTACATATATGTGTGTGTATGTATGTCTATGTATGTGTATATATGTTATATACATATGTAGCACCGAATAATAATAATAATAATGCCTACATTTATTTATGACATTTATTTACCGTGTCTCAGGCACAGTGTTTAAGCGCTTTACAAATCTCTGCTTTGATCCTCACAATCCTGGGAGGTAAGTGCGGTTATCCTCCATTTTACAGATGTGGAAAGGTGGACAAACCAGTTAAATGAGCTGCTCTGGTTCACACAGCTGGTAGGTGTCTGAGGATAGCTTTCAACTCAGGTCTTCTGGAATTGAAGTCCAGGGCTCCACCCACCGAGCCACCTATGGCTTCTGGGTGCATGATGTTTGGGGGGGAAAGTAGTTAATTTGGTTTTTGCTACCCATAATGGGGCTGAGAAGAGTGGAACATGACTGAAACAACTGAACGATGAATAGTTACATATTTTAATGCAAAACTCTCCAGTAGATGGAGCATTTTCATTTTTGAGCTCAAGTCTTTCCATTTGCAGTCCCTGGGCTTTATCCGCTGTGACACTTAGCTGCTGACCAGTCCGGAATTCCATTCTACAGTCAGCTGTGGACCACAGGGCTGCCCCTCCTTCCACTCATCATAGCTGAGAGGTTGGTTTACATATACCTCACGCACCCCTTCTTGTTCAGAGAATAGATAGTTGACCTTGGAGTCCTGATGATGTAGGCTCCAGCCCTGCCTTTGATATATACAGGCTGTATGATCTTGGGCAGTCATTGGGAACCTCTCAACGTCCCGGGCCATTCTTTAAGAAAAGTTACCTAAGGGTTGTTGATTGGCGTATAATTTTTCTCAGTTTCTACACTGATGAAATCACATCAGGACAAAAAACATACATTGTATATAATAAATTCAGCAATCAGACAATATTTATTAAGTACCTGCTATGTTGTAGACACTGTGCTAAGGGCCAGGGATACAAAAAGAGGCAAAAGACAATTTTTACCCTTAAGAAGTTTGTAATCCAGTGAGGGAGACAACACACAAATACACACACACGTGCGTGTGCACGCGGTGCATGAGCACTCTCACTCCAAGCCATATGTAGGATAAATGGGAAATAATTAACAAAAGGAAGGGCTAGAATTAAGAAGCATTGGGAAAGACTTCCTGTAAAGGATGGGATGAGCAGTTATACATATACTCTATGCATAAGATATGTATTACCCAAATCAGTTAATGTCAATGTGAGTCTATTTTTGGTTTATGTAGAATCTTAGTGGTCTTATTCTGATATTAAATAAAGTAGGATAGACTAAACCTGTCTTATAAAAACCACTGAATCTCTGTGGTTTCAAAGACGTGTTGTAAGGATGTAAACAGCTAGTAAACACTGAAGGGGACAGCCGAGGATCCTAAACCTACCAGCCTTTGGAATAGCAAATGCTTCTAGCCCAGTGCCCTCAGACGTCATTCTGGGAGGCAGCGACTTGTAGAGATGCAGCCTGACCACCACAGCAGATGCTACAGCCACACCTACTGAAGACCCAGAAAAGAAATTTTACTGCTACCAAAACCCTTGACATTGTCAAATGGTTCAGCTGATAGGATTTATTTTTTTCCCAGTGGAAATGACAGAAGAAACATTTCCATTTGCTTTGCTGCTGTGTTCTAAGGACTTTGGGACCTTTTAACCTTTCTATTTGTATGCGCAGAGACTTGTGTAGTGTTTTGCACATAGTGAGTGATGAATACATACTTTTTTCATTTATTCGATTCATTCTTTCCCTTGCCAGACCATCAGCCCTGCTCTGGCTTCACTTCCCTTCCTGATCTTCATCAGTTAGTTAACCAGTTTAACTTTATATTTGATTGATATAGATTGCTTGCACCCTGGTCCAACTTCTCTTATGTCTTACTAAACCTCAAGCCTGGATTATCCCCACTATCAAACTCCTTTACTCCTACAAATTGGAATAAACTATGCTGGAAGAAGTCATGTAAACATGTAGCCATGCTAATGGGGTCCATTACAAATTTAAGTTACCTAGTCTCAACTGGGCTCTCTCTTTTGCAAGGCCATTCTTTTATACTCTTTAATTCATTCCCCACAGTGATTGTTCCAGACTTCTTCTTAGGATCATAGATTTAGATCTGGAAAAGACCTCAGATGATCTGGTTTCCACTTGAGACCCCTTTTCCCTCTTTTCCTTTTGGCAACATTCCTTGGCGTTATGAGGCCCGAGGGCATGCACGATTCAAAGTTCGAAAGCTTAGTATTGGGAGCCAAAGCTTCATTGAAGTTTCACATCAACACAGGCAAGCCGGGAAGCACTGCCAGAAACACCTTGGATTCATTACACATTTGATTTTGGACTAATTTTTGGTTGTTGCATGTTCAGTAAACCTTTACTGTTGCCAAATTTATGGGGTCAAGTCCCACAGTTTAAGAATCGCTAATCAGTTCATCCCCCTGTTAATAGGTTAGGAAACTGAGGCTCAGGGAGATCGTTACTCATCTAAGGTCTCTGAAGTTGTGTCAGTGCTGGATTTCAAGCCCGAGTACTGTGACTCCGAGTTTAGGGCTATGCTTTATTCACTGAAATACAGTACATGCCTTACCTCCTCAAGGGTCCCACACTACTCCCTTCCCCCTCTTCTTCATACTTTATGGTGAAAAGAGGCCGTTTTCATGAATTCCCTCCCATATCTCAAAACCCCTTGGCATTTCCTGTTCTCTTCTGGTTTTTTTCAGTCTCTGATGAAAAAGGTGGCCCTTCTTGCCAAGGCCAACTCCTTCACTTGTACCTTGGATCTTATTCCCTCTCATCTCCTGGAACAGATTGCCCCCCAAATCATTCCCTGTTCTCTTTATTCTAACTCTCCTTCCTCTCTCTCTCTCTCTCTCTCTCTCTCTCTCATTCATTGATCCCATCAATAATAATAATGATGATGACTAACTAGCATTTATATAGTACTTTAAGGTTTGTAAAACTTTATGGTCCCCACACTAACCTTGTGAGCTTTGGTGCTATTATCCCCATTTTACAGATGAAGGAACTGAGGCTGAGAGAGGTTAAGTGATTTGTCCAGAGTAACACAACTAGTGTTTGAAGTAGGATTTGAGCTCAGATCTTCTTAATATGCTGTATGGTATATCACCTAGCTGCCTCCTAATCAGTCAACCATCAAGCCCTTATTAAATGTCAGTCACTATGCTAAGTGCTAGGGATGTAAAGAAAGGTAAAAACAATTCCTTCTCTCAAGGAAATTACATTCTGATGGGGGGAGGCAACATATAAATAAATAGATACATATAATATGTTGTTTTTTATCAACAGAGGGTAGATCAAAGTCTATAGGCTATCCTTAAAAACCATCCCTTGACCTTACCATACCCTCAAGCTTTCTTCATATATCTGTTTCTGTTTTCACAGATTAAAAAAACCCAAAACAAATCTGTCTGTTCTCACTACTTCCACTTCTCTCCTCTCACTCTTCTGCCTCTTACCATCAGCCTCCTGACTTCATTATTTAATTAAAACTTCTCTCTCCGAAGTTACCAATAATCTCTTAATTGTTGAATCCAATGACTTTTTCACCAGACTTATCCTTGACTTCTCTGTAGCACTTGACACCATAGCTGCCCTTTTCTGCTGGTTATTCTCGCCTTGCTGGTTTTTTGTGACGCTGTTCTTTCTGGTTCTCCTATGTGCCACTACTCCGTCTCCTTTTCTGGATCATCCACTGGTTGTGGATGAAACTCAAGGCTCTTTCCTGGGCTCTTTTTCCCCTCTACACCTTTGAATGATTTTATCCTCTCCCATGGGTTCAATTATTATTTCTATGCAGATGACTCCCAGTTCTTGTTTCTTCTCCTGAGCTCCAGCCTTCATTGCCAATTGGACATTTCCTGCTGAACTCAGTATGTCCAAAATAACTTAGTCTTTGCTCCTCAACTTACTTTCCCCTTACCTTCCCACTTTTATCGAGGCCGCTATCATGACCTTGTAGTCATCTTTAACACTTGGCAGTCTTGGACCACCTCCCTCCATCAAATCAGTTGCTAAGTATTGTCTATTTGACCTGAACAACTTCTCTTTCCTTCTACTCACATGACCACCACCTGTCACCTGGACTATTACAATAACCTCCTATTTGGGGTCTTTGCCTCCAACTTTTTGACCTAGATGAGTATAATACTAAATCTCTAAGCAATCCAGTTATATTTAAAGCATAGGTCTGACCATTTCACTTTTCTATCCAGACACTCCAGTGTCCCTCTTGCCTCTAGGATAATGTACAAAACTCTTCTGTTTGTCATTTAACAATTTGAACTCCAGACTTAAGTTTATTCCTCTTCACATACTCAACTATCCATCCAAACTTGCCTATGTTCTTTTTCCCGTTTGTGACATTCTATCTCCCCTTGCTGAACTTTTGTACAGGTTATATCCTTTACTTGGAATGCATTTTCCCTTCATCTCTGCCTCAGAGAATCCCTAGCTTCCTTGAAAGCTCAGCTCAAGTGCTACTTGCAACAAGAGGTCTCTAATGAGTTCTCCCCACCTACATGCTAGTGCTTCTGTTTATTTATGTGTGCATGTGGTTGCTCCTGATAGATTATAAACTCCTTGAGGCAGAGACAGTTTGGTTTTTGTCTTTGTATTCCCAGGACCTAGCATATTGTCCAGTACATAAATACTTGTTGGTTGATTTAACTGTTAAAACATTCTCTCTGCCATTGAGGCCTCTATATTTGTTAATAGTTCCAAAAACTTGTTCTTTTAGAAATGTTTGTTTTGTTGTTGTTCAAGGATAGGGAGAAGTAGTAACTTTAAAAAAAACTTAGAGTATAAGGATATATATTACTTTCAGAAAATTTTCTCATAATTGTTAGTAATGGATTTTCCCCCCTTTTTTCCCCAAAGTATCCACAATGAATGACCAATTTATCGCTTTAGACAAACTTTTGCTAGAACTGGGTAAGTTACAAAGTAAAATTAAAAATAATGATGGCCTTTTTTTGTTCTCTAATATATTTTATGAAGTAAACCAAGAAAAATTGTCTGTTTTAGTTTTCCAGGCTGAGCAAGATTCAAGTGCTAGGGAAGAGGCAAAGCAACAGATTACTTGTAAGTAGTTTTATATGATATATACTTTTTATTTGTGTTAATACTTAAGGTCTAGATAAAAAGAGAAAAATGAGAAAAGCATTCTCTCTGCAAAGAATGGCTTCATCTGAATGCAGCCATGTTTCTATCTTGTTCAGTATAGCTTTAAATCACTGAGTAATTGTGACACAAACATAATCGTATACAACAAGAACTTAAGTACAGGGTGTTCCTAAAGTCTGAATGCATAGGCAAAAATGCATATTTTCAAGAAATGAAATGAATGAAATTTTCAACCACATTTTATTTAATTAGAATATTAACAAATAACATCTTCAATATGATTTCCATCATTCGTGATGCAAAGGTTGATACACTTTGCAAGATTCACATGAATTCGAAGCAATAACTCCACACTGCTGTCAATTTTAGCACATTCACTCTTTATGCGTTCAATCAGGTGTGTTGAATCTGTGATTTTCATTGAGTACACCTCCGTTAGCACACCCCAGAAAAAGAAGCTGCTGAACAACACAGTCTTCAGTGAAACAGTTAATGAGATGTTAATGAAATTTTCTATGTGTCCAGACTTTAGGGACACCCTGTATTAAGTATCGTTTTGTTTGTGTCATGATTACTCCAATTTAAAGCTATACTGAACTAGACAAAAACATGGCTGCATTCAGTTGAAGCCATTCTTTGCTGAAAGAAAGTTTTTTTCATTTTCCTCTTTTTGCCTAGACCCACAGGTTCATTGGTACGGGGGACTCTTAGTATAGAAACTTCCTCCACCAATGCAGACTGGCGACTTATCTGTCCCTTTGTCTTCTAGAGTTGCTTGGGGCCACTGAGAGGTTGATTTGCTCTGGCTCAAAATAACTTCTATGTATGTATCAGAGACAAGGCATATGCTCCAGTCTTCCTGACTCCAAGGCTGGCTTTCTATCCACTATACCATGGTGCTTGTTTTCACAGTCATGAGAATTTTTCTAAAAAGACTGTCAGAATTGAAAAATACCACATTTCCAGTAAAATAGTTCTGAAAATAATTTTATTAATGGAAGACCAGGCAGTAATATAATGGAATGAGCATTATATGTGTACTGGATTGTAGTCATGGCTTTGCCATTTCCTAGCTATATAACATTGAATAACTTAACTTACCTTTTCTTCTTCTATAAAAAGGGAATAATGCTCCTTATGTTACCTATCTCAAGTTGTGATGATCTGAGGAAAAAACTCACATATTTTATAAATTGTAAAGCAATATAGACTATTAGCTAAAAGTGAATTAATTAAAATGATTATACACGGTGACTGTACTAGATAAATAGAAGGAACAAAAAGCATAAACTGAAGGCTGTGTCATAATGACCAAGCTTGATCCAGGACAAGAGCTGAGAAAATGCACTTCCCTTCCCTCTTTGGGAAGTGGACAGGATTATGAGTACGGAATATTGCATTCACTGTCAGTCATGGATGATTTTGCCAAACTGCTTTTTTTCTCTTTTAAATCTTTGTTATAAGTGATGGCTTGCTGAGTAAGGGAAGAGGTGGTGATATATTTAGAAATGAAGTTGATGTAAAAACAAAAGATATCAATAAAAATAAAACTTAAAAAGCCATTAAGTTCTTGATTCTTCAGAAAAACATGAATTTGTTTGCTTTTACCAGTCTAAAATTGCAGAGTATTAAGAATTTTTGGCTTGATTTTAATATTTTCAGTTGTATTACTGTTTGGAATGAATGAAAACTTCATGGATAGTGGCTATATGTTTTAATGGTATATATGATGTTCATTCTCAATTTAGAAGTAATTTAATAGAAATTGTGCATCACCCTTGAATGTCTTCAATTTCGTAGTGTCATTAAGTAATAAGATTTTTTATGTGGGATCAGTTACCATATAAGTTTATTTTGGTCCTCTGATAAGTGTATGTAAGTAAAATATATTTATTCTGTTTTCAGTACTCTGTACATGTATAAGAGAAAAAAAGAGGAATATTTTTACTCTACGTGACAAAATAAACACAATTGATGATGAAATTGCTCGTTACCATAAGCATAGCAAATATATCAAGGATGACTGTACCAAGTAAGTACTTGATAGAGATGAAATTTTATTTTTGTCATTAATTTCTTTTATTTAGGGTTTCTAAATAAGGGTAACAGCTAAAAGTATGTCTCTGGAAGTTTTGGGGGCATAAGGAAATATCCTACATTGACAAATGCAGTAGTTGATGAGGTATAAACTTTTTAAAAGTCATCTACCAATGTAGAAAAGAATGTACAGCAACAGTTCATTAATTGAGATCCCATTAAACCAAACCTTATTAACCCCAAATTCTAGATAATTTAATGAATACAAGATCATTTTTGAGTAAAATGTTAGAAATAATTTCTATATCTATCCATTTTCAGGATCTTCTTTGTAAATGAAGAGAATTCTATTTAAAATCAATAGCTTTTCCAAACAAATATTCAAGAAAGTAAAGATTCCTTTGACATTTAATTTCTGGGTCCAGTAGTTAATTCTTCTAGGTTAAACTATCTCTATGCATTATGTTAGATAATCATATTGTCATTACTAGGTTTTTAGCTTGCTTCATTTTACTGATACCTTTTTTATGTCAAAATATTGAATGCCTATTCTATACAAATCATTGTGGAATCTTTGTTATATTCTGTGTTTGAAAATAAAATTATTTCTTTGAAAATGGTCACTATAGGTTAGATGTCCCAGAGTAAAAAAAACATAAGTGGGAAGTACTTTGCAAGGCTTACATAAGGAGTACTGGGAAAATGGAAGAAAATCTGGATATCAACATAAGAGAAAGACAGAAACCTAGATTTATGAGAATTTCAAGGCACTAAGATATAGCAGTGAGGTGAAACAGTGAGCAATGGGCAGAATCTATCTAATACGTAAAATGGAAATTACTGTAAGATCGTGAGATTTTCATATTGGTAGGATCCTCTTCTGGTCTGCTCCCTGGGGCCAGGCCATGTAAAAGAAAAAAAAAGATTTTATGGTTAAGTTTGTAATCATTTCACTCTGGTTGTCTGGAACGGACACTATTGGGTTTTCTCCTTTTAGTTCAGGAAGATGCAACAACAAGCCTTTCTGAGTTTCTATAGGATAGAAAAACCTCTCCTTACCCCTTACCCAGTTCTCTGAAGCGGCTGCCCCAAAACAAATGTTGAGTTAATATTTCAGCTATGTGGTGACAAAGAAAAACTGGCATTTGGATGTTGTTAGAAAGGAACCAAAGCATGTTGGAGCTAAAATAAAATAACAGTACTTTCTGTGGGCAGCTTTCTTCATATTTGTCTCTTCCCATCCATACTTCCAAACCAGTGCATATGTAAGGAAATGTTCTTTTAAAAAACACATTTGTGTTTGGATACATAAACAGAGTATGAGAAGTTATCTTCTCTTCTTTAAGCTCATGTGGGATTTTCCCCTGTGAAATTGTGAAGGTCATCTCAAAGAGAAGAAAATTGACACCCTTCATTGGATACATCTATTTTCTAAAACTTACCTTTGTTATCATCCATCTGATATGCTCTTAATGAATATAAAATTTTTCCACAGCTGGATTCCTACACATGATGTTCTTCATAAACATGAAGTGTATTTGCAGGAGCAATTTCAGGATCACCAGGAAACTACTGAAAAAGACAAGTACTGTACAATGCTAATTCAAATCAATAAACAACATAATTGTTAATAATAAGAAATAGAACATTGTAAGAATGCTAATTGAAAACACTTTGTGTTCAAGGAAATTTTAAAAAGTAATTGTGTTGGCAATTCTTTGTGGCTTATATTGCTTCAGATGTTTAGCAACTGAATCCTAAGGCTATAGATCAATGATCTCCAAAGGGTGTGCTACAAAAGCTGTGTGTGAGAGAGGAAAATGACAGCTGGCATCACTGTTGGGATCTCTGTACCCAAGGTCTCCTTAGGGTTTTTGTACACATGTCCTTGGAGCAAAGCCAAGTACACATAAAAATATGGGACATTTAGATGGAATACGAGCACACGTACATTATCAGAAGATGGGTGCATCAGCATGGTATAAATATAAGCATACAGTTTTCAAACCGTGGGTATCTCTTTTCATTCACAGATCTTAATATATTTGAATTGGCCCACAGGTCCAGAAGACAAAGTGGACTCTTTTCCATGTCAAGTGGGCCAGGGGTGTTTTCCATAGTCAGTCTGGGAATCTTGGCTATTCTGTGGGACTCTATGTGGAAGTGTGCTTCAGCTTCCATGTTGCCAAATGCTATGTAATCTATTATATGCACAAATAGGTCCTTGTTTATGAACCCTTTTCTAGGAGTAATCAGTGCAGCAAGGGTGCTTTTTTTTGACTAATGGTCTTTGCATTTAAACTCTGGAGGATTAGAAACACTATTTTTTGTTTCCACCTATTTGTGGACCATACTATCTTACAGAAAACTTTGGAAGATGATATTTATTGTTTTGTAGCACAGATTCTTCTTTTTATGGATGCTCTACTTAGCTGGTGAGTTGTATATTGTTAAGGAAAAGAAGATGGGTTGGATGTAGTTCATAGATGATGAAACAAAATAAGATTATGATAATGTTGAATGTAACGTAATCCTCACATGTAAAATATTTTTAGAAGATGATATTAATTGTACTTTAAGCACAATTAGAAGAGAAGAATGTTTTATATGTTGATTATATGATAGTGGTAAGGTGGGTGATTATGTGCCCTGGCCCTTTCCAGTGGGCGTCATGTGCTCTGGCTTAGCACTGAAGGACTTGTTCTTTGGGATGGCCCAACAACCACTTATTGGTCCTCACAGTTCCTGTGGGACATCATAGTAAACCCTTGGTCCGGTGGCTCCTTTTTCAGTTCACTGGAAGGGCTTATGTTCTGCTGGCATAGCTTTGAAGAACTGTATCATCTCCATACCATGATGAGTTATCATATTAGGACTTTAGTGGAGGAAAATTAACAATTTTATTTTGAATACCTTGTATGAATGAAGAGACCAAATATTTTGTTTAGTTAATTGTCAGTAAACATTTATTAAGGACTTGTTATGTGCCAGGCACTGTGCTAATCTCTGGGTATACAAATACATATTAAAAAGAAAGACAGTCTCTGCCCTCAAGGGGCTTACAACCTAGTGGAGGAAGATAACACACAAAAGAAGGCTGAAAAGTGGGAGGTTAAGGCTAGGCCCAGGGAGGTACTTGGGCAGAAGTATGATGGAGAAGTTAAGAAAAATCCCAAGGCAGGGTAACTAAGTAGACAGTAAGGAGATG